>NC_136057.1:484604118-485116618 GCF_964261635.1 Lissotriton helveticus | reverse complement strand
CCCCTGACGAAGGGACCACAAGTCCCGAAATGCATTGGGCCAGACTAAAAACCCTCAATTGCCGTACATAAAGCATTTTGATATAGAAATATAATGATGAATTGAGAGATGGATTTATAAAAATACAATGTTGTAACCACATAAATCATGCAATGATGAATAAATTGCAATAACGCAAACAAAAAATTGGATTGTTTAATAGGTTATTAATCAGTGGACAACAGGAAAATTCAGATAGTATTTTACCACATTGCAGTGCACGTTCGAGTTCAGGTCGCCCGAGCGGGACCTGACCACTTTCAAGTCATGGTACATGCAAGGCAGGCATAGGCGAACGTAGCACGCCATAAAGTTTGAAAAAGAAAATTTAAGGTTAGAATTATCAAACAAGTGTGCACACATCCACCCTTTCGGACATCACTCCACCAGTCTGCTGCTCGCCCATGTCTTGCGTAACTGAAGAGTCAGAGCCGGTGGTCACGCTTTAGCGTGCCTAGCTCATACAGCCTGGAACAACCTCCCCCCTGCACATTAGAGCTGCCAGATCTGTCCTATAATCCTAAAAATAACTAATAACTGCCTTTTTCTATGGACGATACAGATCTCCTGCTTCTCTAGGTGCCAGGATACCCTTCTGAGTGATATGTGCGTGTTACAAAATACATATAACATCCTGTAATTCATAACTTTCCAACTCCTATGAACATCATTCGAACTCTGAGTACCTTACGTAGTAATTATAATTGCATATAATTTCCAATGCAACTGTGATTAAGAATTCTTTTAGTTCTGCCACCGGATAACCTTTAAATTCGAAATACAACTACATTCATTGAAAAGTTCAAATTAAATGTTCAACTTTGTTCAAAGTTTGTTTTCTTAGCATGATTCGACTTTCAGAATACCCTTTTTAGGTCTTGTCCTGACATAAGCAGCGCATGAGCTGCTCTCGTCATACGAAGCTTTTTGGAATCGATACGTTTCCAAAAGCCTTGTCCCAGCTCCGCCTTCAGTTGTGATTCGTGCGCGTCGTTTAGCGTCACAAATTATGCCAAAGACAGTGCAATGATTGCACAGAAGGCATGTCACTCACTGTTTGTTGCCACCCTGTCTCCTTTGATCCCAGCCCATCGGGATTGGATCGTTTACGGGCAGATTTACACTCTTTCCTTTAAAGGACTGTTAGACCTGACACCATTGGCGTGAGTCTCCCTTCCATTTTTTGACGGATTGCCTCCTCTGTTTTGACATATTTTTGATGGTTATATGTTTTGGGCCCTGTGCCACTGCTAATCAGTGCCACAGTGCAAGTGCTCCCTATGTTAAATTGATATACTGATTGGATTCCATGATTGGCTTATTTGATATACTATGAGCCTCTAGTACAATGCACCATGTGTGCCCAGGGCTTGTAGAGAAAATGCACTGGTTGTGCCACCCACAGAAGCAGCTTGTAAAGTGTGTCTCAGGCCTGCCATTGCAAGGCCTGTGGGTAGTCTGTAACTACCATGTCGACTTGGCCAAGTGCACCCACTTGCCAGTCCCTAAACCTTCCCTTTGCTTCATATTAGACACCCCTATGGTAGGCCTAAGGGCAGGGTGCATTGTAAGTATAAGGTAGGACATGCTCTGATGTGTGTAGCATGTTCTAGTAGTGAATCACAGCCATTTTTGTTGTTCACTATTGAAGGCTATCAAACAACAAAACACTTTAAAGAGGGTCCAAGGGATATATAGTTTAAAGACCCGTACCTGATTGTTATCCCCAGCTACTTCGATATATATAACACCAGAAAACAGAGGGTCTGCCAAATCTATTATATGGCTTCACTGTCAAACGAGTTATCAAAATCACGGAGCGTATAAATCGCATGGAGACAGTGTGTTATAATGAAGAGTGAACACTGTGTATAGAAAGACCCAACACCATTCGGGCCCGTTACAAGACAGATATTTGTTGACTGTCTCCTTTGCACTGTTCTTGGTTTTTAATTAGGAGGTGGGGTTCGTCCGCAGAATAAAGTTTTCTATAGGAGAACACTCCATCCTATTTTAATGTCACTTTATAATTTATATTGCACTATCTTTCACTTGACCATCATAGATCAGCCATTACTGATGTTTCTTTTGTAGTGGTGGTCCAAATCCTTTACCAGCAACAAATGGTGTGGTGCTTGATGTCCCAATGATCAGGGGACCAGCCAGATTTACACCTGGGTTTGGCCAGATGATAGGACTGATCATTGAGTCAATTTGATGGTAACCCATTGCTACAGTGTTTGGATTTGTTAACCATCCCTGATCCTTTCGAATGGTGTTGGGTCTTTCTATACACAGTGTTCACTCTTCATTATAACACGCTGTCTTCATGCGATTTATACGCTCCGTGATTTTGATAACTCGGTTTGACAGTGAAGCCATATAATAGATTTGGCAGACTCACTATTGAAGGCTACCTGGTCTCATAGATTAGAATGGGCAGTGAAGATTTTTACATCCCTACAATCCTATCGGACTCAGGGAACATGGTAGAAATTCGAGTTTAGTATGCCTGAACTCAAGAATAATAAAATACATCTTTTAGTAAAGTTTATTTTAATATTCTGTGTTTGTCAATACCACTTTTAGAAAGTAGGTATTTGCTTGCCTAACCATTTGAGCCCGCCTCTGCTGACTTGTGTATTCCATGTATGGGTTTGTGTGTGACAGGGCTGGGGAAATTCCAGGAGACAGTCTGGGACAGCCCAGTGGTGATTAGGGAGATTTACCTCCAGATGGGAGGGGGAGAGTGCACCTGGGACCTGAATAGGGCTGGGCCTTCCCTCCACAATGCTGGCTCCACCCCCTGTGGCTTGTCTGATGTCTCTGCCCTGCACAGTGAAAGGAGAAGGGGATCCTGTCAACAGAGTACTCTAGAGCTGCATCTTCCCTCCCCTATGCTGGCTCCACCTCCTGTGGGGCGTCTGATGTTTCTGCCCAGCACAGTGAAAGGAAGAGAGGAGTCATGTAAACACAGTGCTCAGGAACTGGTTTAAACTAGGCAGAGGCCTCTCTGCCTTCAGAGAACAAAGGATTTTTTGGAATAAATATTGGGACCCAGTCCCACAGACTTTAGATCACTTCTGGAACAAGAAACCTTTCTGCCAAGGAGAAGAACCAAGGAAGCTGCAGGAGTTTGGACTGCCCCTCTGCCAGTGTGCTGTTTGCTGGGTTGGCCTGCAGTGGTTGCTTCATTGCAAAGGGAAAGGAGAAGGAACTTTGTAAGGACTTTCATCTACAGAATATTCTCCAAGGGCTTGAACTGTGCTTGCCTCCTGCTGAAGTCTCAGGGCCAAAAGACTTAACCCCAGCTCCCTCCTCAATTTCCTTGCTGGGAATTCTGACTACAGTCACTTGTGTGCCGCTGGGAGCTGGAAACGCGACGCATCGAGAAGAAGCGTGTCGCCGCCGCAGCTGAAATCATCGCAACGCCGGAGAAGCGAGAGTTTGTCGCATCTCCCTGGAAGTGTGTGTTCATCGAAGCTGTCTGCTGTCGCATCACCGGAGAAGCGCGACGCATCGAGAGAGCTGTCATCGCATCACTGGAGAAGCGCAACGTAGGGCCTGTCGCGGCTCCAAAGTACAGAGGCGTCGCAAGGCTGCCAGGGCGTCATCGCATCGTCATCGCATCGCCGCATCAAGGGCGCCATCTTCTCGCATTGCAACTGGATCATCGCATCGGCTTCGCATCGCATCAAGGCGCCATCTTGCGCACCGCAACAGGTCGAGAATCTACGCATCACCTCCCCACCGGTGAGGCTCACGACGAGTCCCGTACTCTGCGCAAGCAATGAGGAAGGACGCAACCGTTCCCGTGGGTCACGGAACCGACGCATCTCCCCCTTTTGCGAGCCTTTTGTTCACTTTGCGTGCCGCATCCAAGAAATGTGTTGAGAACTTTGTCGCATTTACCATCAACTTGAATTAAGAGACTTTTATCATCTTTTAAGTAACCTTTAGTATAGTATTGTGGATTTTTGTCGTTTGTGGTCTTGTGTTTAAGTCTATATAAAGAATACCTATTTTTATAAAACCTGTGTTGTGTCCATCTGTAGTGTTATCACTGTATTGCTGTGTATATTCACAAATGCTTAACACACTGCCTCTGAGATAAGCCTGTCTGCTCGTGCCAAGCTACCAAGGGGGTGAGCAGGGGTTATCAAGGAGAGTAATCCCCTTGTCCTGACTTAGAAGTAAAGGTCCCTATTTGGACAAAGGTGATAACCATTGCCAACTAGAGACCCCCAGATCTAACAAGGACTCAAAGCACTTTTTTTTCTCATTTGCAGCGCCGCCGTCCGGTGGCACAGTTACAGACACATGTGGTCACTGGAGACAACTTTTCTGGCTCTTTACGCAGCAGCAGTGTAGGAAAAGCACTATACATTTACCCAACGAGCTAGCACTTACTGATTAGCCAGTAGAAACAGAACTCTAGTACATATTTGAGGAAATCCGCAAACTCGTGGATTTTTTTGCCATTTCGCGAGATTTTGCGGACCGCAAATCCGCAAAATTTGCCCATACTTAAAAGCCACCTAATTACAAACAGAATTGCTTTACCTTAAATGAGGGCGAGACCTACTCCATTTTCAATGTTTGTTTCCTATATATCCTTTAAACAAACCTAGCAGGAAGCAACAGTTTTATACAAAGAAAATCCAAGCTCCTAGTAGCAAGGTCCTGGGTTCGGGTGGGTAAGAAAACGAATTTTTGAGGCATCGCTCATCAAGGAGGCCGTGGCAATTCTTTACAAATCAGTGCCCTCTCGAGATACATAGCTCAGCAGGGAGACCATGATCGAACCGTGCCCTTTTCGTATTCTTCTAAGCAGGTGTTTCGTACATGAGCGCGGTTACATTTCGCGGAAACCACAGAAACAATTTTATTAAAGGGGTGGCATCTGGACGTGCATGCTTACACGTCACGCCCTTTTCTGAAGCGGCAAGGCGGTCAATAAGAAGACTCTGGCGGACATGCATTTTAAAGTACGGCATTTAGTAAATTCTGGACTAGGTACAGAGAAAATATCAACGACACAAATGTTAGGAATGCTATTTATTATTAATACAAACTTGCTTATCCTGTTTTAATAATATATGATTATTTAGACGGTTGTTAATATTGATTTTTAAACAATGTATAGGACACTTTAAAACCCTTTTTTCAAGATTGAAACTTGACTTCGAATTTAGACCGCTGCTAAAAAGTCAAATGCCTAAAAGTTAATTGCTACCTTTATATCTGAAGGAAATCTTGTTGGATAGCGGACAACCCAAAACCCTTCCAAGATGGCCGCAAGACTACACAGGCGAATTAGCGGTGCTTTGTCAGCTACTTCAGGGGACCGTCAGAGGGATTTTGCTCTTCCGTACTGTGCTGGTAGGATGGCCTTCTCGCGAGAGTTGGCTGCGGGTTGCGGAAGACAGCAGACCAGTGGCAGGAAGAGGGGACGCAGAGTACGCTTTCGACAGGCAGTCGCTTCTTCTTGCCGGATAGTGACTCGCTCTGTATCGCTACGTTCAGTAACATTAGTGCCTACGGCCGTCATGGCCGATACAGAGTTGGGTGGCCTTTCTCCAAAAGAGGAGGGTGAGTTGGAGGACGGCGAGATAAGCGACGCGGATAGCGGCGACCCCCAGGATGGAGGTGAAGTGGCGGGACCGGCCTCGCGCTACCCTGCGGTTCGTCGTGGAAGCTTTCGGCGCTGCTATTCCCCTCTGCCTCACGCCTACCGACAGAAGGAGCCACAATACCGCTCTCCTCCTGCTGGCTCAATGCGCCCCCAACAGCAGCAATGCGAAGGGAACTCGCGGCCTTCTTTTTGGGAGCGCAGCAGCACTGTGCTGGATCGGCTCCGGTATCGAGGTGGCGGCCGCGGACGTGTGGCTAGGGGCTCCCTTCATAAGCCATACTGGGAGGATGAGCGAGGGGGCCGAGACTGGAGTTGGGGTGGAGGAGCGCCAGAGAAGCCCCCAAGAAACTTTGGAGGCAATAACAGTGGAAGTAGTTGGAGAGATGCGACCTCCAGGAAGAGTATCCTGTTACCGAAGAGTGGTTAGAGTAACATGGGGGATAGGTAGTGTGACCATGGTTTTAAACCAACAACGGATACGTTCCATAAACGTAGAAGTAGCACTAGAGTTAACACGACCGTACTCAGCCACGTGAAAAACAGGAGGCACTAATTCAAACTAAACCCAACCTAGACACAATTGTAAGTTTTGTTAACTAACCTGCTTTCTGTGAGGGGCTTTTAATTCGTTCTGCTCCAGAACACACGAAAACTCGCCCAGTGTTTAGCAGACAGTCTCGGATAACTGGGGCTTTAGTTAAATGTACTACAGTATGTCACGACAGATGGCAAAAACTGGACTGCCCTGGCAATTCCGTCAATCCTGGTGACCCTAGGCTAGTGTGCTGACCGGTGTCACAGTGTTCATGCCTAATTGACGGCAATAGCTTTTAAACATTTGGATATCTGAAATGATGGTCTCATTGAGATTTTTGGGAGGGGTATTTCACAAAGACCCTGTCAGCCGCAGGTTTTAGTGTTGGATCGATGCTTGGATTATGGCATTACTTAAACTCCTAGGTGATAGTCTATGGAGAAGCGTGGTTATTTACAGTTGTAAGGTGACTGTTAAAGTATGGTTAGTCTTAATTTGCGGCGGTGAGCGTACTTTGGGTGGTTGTCTTGGTAAAACTTAATTTTCGTGTTTGTGGTGATAACGCTAATTCCACGTAGGTCGTGGCAAGATACAGTTGGAGTTGCTGTCAAGGTGGAAATGAAAATGAATATAGTCTGTGAACTTGGTGGTCACATGAATATGAAAATATTGTTCTTTTTCCTCGTAGCCTGGTGTAGTGGTGGCTGCTTGAGGTTGGGCATTGTTGAAAGGTGGCCACTGATTGAATACGGCTGTTGCAGCTAGGAGCTGTGCTGGAAAAGAATCCCGAGTGACCATGTGGTAGTTTAAATTGCCCGAGGAGGCTACTGCAAGTCTCTTTCTTGCTTGTGGCATTAACACTCATTCACTGTGGTTAAGATGTCCAGGTGGTGGTGCGGTGATACGTGTGGTCCTATCTCTGTAGTAGGAAGAGTAGTCGGCTTTTCAAACCGGTACTCGAGTGACTGCTGACGGAAAGGAGGCGTATTGGTGATGGAAACGGCCAAGAACAAGTGGTTGGGTGGTTCAGTCCAGGTTGAGACAATGCTTACATTTTATTATATAGTGGCGGCAGCACAATGTCTGCTGTATAAGCTGTACTGGTAGCCAGTTAATACAATTCAGAATATAAGTAAATGTCCTGCTGGTCTGACTTGAGTTGTAAATGTTAAAATAATAAATTTTTTTGCAAGAGGAGACTAATGGTTGTGACTTTGGTAGAGAAAGTGAGTAGCATGTGGGATTCGAAACCTGACCGAGAACTGTGCAGTTTAGGTAGGCAGGTGTGAAGTGAAGTGAAGGGGTTTTGTAGAGCGTGGCTGCTGCCCGAAGGCGTCCAAGCGCTGATTGTAGACAATTACTCTGAGGGAGGAAAAGAGGAGGTAGGAGAAAGGAGGGGGGGATTAGTTCCTAAATAGGAATGTTTTCAATTCTTTGCGGAAGAGCCGGAGGGTAGGGTTGGACCTTAATGAAAGGGGGAGAGAGTTCCAGAGTTTAGCAGCGTTAAGTGAAAAGGATCTACCTCCTGCTCTGGATTTTTTGATTCTTGGGACTACGGCGAGAAAAGCATTTGTGGATCGAAATGTTTTGCCGGGACAGTAGGGGGAGAGAAGTGAGTGGTTGATCTCCGGGTTCGCTCTATGAAATGCTTGGTGCGATATGCAGAGAGCTTTGAACTTTATTCTCTCTCTGACAGGGAGCCAGTGGAGAGATCTGATCCCTGCCTTGCCTGACTGTCTGCGTGGGATCTGGAGCAGAGTGCGGGCGGCACAGTTCTGTGTTCTCTGCAGTTTCTCCAGCACATACTCTGGAGCTCCTAGGTATAAAGCGTTGTTGAAGTCCAGCCTAGATTGTACGAGGCCCTGAATGACCACTTGTTTGGCCTCAAAAGGTAGTATTGGCAGGATCTTTTTCAA
Organism: Lissotriton helveticus; assembly: GCF_964261635.1. Taxonomy (NCBI): domain Eukaryota; kingdom Metazoa; phylum Chordata; class Amphibia; order Caudata; family Salamandridae; genus Lissotriton; species Lissotriton helveticus. Next base: position 485,108,493 of record NC_136057.1, on the reverse strand, counting down.
CATTCGGATAATCCCGAAGCATGTTGCAGCCGTTTTTGTTGCCTGAGTATTAAGGGTGAGCTTCTTATCTAACCATACACCTAGGCGTTTTATATCTTCCTTCGGAGTTGGCATTGGTCCTAAACTTGCGGGCCATAGCTGGTCATAGGTGATGGATGGGGACGAGCCGAGGATCATTATCTCGGTCTTATCACCGTTGAGTTTTAAGGAAGACATTGTCATCCATCTTCTGACATCCTCCATGCAAGCTGCCAGATTGGATTGGGGGAGCATGCTGTTTTTCTGTGTTAGGGAGACCACCAGCTGTGTGTCGTCCGCATACGATATGATTTTGATACCGTATTTTTGGACGACCCCCGCCAGCGGCCTCATATACACATTAAACAGCGTGGGGCTCAATGAGGAGCCCTGGGGCATGCTGCAGTTTAGGGGTCGGCTTTTGGAGTATGAATCGCCATCGAAGACCTGAAAGGTTCTTTTGCTGAGAAATGAGCTCAGCCAGTCGAGGGCGTTTCCTGAGATGCCAAGATCGAATAACCGGGATAACAGGGTCTTGTGGCATACTGTGTCGAACGCTGCGCTTAGATCGAGGAGTTCCACTGCCACTGACCCCCCTCGATCCAGGATCCTCCTAGCTTCTTCCATAACGGCTAACAGTGCTGTTTCTGTGCCGTATTTAGGGCGAAACCCTGTTTGGGTGACATCCAATAGAAGGTTCTCCTCCAGGTAGTTGGTGAGATGGAGGTTAAAGAATTTCTCCAAGATTTTGCTTGCCCATGGTAGCAAGGAGATTGGGCGGTAGTTGTTAGGGTCTAAAGGGTTGAAGTTAGTTTTTTTTAACAAAGCTCTCACCATTGCTTGTTTCCAGACTGGGGGGACCACTCCTGTTGATATGGAACTGTTGAGTAGGTCCAAAAGAATAGGAAGGATGGTCTGGTTGACCATGTTCATCATTTTGGGGGGTGCAGGGTCGAGGGGCGAACCAGATTTTACCTGAAGTGTCAGAGATTTGAGTGTTTCCAGATCTAATAATGGAAATTCATTCAGGTAAACTTGCGTAGGATGTTCTATAGCGCTTATGGATAGTGATGTGGCAGCCTCTGAAGTGGGAGTTGCAAATGATGAGTATATATATATATATTTTTTTTTTTGTAAAAAGAATTCTGCTAATTCGTTGCAGCGGGAAATGGGATCATGGGTTATAATTGTAGGTGGGGGAATTTTGGAGAGGGTTTTAACTACCTGATATATTTCTTTGGGTTTAGACCGAGCTGCCATAATTTTCTCATTATAGTAGTTAGTTTGGGCAGAGCTTATTTCTGTTTTATAAGCTCTGATATTTTCTCTATATCTTTCTTTGTCAGGGGCGTATCCTAGGCGCCACTTTCTTTCCATTTTTTGCACTGTCGTTTCAGATCCCTGAGTTTGTCAGAGTACCATGGGGCGGTTTCTCTATCTCTTTTTAGCCTGGTGTTTTTGAAGATAGAACTCTGCTGGTGCAGGCCAGGCAACAACGCTTGATAGAAGAACTAGTAATGCATTTTGGGAATTGTGTTGTATGTGGACTGAAATGGAAAGCAATTACTGCTTCGTCTTTTTTGTTGGTGTTGTCCTGATAGGCAAGTCACACATGTTTTAAGGAATCTGCAGCTCGCTCTTGAAAAGATGAATGCTGCCTCCTGAGTGACCACTTGGCGGTCAGCCGTTTAAATTATTTTGCCTGCTAAAATGTGCAAATTAAATCGTCAAAAACAAGGTTGGTGGAGGGTCTAAGGGGAAAATTATTTAAAGACCAAAGGACAGACAAACCCCTTATTCACAGTATAACAACAAAAAAGGACTGTCAATGGTCTGTACAACTTATGGGGGGCAAAGAAAAAATGTGACTGACTGTGTCTACCTGTAAAGTGTGTACAACAAAAAGGAAATGAATCCCATCAGCCCACCCATATGGCAGAGCTTCATCATCTGGGATAGAACCACAGATGGTCCGGTTAGGGAGCCACACACCTGTTGGAATTATGTGCTTCTCCAAACCCAAGGAACCACCAGTGATGGATCATACCAAAAATCAAATCAGTTTGGAATGGTGTGGGATGTTAAATTTCACAATAACTGTCTATTAAGGATGGTATTTGGTCAATACCATCCTTAATAGACAGTTATTGTGTCAAACTGTCTCACACTCATTTTAAGTTTGACACCATGATTTTCCCCAATAAAGTTTTCTTTAGATCATGGTAGCCAATTTTACATCTCACTTTTTGATTCTTTTTGCACACATTTTTTCTCACTGCAATTTAACATCCCACACCATTCCAAACTGATTTGATTTTTGGTATGATCCATCACTGGTGGTTCCTAGGGTTTGGAGAAACACATAATTCCAACAGGTGTGTGGCTCCCTAACCGTACCATCTTTGGTTCTATCTCAGATGATGAAGCTCTGCCATATGGGTGGGCTGATGGGATTCATTTCCTTTTTGTTGTACACACTTTACAGGTAGACACAGTCCGTCACATTTTTTCTTTGCCCCCATAAGTTATACAGACCATTGACAGTCCTTTTGTGTTATAGTGCAAATTCAATCCCCTTCTCCACTCTCTGCCGACACCGTCGGTTATCCTTTTATTTTGAGATTTGTGGCTCGCCTTTCTTTAACCCTCAGACAGCTTCCAACAATTGCAGACATTTACAAAATTATTTTATTCAAATTGCAATGATTCAAAGATGGATCACTTCACTTATGTGAGTCACTTGTAGAAACACAGTGAGTTGATATGTTGGTACAGGTACTCTTGTATGCATGCTTTGGTATTTCTGTAGCAAAAGCCTTACTGCCTATGAGTGGAGTGCCCTAATGGGATGCATAGTACAGGATGGGACAGAGAGATAGGCAGAACCGTTAGTTGAAGGGGCGAGAAGCCACGCCTATTGGATGTCATGTTTCTTGAAAAGGTGAGTTTTCTTCTCCCCCGCACCCTTCTCCAGTATTTCTCTCTCTAATATGGCGATGTCGGACCTCCTCTTGTGTGGACTGAAGATATTGTTAGTTGGGTAGGTAAACGGGTGTCTTGGTTTAAGGGATCTTTTAAGTAATAGAACTGATCTTGAAGATGATCTGGGTTGCTAGAATAGCTCCTTTAGGGTTATGTGGTCGGAATTTTTCTGCTTCTCGACGAGCTGTGCTGCTGCATGAAGGATGCTCTTCAGGGCAGTGGGAGTGGACTCTTAAGATGCTTCAGGGGTACAGATAAAGGGGCACTTTAGATTAATCTTAAATTTGCATTATGTTTGCTGGAAAATCTTTTCTTTTAGTGTCCTAAACTTGAGTTAATGTTTATGCATAAATATATATTTACAAATTTCTGATGTCCTCTTGATACACTTATTTCTTAACATACTGCTCAGTTAAGAACTTTGGGCGTTCCCCAACACGAAAAGCAATCTACTCTGTCTCCTCGAAGACAGAGGGGTCTGGAGATGAAAGTTTTGAAGATCTGCTCCTAAAATATAAACAAATTAAGCTTGAACTTGAATATATTAAGAAGGATGAAAAACTGGCACTTTGTACCAGAGAAGAAAATGCACAGCATGATGGTCCGAAGACTGCTGAACCTCGACACCAACCTGTCAGTGAAAATAACAGTATTGCTAAAGACACTAATAGGGATGTAAAAATCGTTAAGCAAATTCAGAAGGGTATTAAACATGTTAAGAAGGACGTGAAGGTCGTTAAACATGTGAACAAACACACAGACCTGAGTAAATCTATTAAGCAAGACATAATAGATCTTACTAAAGACATCCCAACTGATAATAAAGAGACTCCCCCAATGAAAAATGAATTGAAAGCCTTTCAAGCTTTTGAAATTAAACCACTGAGGCAGAAACTGGCTTTTCCTGTGGATCAGAGTAAGCTTGAAACGGAACTGAATGTTCTTGTTTATCCTAAGGAACTTGAAATAGTTGAAGATGACAAAGAGCTGCTGGTGGTCAAAGATCAATTGGAACAACCCAGTCCAGGTAATAGGAGCATGTATATTTTCTGTTCTGTACATTTTGATATTTGATTAAGTTTGGTGGTATTAATGTTGCTTCTAGAAACTAACTTTTAGGTTAGAAATCTTTCATTGCACTACTATAACATACTGGCTTTGGGTTCATACTTTTCTTTCCCACTATGTACAGATCTTACCAGTTATGACTGTAAATTGTTTATTTATACTTTTTTTCTAGATCAGCCTTTTATGTATGATGGAAATGTTTTAAGGATCCGTGTGTACAGCAAATAAGTTAATACACATTAATTCTGACATAATAAACATGGAAAGAGCGTCGCATGTTTCTGCAGGCATTGCACATATACATAAGCCAGGTTTTTGTGCACGCATAATAAGGCTATTTTATTAACCTAATTTGAGTAGAAGAGAAGCAGGGTTACACAGTTGCAGTATACTTATGATGGTGTCAGGTGGTGTAAATTGCCTGAGCTGTCAAGAAAACTATGTCTAAGCTCTCAATATTTCACCAGGATCACGTTTTGCATAAGGTGTTTGATGGCCAGCTCTGTTTTTCTGAACAGATCAACCATATTACATCTTCATGTTACTATCCATTAAAGATACTTAAAAAGGTCTTTCCATTTATTCCATTAGACATCCAAAAAATTATAGTGGTTGCCCTGTTTCCATCTAGGATAGACTGTTGTAATGCTCGCTACGTAGGAATTCACAAACTTCTCCAATCAAAGCTACAATCTCTGCGGAATGCAGCAGTCAGCCTTGTTTTAAAGACCCCCCCCCCATATTATGCTCAGTTACAAAGAGTATTAGTGATCTGGCTGTTGGTTGGTGTAAGTGTGAAATTTAAGGCCTTGACTCTGGTACACAGAGCATTGCATGGAACTGGCCCTGTCTACTATCAGAAGACCTTTGCATGGTACGTCCCTTGATGTGACCTAAGATCATCTGCTGCTAAATTAGTAGCTATTCCTAAGATAAAGAGTTAATTGGGGTGGCAGAAGCTTTTCTTACATAGACTAGAACCTCTGGAATTCTATTCTTTTTTTAATTGCGATCTCAAATGAACTAGATCATATTTAGGAAATCTTTGAAGACATGGCTCTTTGTCTCCAGCATTAAGTAGGTCTCGTCCTCTGTCAGCTCAGCTTCAAAACTCTAGCACCAAGACAACGCAGCATTTGTGTGCTCTAGAAAAACCAAACTTGCTTTACTTAAGGTTATGCGAACACATGGGGGACCTATTCTGATCCCACTCCAGCAGCACTGCCATCTCCATTACCAAATGAATCCAATAAATCAATTGTGTACTTGTATTCTTAATTTTTCTCCATTTTAAACTTCATTAGCTTCCTCTTTATCCATTTTTTTATCGATTTATTATACCCATTTCCATTCAAAAATATCCATAGACAGGAGTTGTTTCCGTACAACACGACTTTATTAAAAAACCCAATGCATTTCGGTATACAACCTTCGTCAGGGGTGTCTATAAAAAATGGTAAATAAAACAGTACAACCATCAGTTTAACAATAAATTACTGATTGCAATGCAAGTGCAAAGCTCATCATGCATTAATGCAAAAACTTTCTTTCAAACATTCTGCGTGCGAATTAATAACCTATCTCAATCGACTGTCATTATTTACTTTTATCAACTGTGTCTACACACTCTAATCCTTGTCAAACCACTTTCTTACTGTGGATGAACAATACGTACCTCGGCACATAAAACCCTCGCTATCTCAAAGTTACTTTAACATCGTTCCCTTGTCTCCCCACGATATCTCATGGTCTATCTTCGACTATTTGCTCTGGCATGATTTCCCTAGTGCGCTTACCGTGTCAAGATGTTTAAAAAAGGTAGGCTCGCTCGGTTCACATTTTTCAATGCGTTCGTATTTCATCAAGTGTCCCACGCCATCTTTAAATAAGGGGTTTACTTCCATTTGCTTTTATCTGCTTAATCAACTATCAGCCCCTCCCACTTTCATCTGGTGTGTGGTCACATGTCCCAGAGTGAACAACAAAACTCGGAGTATATTTAAATTGGGAGCGCACTTGCCCTCGGGTTTTAAATGGATTCGCTTTTGCTACTACATTTCCCAAAATACTATGTAAATGCATCATTTTAAACATTTTGTTCTACCAAACACTATAAGCTGAATTTAAATATATCGTCTCTAATGACTGTCACTGAATGAATTATGAAATAATGTTTCAACATGCTGGTTTTTAACATCCTCGTTACTTAAGGTTATAACAAGAGAGAATTCGGGTACAGTTTAAGAATATTTATCAATCCTCTATTTGGACAGCATGCATGTTGTTGCCCCATCCCCCTTTAAGATCATTAAGAACTTGGCAAACCTGATTTTGTACGTACCTGCCACATTGTCTATTAGATAGTTATTTAGGGGTGTTCAGTCTTACGGCTTTAAAGGTTGCTTGTTGACAGCCATTTGATAGATTTGTTCATTCTTCCTTGAGATCAATCTGGTGGTAGTATAGAGCCCTGCTTTTGGGTGGGGCATCTTGCTTGGAAATGCTTCAGTGCGAAGTTCCCATGTGTAAAACGACTTGTGCCTGCATAACTTGTGTAAAGTAAAGTAGCTATTCTGAACAGGGGTGTGGAATTTAATAAAATATCTACTTGTCCACGGGGTAGGTTGCTTCATAATTCTACTTGCCCTGTAACAAAATCCACTTGTCCTTTTGGTGCCATGTAAGGCAGCAACAAATTATGGCTGCCATCTCATTATATATGTTAAAACAGTGCACCCCCAGCCACCATTTTGTGTTCACAAGCCAGTAAAACCAGCCCCCTGCCTCCTCTTCCGCCCCCCCCCCCCCCCCCCCCCCAGCCCTCCAGCAACAGGCATATTCTACATCGGAGGGTGCTTCTGTGAGCTGTTTAAACTGTGGTTACTAGAGACTGTACACTTCTTTTTTTGGCCAGGAGTGGGAGTAACGTTTTATTCAAACAGTATTGTTAGATTTCAAGTTAGTGAGGCCTTTACCTGTGGAACTACAAAGTGTGGATTAAGCCTGTCTGTACTGAACAGGAGAAGCAGCTCCCCAGCCCCCACTCCTAGGCCAGCAGACCATTGGTTATTCAGCTACCAGGCAAATCTGAGCCTCCCCTCACACTTGCCCAGGCACCTTAAGGCTTTGCTCGGTACACCCCAAATCATTCCCCCCCCCCCCCCCCCAAATCTTGTGAGTTGCAGCCTACCTGTGCCCCAGATTGCAGAGAGTAGAATCCAGGAATTGATAAGGAGACAGACTAGTTCGGTCTCTTCTCCAAAACAAAAGTTGTTATAAAAATGATTTTCCCTTTCTGTGATTACTGTCTTTGCCTGTGGTTGTTATAGTTTAAAATTGTAGTTTTAACCTGCCTGTCATTGCATATTTTATTGCCCATTTTGTGTTTTAAACTTGTGGTTTTCCCTGCCCATGATGGCTTCCATTTAACGTGTTTAATTGTGGGATTTGCAGTCCGAACTCTGTAGTTTATCCCTCTCATTCCTGTTGACAATTCGTTTTTCCCTCCAAATTTCTCCATTGCCCTGTGCTAAGACCTGTATGTTAAAACAGTGCACCTCAGCCATCATTTTGTGTTCACAAGCCAGTGAAACCAGCCCCCCTGACAACCCCCCCCCCCCCAGCAACAGGGATATTCTACATCAGAGGGTGCTTCTGTGAGCTGTTTAAACTGTGTTTACTATGGACTTTGCACTTCGTTTTTTGGCCAGGAGAGGGAGTAAAGTTTTATTCAAACAGTATTGTTTAGATTTCAAGTTAGTGAGGCCTTAACCTGCAGAAGTCCAAAGTGTGGATTGAGCCTGTCTGTCTCCTAGGAGATTCTGAACAGGAGAAGCGGCTTCCAGCTCCCTGGCCAGGACTAAGAGTAGGGTTAGGCTTTCTATTGGAAGTAGGGACTAGAGCTTCCTGTGCCATTGGTTGTCTGGACTTGGGTTGCGACTAATGGTAGGGCTAGGGCCTCTATTGGACGTAGCGATCAGAGTTTTTGAAGTGATTGGGTGCTTGGACTAGGGCTAAGGGCTAAGATTGGCTGTAATGTCCAGATCTCCTAATGGTTCTAGATTTTAGGACTAATGTTGTGATTGGATGGTGTTAGGGCTAGGGTTCCCTTTGGCTGAAGGGGTCACCTGAAAACTAGGGCCTATAAAAGGCCAGGGTTGGGGCGTCTCAGCCCGGGTGTCTAGGCTAAGGGTGGCAAGGACAAGGACAGTAGCCTGTTTGATCCTGTTCGAGACTGGCCTGGGCCAGAAATGCTGCCCATTAACCCATTTAGCAATACCCAGCCAACACCATCCACAAACTTATGGTACTTATGGATCTATATATTTATCACTTTCTTCTAATTTAGCATTTCCAATGCACTACCCTATCTCTCATCCTATAAATCTATCCATATCCTCTATATCCACTCTTTTATCCCAAACCACTACTATGATCCCCAAAATATCCTTTTCTAGACTCTCTCCTACTCTACCTCTCCTTGCATTATCTGGCACCTCTTTTACTATACCGATCCCCTAAAACAAACCTTCCTAAACTGTTCCCTCTGACTCCTCCCCTCAAACTCCTTTTTACTCCTCCAAAAGCCTCCTCCTACTGCTAAATTCCACATTAGACTATGCTAATTCACCACTAATCCTTTATGGGTTCTGGAGTGGCGTGCCACTCGCCAGAAAAGCGCTTCAACACCCATCAGGACTAACATGTGCTATATGAATGCAAACCTTTCTTCCCCTTTTATACCTCCGCTATCCTTATGACTGCAAATAACTGCTTAATATCCACCACTGAAATTACTTCAGATTTCACCATATTAAATAACCATTAATCCTTTATGGGCTTCCTGAATAGCGTGCGTCAACAAGCGCTATATAAATACAAACCTTTTTCCTCCTCTATCCTTCTGCTATCATTCCAAATCCAAATAACTGACTAACCTATCCACCACTTAAAATGTACATGCATGTTTCCCTATACTAATTCAACACTAATCCTCTATGGGTCTCTGAGTAGCGTGCTACTCGCCGAAAAAGCGTTTCGACGCCCCGTCAGGGGTAGTAAGCGCTATATAAATGCAATTACAATACAGAAGAGCTCTGAAATGTCCTCTCTGATTATGCCAGGGCTCCTTCCCTAGTAGGGTTTGAATACTGGCAATTCCCTTATGTTTCCATGTTTCTGCAGATCTACATACTGGGGCTGAAGGTAGTGGGAAGCAACAGTTCCAGGGTTGGAATAACCTTTTGAGTCTGTGCACACCTACTAACTTTCATGTTTTAAGGGGTTTCACTAACTCTAATCTTTTCCCATATTGAGAGAATGTACATTTACTCCTGACAATGGCAGACATTAAACTTCTTCCAGGGATGGGGGAAAAAGTGGTTGGAGGGAAAATCAACTTGCAAACGCTCAGATTTCCGAATGAGCAAATCTACACTTTTATAGTTGCTCGTGCTGAAATGAAGTACACAAATATTTTCTAGCAGTACTATTACTTGCTATGTAAATTCTTGTGAATTCACAAAAGTAGAATATTTCCACTTAATGCAAGGACATGGATGCACTTTTTAGACTTTTTTAATAATTGGGCCCATAATTAGGTCTAGTTAACCATGAACTTTTTGTGTTTATTAAAATTCAGTCATTTGGTTCAGTGCCAGGAACTACTGTGGCAATGTGTGTTTTTGGAGACGAAACAATTTTTGCTTTTGCCAATGTTTGTTATAATGTGAGGGCCCGGCAGCTCCCACGCTGAAAGTTTTACAAAAACCATGCCAAAACAATTCCCGCATTGACAAAACCAAAAGGCTGACCAATTTCAGACCTACTGGCTTTGCCAATGCTTGCTTTTTATGTTTCCCATAATCTTATTAAAAAATGGTTACACTGATTTCTCCATTATGAATATTTTCAACACCTTTTACTAAATGATGTTACAATGAATTGGTGCCTAAAATTTTACAGTAGTTTAGTGAAATGTTTTTTTCATTTAATTTGAAAGCAAAGAATTCTCAATCTTGCTTTCAAGCGTCTGCAAATATTTGCTTCTAATTAGAGAGCATTTTGGGAGTAGTATACATAGCCTAATATTGCTAAACATTGAAAACGTGTGTAGATGTTTTTTATATTGGAACAACTGTTAGTAGTGCAGTCTGAGCTTACAACATTTACTTAGAGCCCGCAACCTAATAATAAAGGCTTTGCATTAATGAACCATAAATACAAGTTTGAACAACATTAACACATGGGCACAAATATTATCATGACTGCAGTCAATGCCTTTCCCTGATCTATAATGTGGTACTGTAAACTGTCACCCCAAGGATTTGTGCTGTAGGGGGTTGGGCCTACTTGTTCCATGGACAAAATACACATGAAAACTTGTTGCCCTTGACCCCAAACAATATGCACCAGGCGTCTGGCTACAGGAATTCCACATCCCTGCTGTTCCATGCTTTGTAGACGGAAAATGTATTAGCTGTCTGATGCATAAAACACCTATGCAGCATGCTGGCCAAGGCACTAACGGACCTGGCCAGGGATTTTTGGAACCATCGTATCAAACCCAGAATATCAGCGACAGCAGAGTACCTACCAAGATGATTGAACCCAACAGCAAATTGGCATTACAGACATCCGAGGGATTCTAGTGCTTGGAAAGTGTACCCAACACCATTCCAGAAGAGAATGCTCAAATGGGGTCCGTGCCAGATAGACCCCTTTGCCTCACAAGTGGATCATCGGCTACCACGCTTCTTCATTTGGTGCCCGTACCCTCTAGCGGAGGCTATAGGCACAGCTCTACAGGACTGGGGTCAACTACAAAGGTACACCTTAAGTGCCACATGTATCAACATTTGTAATAGCGATTACCTAATTGCAGTTTTCTGCGAATTGCCATTAGGTAATAGCTATTACTTAAGCATAGGCCCATTCTACTGTCATTCGTTACAGTTTGACATGGCGCAGATAGTCAAACTGGTGCTTGCAATGGACTTTTCATCTTGTGGGGGCGGATGTCCATATCGTTGCTGGGAATAGAAGTACAACGGGAAGCACCCAATTTTGTCACCCCCCCGTCTACCCCCCCCCACCCCCCCAATTCCAACTCTGTCATCAAGTCCAACAGGTACTAATATTGCATCACCATAAGACTGGTTTCTCTCAGTTCTTCCTTGATAGGTTTTAGGCCAAGCTCAGTATTTATCATACGCATCATCAGTTCCCACCAGGTTATTTGTAACAAGCGGGCGATGGCTTTTGTTTTCACAGTGAAGATTATTGACCCTCCGGCGTTTACTTGAGTCTCTGTGAAAAGTCTAAATTCTTCTGCAGTGTCCTTGCACTGAGCTTAACCAAAATACTCCAGTTCATCTCCTTCGAGCCTGATACAACAGACTTGTTTTCTTCTGTAATAGATGTTGAGACAACTCGGACAGATCTTCTCCAGGGATAACGAGTAGTGATGTGTATGGTCATGAGGGCACAGAGGACCCCACCTTCTGGGGACAAAAAGGGTGTAGGCAAGGTCACCACACTACCAGTAGATACCTATCCAAGTGGAGGTGTCCCATTGCTGGTCTGGCATGTATAGTATCACGTCGCAGCTCTCACTGTTACCCAATGGAAAAGTAAGCGCTGAGGTTTTTAGTAGAAGGGTGAGTTTTAAGCTGTTTTATGAGGTGCTAGAATTTTAAGGTAGTATTGGGTGTTAAACTGTTTAAAGCTCTTGTATTTTGGCCCCCCGTGCCTCCCACACTCCTAGTTATGGGGGAGGGGTAGATGTGCTCTCATCCTGTGGGATTTTTTTGTTTAAAGGCGTTTCGCTTTGATCGGGCTGGTGGACCTTTTGACCTACATGTTCTGAGTGCAATTGTGAAGGGAAGTGAGTCTTTGGATTATAGTTTAATTATTCTGTCGACACATGCGTATCCATCTGACTATGGCATGGAGTGAGGTTTGTCTCGGGGTTGAGCTGCATTACTGGGTTATGCGCTTCTACTGGAAGGGTCGAGAATCTTTGGGCTGTTTTTGTGCTGCTTTATGTGGGTCCCAGTGGGCGGTTACCTGTGTTTTTTGGCATAGTTTAATTCTAAGAGCAAGACACTGTAGGTGGTTGGAAAGTTTCAAGTGGACCCCCATAGGAGCCTGCAGGGAAATGGCTGGGGCTGTGTATGTTTGCAGTGTTTTTTCTAAAAAGAATTGGGGGTTGTGTGGGAATTTTGTGTTCGGCCTGGTCGCAGCGTCTATGAATTTGATGGATTTTCCTATGGACAGGGGTAGTGCGATTTGGATTTTCCAGGAGTTTTCAATGATTTTGCTGCCATCATGGCCATCGCTGCCCTCTGTGTTGAGGAGCCTTGCTGCAGATGCTGGAGTGTTTGCCTAGTTTTGGAACTAAAGAGGGGCCTCTATTGGGCAGTAAACCCTGATGGGATGGAGACTTACGCAGTCTGCCCAAAGTTGGACTAGGAGGTTCGTAGCCCTACTGGAAGGCGTTTCGACCAGTGGAGGAGAATAAAGAAATGCCAGTCCCGCAAAGTCCAGCTCCAAAGGGGGAGCCAGGGGCTACAATCTACCCAGGCAGGCCCATGTCACAGAAGAAGCATCAGGAAGTAAGGTCGGGACCAAGACCTTGCCTAGGAGAACAGCTTGTAGCACTGAGAGGAGAGATGTGAGTTAAGGAAGTCCAACAGGAAAAGGAGCCAACCCCCCCCCAACCCCAGGCTTTAGTGCCCCCAGTGGGGCGCTCAGGAATACGTGTTCCCTGTTCAGCTCAGCCCTGCTGGGTTGCAATCGATCGAAGTGTGAGGGGTCGAACACCGAGGAGGCAGGGCATTTTACTGTGCCGGGGATGTCTGTGCTCGGGCTGCTGGGACCTGTTATCCTCCTCTTGCTTGGCGGCTTGCTGTCCCTAGGGAGGTCCAGCAGCCCCCTCGACTGATGGATTGATATAACCCAGCGTGGTGGCATCTGGGATGGCTGGCATCAACGAGAACAATTCTCTGCTGGTGTATGGTGGAGGAGGTGCTGATCCCTTGCCTACAGACTCTGGTATAGTAAGACTTGGGCCACCTCGAAGATGGCCTACAGCTCCCTCAGGGCCTCTCACGTAGCCTTTTAATGTCTGAATGTGCGTCTTTGTATGTTCTATTTTGTTGGTGTCGAATGTGATCCCACCCGGCCTGACCTGACCCTGTGGCCAAGGGAAGGCATGAAATTTGGTTATGGACGTTCCACTCTCGGTAGTGTTTCTCTGATTTGCTATCTTGGATAGGAAAATTCTCTTGCATGAGACTCAATGGGGTAGTAATATTATGTGTTTGTAGGAGTTTTTGGGCCCAGTGTTGCTGCACCATTCACATCTTGACTCTGTTGTTTGCAAGGTAGCTGCACTTGTGGTTGCCTGTTCAGGAATAAAATATAGCAATAATTGGTGTTTAGTGGGGTTCCTGGAGCTTTTGGTCCCGGTGCCATTGCACCTGTTGCACTTTAAAAACATGACCCTAGCGTTTGCTAGATAACTGCACTTGTGACTGCCTGTTTAGTTGTAAAATATAGCTATCGCTCTTGTATATTAGCTTAATTTATAACGTGTAGTGTTTATTACAACATTTAGAATTTGATCATAATAACCGAATAGATTACGTTGAAAAAATAAATCCGGTATTGCCTACAATGTGCAAAGAAAGGTATTGAGGCATGAATAGGAAATGCCACACACTTTCTAAGGCTAAATCATCTGCTTTACACAATTAAGTAATAAAAAGCATGCATTCTAGTGTACTGTTAGAAGCTGTCTGCCTTTTCGGTGGGAAGATATATTATTTTGATAGTGAATGGGGCTTAAACAGTGTGAACAGCTTTAGTAGAGGTATTGTGGTAAATTCATTAGCCAGGGTAAGTTTAAAAAAAATTACCAGTTATTTGGCAATAGAAACTGAGAAGAACCCCCTTTTAAGATGTATTAAATGCAAGAGATTTCACAAGCACAGCACAAATAATTTGCAGACGAAACCTAAAAAGAAAATACCCACCTTTCACTTCTTTTAGACACGGTCAGTTGTGTCCCTAAGAAAAACAATTTGGCTAAAAAATAGGATCACTGTGGCAGCCCTATATAACAATCGGGACGTTTGCGTACCTTTTTGTACCACGTCTGAAAGTCCAGGCCATCCCCATCTTACACCCAGGGACCTGCGGCGGCTAGTGGATTTCAAAGGTGGTGAAGCAAAATGATTTGACCTGAATAGAATGCATTAGCAAGCAAGACTGAGTCAAGAGGTGTGAGCGTGCTTTCTCACCTGGATGCAAATTGTGTATTTTGCCTAATACATTTCTTTAATAGGTGCTGGTGTTACCCTTCTGCATGCAGACCCAAGTCTCAACCTGCACTCTGACATACAGTTCTTTGCCCTCACTCGGGTGCAAAGCTCACCCTACTGTCACACTGCAACACTGCTCTCCTAACACAGCTTACCCTGTACTCCTACAAACAGTTTGTCTGCACTCTCCGGGCCCATAGCTCGCCTTGCATTTACAAAGACCCAATTCACATAGACACCATTCACCCTGCACTCACAAAGGCACACTGCTCACTCTGTTCTCACAGATGCAACACTTATCTTGCACTCAAAGGTACACTGCACAAATTGAACTCATACAGGTCCACTGCACACCTTGCTCTTCTACATGCCCAGTGCAGTCTCACTGGCACATTTCTCATCCTACACCCAAGAAGCATTCCTGTACTTTCATGGTCTGGATTAGGGGAGCGCAAGGTCTTCAGTATGCGAGAAGCTGCTGCTTGTCAATAGTTCATAGGATCTGGATTCTGTTGTAGTCATTACTGTAGAATAATTGGTGCCTGCAATCAATCCCATTCATCACGGTGCACTCCTTCGTCGCAGGGAATATTTAACAAATGCAGTTCTAAATGGCGCATTTACTAGATGCAGCTCTTTCTGTATAATTAATAGTTAATTTGGAGCATTCAACAAGTGTATTTGACTATGATACAGTCAAATGTGGCCTTTGTAGCATGCTTTAAGGCTTAATGAGTTGACCCCTCACTACTCACCATTGCAATGAATCAGCAGTCGTGAATTCAAATCAAATTCTGCCATGGCAGACTTTCATCTCTCCAATGGTAGTTGGGCGTCAAAACTCTACGATTGTGATTACGATTTATCACCCACCCACCCATGAAGCACCACTTAATGAGTCTACCTTTTGGCCTAATCCCCCTGAGGACTTATAAGTATGGCCAGAGTTATAAGGAAGATATGCCCTCTGAATGCCATTCCTGCTGCACTGGGGAAGAAACTCTAACCCACGTTTTATGCATTTGTAAGACCCTGGGCCCCTTGCAAATTCTTTGGCTGCATCCAATCTGGTGCATCCTCAATGTGCGGACATACCAAGAGGCCCTGAAGGAGTGAATGAAGGGCGAGACTGCTCAGGTGGCCGCCCGTTTTGTAAAATTCATGTCAGAAATGAAATCTATTTTACCTGTAGATGATCGCTATGAATTTAGGCATGTCAGACACACATTTTTAACAGTGAACGGAAATAGTTTTTAACATCCTTTTGTAAAAAATGCAATGAATTTAAGTAATTGTGCAATAAAAACTATTTGTATTCATCCCTCTGAAATCAGTAAATTGAGCATCACAAATTCGGTTATAGTTGCATGTTCTTTACATTGGTCAGAAAAGGAAGAAGTCATGCATGATACACTGTATAAAAAAAGATGCAGAGTTCAGTCTTGTACGCCTCTCTAAGGTCCCTACTTGTGTTGAGGTCTCCAAGCACCCTGATCCTCGGGGCCAGACTGAAAACCAAAATGTTCATGCCATACCCACACATTACATGACGCTGAAAGTGGAATTAGGCTAATGGGGCCTGTACGTCATGACAACCCTTTTCAGGGTCGGCCTGACTTGTAGTGTTATTAGGCAGTGCGCAATAGGCTAGTCTCACAGGTCGTTGGGTAGGCCAGTGTTTTAGCAGCTTGTGGTGTTGTTGTATGGTCCGCTGGGCCACTTTTTACTGTTACTTTCTCTGATAATAAAACCAATTCCCTGTAGCAAGCTCAAACTCGCAAACCCTTCTACTTCGGTAGATCAATAGCGGTGGGCGTGTAGACAGGTGTGTGGGGCTCACTTGACTGTCACAAAAAATGCTTAAACAGATTCTCACTCAGGCTGCTCTCACGTAGAGGGGAGAAACACCCTACTCCCACAATATTCAATCCCAAGATTGACACACAATGTTTGATGTTACGAGGCAGTCTTTTACAAAATCAAACACTTTAAATCTAGTGCAGTGTACAGTATAGGAGTGGAATTACTTTCTTGAAAGTAAGACTTTGTTCGGAGCGTCGACCTCTTCTTAAAACCGTTCCAAAAGCTTTAGCCAAAATGTGTTTCGTCATGTAAGAGGCGAACAAGCAATTTGTCGACGCCCTGGCACCCCCTATGGAGGAGCCACTACTGTCGGAGACGAAGCGTACCTCTGATCCATGCCTAAAGTCCAAACAATCCTTACTAACACCCAAAGATGAGGTGCACCCTGATTCTCGTACAGTGTTCCCACAGTAGTAGTCACCTTTTTACTTCTCTAGTGTGCTGCCTAGGGAAAAAAGCTAACGTTGATCTACTCTTGTCCTAGTTTTCCATATGCCGCTAAAGATCAGATTTGGTCTCTTATCCTCTGACGCTGCCTCTGGACTGACTGCCGCACCTTGGATTCAGCAGAACTTGTAATCAATTAGGATGTTTGCGCAGATGAATCTGTTCGGGCAGGGGTCCTTGTCTTTCTGCAGTAGTCTGGCTCGATGAGCCAATCTGGCTCGCCAAATTTGTGCTTGGATTTGAATTTACCCTTAAAGGAATGAAAAGGTGAAGCGTTTGACTAAACAGGAACAAGTTGGTTTAATTAAACACAGCAGCGGAGAGAGTCTTTACAGAATGGGGCTGAGGAAGGTCTCGCTGTGGACCAAGTTTTGGCTGGCTTTTTATATTTCTTGCAAGTACCATAAACAGATTGCTGCATTGTTAAATGGTATTGGTCATAAATAAACAAGGTTGGGCAACTTGATTCGGACCCAGATTGCTCTACCTCGGAAGAGTTAGTATGTGCCAGTCTGTTTGTCCAGATGTCTGGCATGAGGCACACATGATAACTGTGTGGTGATCATGTTGTGTCCTGATTGGGTGAGTTTCTATCTACATGTAGCATCTGTCTTGGTTGAATTTTTGGGGCACACAAGCCTTTTGCCTAAGTGTTTTATTGGGGTCCAGTCCAGCTGACCCGTTTGTGGTGTAACCATCTGTCTGTGGGATCGAACAAGATATATTCCCTGGGTGTGCATTCATTTTTGATTGAGACCTCCCCCCCCCCCCCCCTTCCTCCTGTTACCTGTTGTTCCATGGGTGGGGGTTGCAGGCCCTGCCTGACCACATATCTGACTCTGGGTTGATGGGGACCACATATCTGACTCTGGGTTGATGGGAAGGTCACCTGGGGAAAATCTGAAAGAAATGATACGGATTCACTGTAACGCCTAAAATTAATATGGTAGTCACTGGTGTCATTTTTGTACCTACATTCTCAAAAGCTTGTGTACAGTTGTCCTAGTGTTTATTGGTGTTGGACTTGGCCCTTTTTGCAGGGCCATCCCAGAACTTTTTGCCTTCCTTCTGTTCTGTCTTACCTTTTTTTGTTGATTTTATGACTCTGGGTACTTTACCACTGCTGATCAGTGCTAAAGTGCATATGCTCTCCCTATTGTTAATTGATGTATGGATGAGTGATTCCATAATTGGCTTGTTTGGTTTACTTGTCAGACCCTAGTACAGTGCACTGGGTGTGCTCAGGGCTTGTAAATCATATGCTACTGGTGGGCTTGCAGCACTGGTTGTGCCACCCACAGAAGCAACCTGTAAAAGTCTCTCAGGTCTGCCATTGCTGAGCCTGTGTGCAGTCTGGTACTGCCATGTTGACTGGGCACTTGCACCCACTTGCCAGTCCCTAAACCTTCCCTTTTCTTCATATCAGACATCCCTATTGTAGGCCCAAGGGCAGGGTGCTTTGTAAGTATAAGGTAGGACAAGCCCTGATGTGTGTGGCCTGTCCTAATAGTGAATTACTGCCCCATAGGCCAGAATGGACAGTTTGATTATTACTGACTCGAGCAACTAGGTAGAAATTCAAGTTTAATATGCCTGAAATCAGAATGATAAAATGCACCTTTCAGTGAAGTTGGTCTAACATTCTGTGTTTAAAAATACCACTCTTAGAAAGTAGTTATTTTCTTGTCTAACTATCCAAGCCTGCCTCTGCTAGGTTATGTATTCCTTGTGGAGTTTGAGTGACCGGGGCTGGGGGATTCCAGGAGACAGTGAGTCGGCACAATGCTGAATAGAGATCTGCATATAGATGGGAGGGAGGAGTTGCACCTGGGACCTGAATAGGGCTGTGCCTTCCCTCCACAATGCTGGCTCCACCTCCTGTGGTGCTTCTGATGTCTCTGCCCTGCACTGTGAAAGTAAAGGAGGAGTCGTGTAAACAGAGTGCTCCAGGACTCACCAGAACTGGTTTGGAGTAGGCAAAGGCCTCTTTGCCTTCAGAGAACAAAGAGAAACTGTGTATAAAAGAGGGGACCCAGACCCCAGAGAATGGATCACTTTTGGACAACCAGAAGAAACATTTGCTGAGGAGCGGAACCAGAGGGACTGAGTAGAGACCATTCCTATGCTGAAGTGCTGCTTGGTGGGATTGGCCTGCAGTGGTTGCCTGACTGCCAAAGAAAGGAGAGAGGAACTTTGTGTGTACTTTCATCAACTTGTAAGGATCTCCAAGGGCTTGAGAAAAGAGCTTGCCTCCTGCTGAAGTCTCGGGGACAACAGACTTCACCCACCTGCTCCCCAAGACTTCTGTGGAAGTGCCTGCAGTTGTTTTGGACTTTCTGAGGAACTGCGCATCGCAAGGAGCTGGATGTGCGACTCACGAGCATGAAGCTTGACACCGAGCTGTCTTCACAACACGAGAGCGCCTCGCATCGCGGAGAAGACTATCGGCGTCGCAGCAGATGCCGCCACATCACCGGAAAGTGTGTAACAGGGCCTGTCTGGGTCCGCATTGTATCGCACCAAGAAGACGTCTTTGTTTCTATGCACCAGATCTCCATCGCATCACGGTGTAGCGGGCCGAATCGCCACGGAAACGCAGTAAGAAACAGACGCATCACCTCCCCTCGCAGAGAAGAACAGACGCATCACCGTCCCCGATGCAGCAGTAGGGAGCCGAGTCACCGTTCTTGAGTGTAAGGAGCAGACGCATCACCTTCCCTGCAACACTTTTCTGTATTGCCTTACACATATTAACGTCCATTGACTCAGTGTCGCATTTTACATCCAAGAGAGAACTAAGCTAATTCTACCATTTTAAGTACGGTTTTGTGGATTTTTGTTTGTGGTCTTGTGTTAAATCTATATAAAAGATACTTATTTTTTTTCATATACAACTTGCGTGGTGTCCATCTGTCGTGTTGTCACTTGATTACTGCATGTGTTCACAAATGCTGTACACACTGCCTCTGAGATAAGCCGGTATGCTCGTGCCAAGCTACCAAGGGGGTGAGCAGGGGTTATTTTAGGAGTGTATCCCTTTACCCTGACTAGACGCAAGGGTCCCTATTTGTCACAGGTACCTACCTATGCCAACTAGAGACCCCCAAATCTAACAATTGGCATAGTAGTTTATATTGACATGTTTTTGCGTTCCTAGATCATGACATAGATTAACTTCACTTTTACTTGTAACATCGTCTGTACATGGATTATGGCATACACTGACATTGCTAGTGCCAGTATCATCACTGTTGTATAGGCATATAGTATAAAATACATTGATGTTGTATTCATGAGCACTAGTATTGTCATGTGTGCACAGGTTGTCATTTGTTGGTATTGCATTCGGTATTGTCAAGCCTGCTCATCACGGTACTCCTTGACATACTATTCACCAGTTCCAACACATGCTTATATATTTGCCTGCTATGTTTGTGTTTTGTGCCTTTTTGTTAGTGCATTAACCCCTTCGGGGCTGTTCTCCGCACCAGTGCTCATGTGCTTAGGACGGCCTCCAGCCTTCAAATCACATGGCACTAGAAATCCCTCTGGTGCAAGCCCCAGAGAGATTTCTCCCACCCAACCCTTCTCCCCGCCCCCCCTTCCCCAGCTCTGGAGGCTGTGCAGATGGGTTCCCTGAAATGACTATCAGCGCGCACATTGCGACGTCATTTTAGTGAAACTGACATGAGCCTTGAGGCTCATTTCTGTTTCACTTTCTCTCGCTCAGGGGGCTATCTCAGCCACCCTCCCCGAGCACGTAGAAAGACGAGGGAGGTATCATTGGAAAGGGGAGAATCTCCCCTTATTGATGGTACCCTCCCTAGTGGATCCTGCTTGGGGGTCGCCCTAGTAGGGCAATCCCCCAAGCAGGGATCTACCCACTAGAAACCAGGGAGGGGGAGCAGCTCCTTGGGCAAGGGCATTGGCTCCCCCATAATATTTTGGGTAAATTAAGTCTTTCTGCCCCCCCCGAGGCAGATGGGGCAAAAGCCCCATCTGCCCCCAAAGGGGGGGTGGGCGGTGGCCAGCAAGCCCACTAAGCACCAGGGATTTTTCTTTTTATATATTAGGTAGGGGTGGCGGCTGCCCAGAATAGGCATGTCAATGCCCCTACCCCAAAAAGAAATGCTAGTCTTTTTGCCTCCCTCTTCCTCCTGGGAGACAGGGGGGCAATAGCACCTTATCTGTCACCCCACCCCCTTCCAGGGGCAGAAAAGTTTGAGGTTTGCAGGGGATTCTGGGTAGGTAAACGTTGGGGGGGGCCCACGCAAGGCATGCCTCGTTGGACTCCCCCGGGTGTTTTAGTTTTCATAAATGTGTGGGTTTGGTAGGTTTCTCTAGATGGCTGCCAAGCACAGGACCAAAAACTCGTGTGAATCCTGCCCCCCTCCTCCTTGCAAAACCAGGTAATTTTTGGATACATGGGGGCATCTGCGTTTTTGGTCCTGGGGTCGGCCGCCATCTAGGGAAAACTACCAAACCAACACATTTCTGAAAATTAGAGACCCGTTGGGAGTCCAGGGAGATGTGGGTTGCAGGGATCCCCCAACGGTCCTATACCCAGAATCTCCTGCAAACCTCAAATTTAGCTTAAAAAAACCACATTTGTGTGGAATCACCGTGCCGGTACAAATGTCCTACCTCCGTCTCCTGAGTAAAGGAAATGGGGGAGTCACGCAAGCCATACCTCCTTGGAAGCCCCGGGTGTCTAGTTTTCAGAAATGTTTGGGTTTGGTAGGTTTCCCTAGATGGCCGCCGAGCACGGGGCCAAAAACCCAGGTGACCCCCCTTCCAAAACCAGGTTGTATGGTGATAGGCAATTTTGATGTCGCCTCGATACGTTTTGGGCCCCTGCCCATTGCGGGTACTTGGCTGCCCACACAAGTGAGGCACCTTTTTTATCGGAAGGCTTTGGGGAACGTGGGGTGGGTAGAATTTTGTGGATCCACGCAGAATTCCAGAACTTTCCACCACAGAAATGTGAGGGAAAAATTGAATTTTTTGGATAGATTTTTAGGTTTGCAAGGGATTCTGGGTAACAACCTGACGCGAGACAGTCCAGTTACCCCATCCTGGATTCCCTTGGATGTCTCGTTTGAAAAATGTACAGGTTTGCTAGGTTTCCCTATGTGCCGGCTGCGCTAGGGCCCAAAATCGACAGGCATATTGCTAAAAAAAAAAATCAGTCCTCCCTGGGGGGATATCGGCAGGGGGGTGGTTGCCCTGATATGCCCCCAAGGCGGTCAGAAACCCTGTGGCTATTTGGGGGGTGGGGGGCTTTGATATGCCCATTGTGAGCAGCCCCTACACATAAAAGCCAGCGTAATCATTTGTGTAGTGTGCTTTTTGCCCCACGGGAGGACATATTGGGAGCAAATGCCCCCATCTCCCCCCCCCCCCCCCCCCCCCAGGGGGGGAATAAAGGCTGTAATTGTTGCTGGTGGGGGCGTTGGCATGCCCGTTTTGGGCAGCCCCACCCTAATTAAAATGTGCCCAAAAATATTCCTGGCGTCTAGTGGGCCTTTAGCACCTTCGGGGGGACAGATTGGGGGCTAATGCCCCCATCTGCCCACCAGGGGGGGCTGAAAGTCCACTAGACGCCAGAGTTTTTTGCGAATTTTAATTAGGGTGGGGGCCGCCCAAAACTGCCATGCCCACACCCTAATTAAAATTTGTCCCCAAAAAAATCCCTGGCGACAAGTGGCCTTTTTGCCCCCCCCCCCCCCTCCAGGGGTGCAGATTGGGGTTAGAAAGCCTACTAGGTACCAAGGTGTTTTTTGAGCAAATTTTACTTAGGGTGGGGGTTGCCTAAAACAGGCATGCCAATGCCCCCACCCTAATAAAAATTTGCCCAAAATCCCTGGCGTCTAGTGGGTGTTTTGCCCCTTCGAGGGGGGGGGGGCAGATAATGCCCACCCCCCTCAGGGGGTCTGAAAGTCCACTAGACACAAGGGAGTTTTTTGGGCATATTTTAATTAGGGTGGGGTCTGCCCAAAATGGGCATCCTAATGCCCTTAACCTAATAAAAAAAATCCCTGGGGTCTAGTGGGCTTTCAGACCCCCCAGGGGGCAGAGTGGGGGCTCCTGCCCCATCTGCTCCCCGGGGGGGGGGGCCAGGAAGGCTGACATTTTTGCGGGGGTGGGGGCATGGGCATGTCTGTTTTTGGCAGCACCATCCTAATTCAAATTCCCCCCTCCCCCCCCCCCCCCCCCGGGGGAGCAGAAAGCCTACTAGACGCCAGGGATTTTTTTTGAGCAAATTTTACTTAGAGTAAAAGTAAAGTAAAGTCCCCATTTGTAAAGCGCACAATCACCCGTAAGGGTCTCTAGGCGCTGGGGGCCGTCGGGAAGATTAAGCGAGCTATTGCCCAGAGTCACATGGTGCTGGGCTGACCTGCCGCCGGAGCCGGGGATCGAACCGTGGGCCCCAGATTCCAGCGTCAGTCGCCCTGGCCGCGGCGCCACACCTCTTCCACTAGAGTGGGGGTTGCCAAAAACGGGCATGCCAATGCCCCCACCCTAATAAAAATTTGCACAAAAATGTCCCTGGTGTCTAGTGGGCTTTTCGCCCCCCTCTGGGCAGATTGGGGACTCCTGCCCCATCTGCCCCCCAGTGGGGCCAGGAAGGCTGTAATTTTTGCGGGGGAGGGGGTGTGGCATGCCCATTTTGGGCAGCCCCCACCCGAATTCAGATTTGCCCCAAAATAATCCTTGTCTAGTGGGCTTTTTACCCCCTGGGGGGGCAGAAAGGCTGTAATGGTGGGGGGGATGGGGGCATTGGCGGGACCGTTTTGGGCAGCCCCCACCCTAAAAAAAAAGTGGTGCAAAAACAAAATCCCTGGTGTTGTGGGCTTTCTGCCACCCGGGAGCAGATTGGGGGCTACTGCCCCATCTGCCCCCCTGCGGGGGGGGGGGCAGAGACTGTAATATTGTGGCCAGGTGGTTGGGGGCATCGGCATACTCACTTTGAGCCGCACCCACCCCTAATAAATGGCCTATAAAAAATCCCTGGTGTCTAGTGGGCTTTCTACCCCCCCCACCCGGGGGTGCCGATTGGGGGATACTGCCCCCATCTACCCCCTCCCCCGGGAGGGCAGAAAGACTAATTATGCCAAAATAATCACTGGGGGGCCAAAGGCCCTTGCCCAAGGGGCTGCTCCCCCCCTCCCTGGTGCCTAGGGGGTGGATCCCTGCATGAGGATCGCCCTCCTGGGGCAGGGATCATCGAGGGAGATTCTCCCCTTTCCAACAATACCTCTGCTGAGTTTGTACGTACTCAGGGGGCTGAGATAGCCCCCTGAGCACGTAGTAACTGAAATGAGCCTTTTGGCTCATTTCAGTTTTGGTTTCACTGAAATGACGTCAGCGCGACGTGCGCGTTGATCGTCATTTCAGGGAAATCAAGGGCGGAGCTCGGGAGCTGGGGAAGCTCTTCCCAGCTGCCGAGGCTTTGGGGGAGAAAAGGGAATACCTCTGGTACCCGCACCAGAGGGATTTCCGGTCCTGTGTGTCATGACGAGCCCTGTGTACCATGACTAGCTCAGCTCGTCACCCAAGGGGTTAACTGCAGACAACGCCCTTCCCTGATCCATAATGTTACTTTAAATTGACAGCCAGAGGGTTTGTGCTATAAGGGTTGGGGCCTACTTGTCCCAAGGACAAAATGCACATGAAAACCTGTTGCCATTGACCCCAAACAATATGTCCTGGACTTTGGGCTATAGGAATTCCACATCCCTGATGTGGGTTTGGTAGGTTTCCCAAGATGGCCGCCGAGTTGGGGGCCAAAAACCCAGGTACCCCCCATTTGCAAAACCTGATTGTTTTGTGATAGGTAATTTTGGTTTCCTCAATTCGGGTTGGGTACTTGCCTGTCATGGGTACTTGACCCACCCATTCGAGTGAGGCCCCATTTTTATCGGGAGAACTGGGGGCCGCTGGATGGTAAATTTGTGGATCCACACAGATTCCAGAACTTTTCACCACAGAAATGTGAGTATTTTAGTTTTTCTTTTTTTTTATACAAAGTTTGAGGTTTGCATAGGAATCTGGGTAACAGAACCTTGTGAGAGCCAGACAAGTCACCCCACCCTGGATTCCAGTGGGTGTATAGTTAAAAAAAAAATGTATAGGGCTGCTAGGTTTCCCCAGGTGCCGGCAGAGCTAGGGTTCAAAATCTACAGCTAGGCACTTTGTAAAAAAGAAAAAAAAAAAAAAAAGTATTTACAATGCAACGGTCTCGCCTTTGCCAAAGTTAGAGCTATTGGCATTGTAAATGACAAAATGGTTAATTCTGTTTTGGTTTTGAAAACCGATAAATAAATCGCATTGTCATTTACAATGCTAATAGCTTAATCTCTCGCAAATGCGCCCCCCCCCCACAGAGACCCACGCAGAGAGCGGCGCGCACCCACCCGCGCAGAGCGGCGCGCACCCACCCGCGCAGAGAGCGGCGCGCACCCACACACCCAGGCACAGAGCCGCACGGAGCCACACACCCAGGCACGGAGCCACACACCCAGGCACGGAGCCACACACCCAGGCACGGAGCCACACACCCACGCACAGAGCCACACACCCACGCACAGAGAGACATGCACAGAGAGCCATGCACAGAGAGCCACACACACATGCACCCACGCACAGAGAGCCACACACACATGCACCCACGCACAGAGAGCCACACACACATGCACCCACGCACAGAGAGCCACACACATGCACCCACGCACAGAGAGCCACACACATGCACCCACGCACAGAGAGCCACACACATGCACCCACGCACAGAGAGCCACACACATGCACCCACGCACAGAGAGCCACACACACATGCACCCACGCACAGAGCCACACACACACAGAGAGCCACGCACACACACCCATGCACAGAGAGCCACGCACCCACGGAGCCACAGACATGCACAGCCACGCACACACAGAGCCACGCGCGGGCGCACCGAGAGCCACGCGCGGGCGCACCGAGAGCCACGCGCGGGCGCACCGAGAGCCACGCGCGGGCGCACCGAGAGCCACGCGCGGGCGCACCGAGAGCCACGCGCGGGCGCACCGAGAGCCACGCGCGGGCGCACCGAGAGCCACGCGCGGGCGCACCGAGAGCCACGCGCACCCAGAGCCACACGCACACACACCCGCATCCAGAGCCACACGCACACGCACACGCACGCACACGCACCGAGAGCCAGTCATGTATCACAGCATTGATTGGCGTCTTAGGTTTATCACACTGTAGTAATGCTCTTTACAATTGTTTATTTATTTATGCATTTTTATATAGCGCGAACTTAAGTGACTTCATTCCAGGTTATATACATAGAACAGCGTAAACTGTGTGGCACCCGATGGGCTGTGGGGGAGTTGTTGGATAATATGCCTCTTAAAGCAGTGGTTGCTTGTTAATATGGCTTACGAAGGCGGGGGTGTGGATGGGACGCAGGCGTGTAGTGTTGATGTGTTTCTAGCGGGGCTATGTTAGCTATGCTGAGTACAGGTGCTATCTTTGATTTTTTTTGTGTGTGTGTTTTTTTAAAGATGGTCGGTGTTCAATCGGGATATATATATGATTAGGGGGAAGTTGTAACCAGAGTGGGGGTTACATCGCTCTTGTAAGAGATGGTGGTTGCCCAAGGTACTGGCTGCGTCGTCTGGGAACTACGGGTAGCTCACTACAGGGGGCAGGTGTACAGCTAATCAGTCTCTGGGGAAGGGGGTCTACTTAGCTTGTGACCAAAAAAAGCCCCGCCCACAAAGGGACCTGCAAAACACGGAGTGGACGATCGGACAACGGACGAATCTACGCTTTAGCCCAAGTATATAGGATAATATCGGAACTTTCTGGTTGTGGGTAACAGAAAATGCAATTTTTTTTATTTTTATGACCGAAATTGATGTATTCGGAAGGAAACGTAACACCGCAACCCGAAAGTATTAAAGGAATAAAGCTTTTTTAACTTGACAGTGAAGCCCAGTGGTTTCCCTTGAGTGTACGTAAACATATTTTAAAACTGAAAAGGGGATGTTTTCGTATGAAATACGCAGTCAACCCATCGATCGACGGGACTTATTGGGCAGCTCCAGAATAACGATAGTAGCGTGCTGTTGGAAGAGAACAGCTGGTCCAAGATGGCCGCTGAGTTATCCTTTATGTGGGGTGCGCACCTTGTCACCGTCAGCTTTTTTTATTTAGAAAAAAAATCAAACCTCCCGCTTCATCGTCGTAAAACGCCCAATTATCTCTTTCCCCCTTAATGCGCTGAGCCTTTTTAGGTGGGAAGTTTAAGAGCACTACGTTACGTGATGAAGAAGAGATTTCAGTTATGTAGCGAGAGGGGGAGTGGCTCCCTGCAGGATGTTGGCTCACCTCAGTGAAAGGTGCTGTCCCCTTGCTCGGATAGAGCAGTGCTGGAAAGAAATCTGGCTCCCTCCCTGCAGTTATGCACGGTGCACATTTTGTTATCGTCAGTCATGTATCACAGCATTGATTGGCGTCTTAGGTTTATCACACTGCAAGGTACACTGTTGAAAACCGGAGAAAGTCCCTGTAAAAAAAAAAAAAAAAAAAAGATCAAAGAATGAAAACACGCCCACCAGTCTGAAAGGGACGGGGCTTAAAGGGAAGAAATAAACTAAAAAACACGCCCACCAATCCGAAAAAGACCGGGCTTAGATCCAAAGAAGAACATCACTGGGACCTCTTCTCCAATGGCTGGCCACCGTTTAGGAGGCCAGCCAATGGAGAAGAGGGGCGGGGCTTAACCTCACTACTCCAAATCATTAAATCTCGCCAGCGAGACTGCGCATGCGCGCAGCCTACGCTAGCCGAAACCTAAAAAAAGGGTCTGTTTTCACTGTGAAAGTGTTATGTCCACGTTGCATTTAGGGCAGTTTCCTTTAACAGGTACTAGGGCTACCCACGCAAGCAAGGTACCATTTTTATCGGGAGACTTAGGGTAACATAGAATTGTAGAGCAACTTTTATTAGCTTTTGACATTCGATGCATTTCTGCCTTTCAAATTAAAGACCATGTGTAAAAAAGAAGACACTGAAAAATGTCCTATAATTCTCATGCTAGTATGGGGGACTCAATTACTGTAATGTGCAAATAGCTACTGTTTCTAAACTCTACATTTTGTTCCAATTTCAGAAATACATAGTTGTCTTTATTCCGGATTTCTTTCACTGTATATATTTTCCAAAATTAATCGCTGCTCAGTTATTGGCTCTGGGTTAGTCGGGTTCTTGGTGAACCTACAAGTCCTATTTATCCCCACAACCAGTAATGTCCAGCGAAGAAACCGTATATTGCTTTCAAACATCTATCATAGTTGGAAGAAGTTGCAGGTGAAAATGTAGATACGAATAGCTGTTTTTTTCAACTCATTTGCAGTTTTTCCTATTTTCAACTGTTAGTTTCTCTAAAGAATCCTTGAAGTATCTACACAAATGACACCTTGCTAAATTTAGAATTACTTCTACTTTTTTTAAATGTATAGCTTTCCGGGATCCATTATTGCTTTCATACCCATTTCCACCATTAACTGAAAGGTTGAAAGCACAAAAAATAGACTGTCCCAGTAAAATGCTAAAACTGTGTAAAAAATTTTGGTTTTCTGACAAAAGTCTGTCAGTCCATGAAAGCTGGGAAAATGGTGATTTCAACCCCACAAACCCTCTGTTGATAACATTTGCAGGGAAAAGACCAGACACTTTCATTTGCAGCAAAGTGCCCCCCCCCCCCCAAAAAAAGTTGCTGTATTTTGGGTAATTTCTGGGTCCTCTCGAGGGGGATCCACAAACCCTGTGTTTCTTTTGAATCCACGTGATAAAAGAAAAGGACACAAATCTGGCTTGAATACCTTGTGTGGTCAAAGTTACATGGGCCTAAGTGCAAACTACCCCAAATAGCCAAAAAAAAGCTTAGAACTGGGGGGGGGGGGGGAGGAAGGCCTAGCAGCAAAGAGGTTAAATGTTACACTAGTTTATGTCCGTGTGCTTGTATGCATTTGTGTGCTCGCGCATATTTGTGTTCCTTCTTGTTTGTACGTGGTTGTATGTCTGGGCATCCGTGTTTGCATGTTAAACTCGAAGTAGCTTACCTTCAGCGTTTTAAATTGACATGCATCCATAGATGTGCAAATATCATTAGTTCTTAACACATACGTGTAGTAATGATGGGCCAGTCCTCCAACTGAGGATCTTTTTAGAGCTGATAACTCTAAAAGCAGTGCAGGCATGTATGTGCCCCAAGCAGCAACTTCCCATCCGGCTTTCTATTAAGGTAAACTTTTACTTTGGCATATTTTGCACACATTTTCATGCCAATCATTTTCAACTAGCACGACGTGATGCAGCATCCTCCTCTGTTAGTACTTGTTCAAATGACTCCTGCATCTTCTAAACGGTAATTTACATTTTAGACAGTTAATTTAGTTTTTCGAACATTATGTGCACAGGCAAACTTTGTTTTAGATGTACAGAACTGCTTTGTGGTGGATTCTTCAAGTGTTTCTCCAGACTGTTTTGCAGACACTGCTTTTGTGCAGAGTGACAGCAAGGTTGTAAGGTTTTACCTTGAATTTGACGTTATTTACTGTGAGGTTTCTGTTGTGCTAACTTAAAATTGTCTGGAGGAACTACGTTTTTATCTTAGTGAGATTGTTGTAGGAATCTTTTTAAAATAAACGGTTTGGGGGAACTTAATTTCTTGCTGCTACTTTTAGGAAATACTTTTTGCTGATATTTTGCACTATAATTTTACATGTGGAGTGTGTTATACTCCTTTTCGCTTAACTTTTGATCAGGACTTTTTTTTGTCCCTGGTGGTCATTTTGGGCTCCCCACGTGCTGAGTCAGGTCAGCGCTCCACTCGTTGCACGCCGCCCGCCCATTGCCTTTTAAAGGCCATGGTTCGGACGCACCAAAGGCAAACCCGTCTGCGCCTGACCGAGACCGCCCGGGACCAGGGGCCATTAACTATGCCCAACTGTCAGTCATATTCCTCTGATCAATTGTTAAAGTTACGTGATCAGCACATTCTGACTGTTGCCTACTCTGTCCTATAGAGGACATTACTATCTGTGCTTGCTGCAGGTATACTTTTGGCACTAATCTTTTAAATGAACTAAACAGTCCTATTACAGATAGTTTGCCCTCTCACCGTGATTGTGGTCACCCTTTGAATAAAGTTTTTAACTTCTGGAATACTAACTGTCGTTCCCTCCCAAACACAAGGAGGATATTTTTAACTTTTCTTAAGCAGCGTACAACCTGATGCAGTTTTTCTAACAGAAACTTGGCTGCATGCAAGTTCAGGGCCTGACGTGGCCACAGCTTTACCTGCTAACTACGCCATAGTCAGGAAAAAACGAAACCTCAGAGTAGGAGGAGGCATTGCAGTAATTTTCAAAAAATGCTACTTATGTAAGCTAGAGGATTTTGCTCTGGACGACTGTGAGGCAGCTCTTTTTAAACTTAACTTGACTTCTTAGTTTACTCTCTCTGGTGTGTTGATTTATCGCCCCAGGACCGTCTGGTCTTTGGGCGGCATCTCTTACAGATCTGATTGTTCCACACCTACTCAAAAGGGCTAATTTCACTGTTTTGGGCGATCTAAATCTCCATCTTGAGAATAATGAATGTTGCGGACTTGTCTGCAATGAACCTTCCTCTTTGTAATAGCGGCCGACTCGTATTGCTATTAGATCCAATATTTTCCAACTTCTCTCCGATTCAATGTCCTCCTGCACTTCCGTTATGCTGGTCAGATAATTTTGCAGTCAAGTTTCAATGTACAGTTACATCTAGCTTGGCCACACCGGGACCTGGAACCCGATCACAATCTAGAAATAGGGGAAAATTGGATATGGAAGCCTTTAATCGAATCCTGGTTGATAATGCCCCCAATATTGACTCATTAACGTTGACATCTTTGGACACTATTTACAATTGGATCTCTAATGCAATCAATAACGGTCTTCCACTCTCCACCATCTTGGATGCAACTCAATCTACTCAAGCGCAACGGTAAAAAAACTGATGTCCTTATTTTTGGGGAAAATGCTGACCTCTGGGGTCCCCAACATTGGCCCACTGAAATGAGGCCTTTACACTTGCCTACCTCTCAAATTTGTAATTTGGGATTTATTATTGATAAACTATCCATGAAGCAACATGCGGTAAAAACGGCAGCCACCTTCTTCACCATCTTAAAATGGTTGAAGAAAATCATCTGGATGCTCCTGAATGACAATCAAAGGACTGTTGTCCAGGCACTTGTAACATCTAGACTGGACTACGGGAACTTTTTTTTTGGTTTTTTTTTGGGAGCTAATAAATATGTATTGATTAAACTTCGGGTGGTACAGAATGCTGCTCCTAGATTGCTTTGTAGAATCCCTAGAATGTCCTCTATCTCCAATGGCTTGAGAGATCTTCATTGGCTTAAAGTGTATAACCGGATAAAATGTAAAGCTTTGAACTACATGTTCAAGATTAAGACAGGCACTGCTCCTCAATACCTACAAAAGCTAGTCTGCCCCTATCAGCTGTTTGTTACATTCATCGACTCAGGAATAATGTGTGATTCCAAGGTTCAAACTCACAAGAATGGGTGGCCATTCCTTTTTAGGTCGAGCAGACCTAAAAAGCATGCGAAGCATGCTTTTGTCTGCGAAAGATCTTTTGCTGGCGTGTCTGGGGGAATGTGAGACGGTGTACAAGCACGAGCCTCTGCCGTCTCCGATTTGCCCTCGAGGGCGCGCACGGCGCTGTGCACATCCCCTGCCTGCCATTCACATGCTCTCGCAATCCAACACCACACACGCATGCGCGC
This sequence comes from Lissotriton helveticus, assembly GCF_964261635.1. Lineage (NCBI taxonomy): Eukaryota > Metazoa > Chordata > Amphibia > Caudata > Salamandridae > Lissotriton > Lissotriton helveticus. Next base: position 485,076,935 of record NC_136057.1, on the reverse strand, counting down.
ACACACACACACACACACACACACGAGCGCCCATGCACACACATACAGAGACACCCCCCCTCCCCCCCCGCAGCAGCACTCAGAGACACACACACACACACACCAGCGCACCTACGCACACACACATAGAGACCCCCGGCCCCCGCCCCGCCGCACACATACACAGAAGCGCACCCCCCACCCCCCCTACAACTAAGGCCCACTTACCGCCACTCTGGACATCTGCAGCCTCCGTGCTGCTCCTCTGGCCAGGCACTCCGTGGGCGCGGGCTTCACAAAACGGAAGTCCCGCCCCACGATAGGTTTCGTTTTTGCCAGTGCGCGTGCGCACGTCTTGTTTTGTCTGTGGTTCTCTTTATATTCTCTGAAGTATAAAACTTTAAACCTCCCTTCCTTTGTCACATTGTACCCAAGCTACCTAACTTTGGCTATTTTAACAAGCATGGACAAGTTTGGCTTTTTATAGAGTACAGCATTAGAGTGTAAGCGTGTGGATGACTGGTGTTTAATGGTAACATTTTGTGGGACAAGATGATTAGAGTATCAGCAATGAGCGTGACAATCAAGAGGGTGTTGCTGCTTACCTTTTAATTTCTCCTTTCAAATACTCTTTGCTCAGTGTGCATAGGTGTATGTGGGCTTGCGCATCCCCCTCCCCTTTAACAATAATACGGCTCCAGAGGATGGGGTCCTCGGGACCTGTAAAGGCTCGATGAGGGGTCTCCATGTCTCCCTCCCCAATAATAAACAAGCATTTGCAATGCAATAGGTTTGCATTAACGTCAGTTTTAGCTATTGGCATTGTAAATGACAATGCCTTTTATTTATGTTTTAAAAACGAAAACATAAATAAAAGGCATTGTTATTTGCAATGTCAATAGCTCAAACTCGTTTTATATAGGAAAAGTAACAACAAAAATGCAGGAAGCAATACAGTAATGGCATTTAATTAAAATATTATTTACAAAAAATATGTGAAAAAACACTTGTGTGTCACACCACCGATACCTAAATACCCTAAACAAATTCCTTAAAGTGGCCGCAGCATTTCCCTCCACCACCCGCTCCCTTTCAGTGTGCTTGGAGTGAGGCAGCAAGAGGCGCGGACATCCAGGAAAACAAAATACTTATTAACAAGCATTTGCAAATTGCAATGCAATAGGTTTCACATTTGCGAGAGTTTAAGCAATTGGCATTGTAAATGACAATGCCTTTTATTTATTTGTTGGTTTTCAAAATAGATAAATAAAAGGCATTGACGTTTACAATGCCAACAGCTTAAACTCTCACAAATGCGAGACCTATTGCATTGCAAATGCTTGTTTTATCTTGGTCCATTTCTGTGGAACTCCTCCCCACAATGATCTGTAAAACACTTTAAGTTTCGTAAGTTACTAAAAACATGGTGGTTTAATCAATAATCCTTTTCTCATCTTATTCCTCTTTTTCATCGTTCCATCAGGTTGCGCTGGGAAACCCTTTTTGGGGATCTGTACGCATCATAAAATTAATTTAACAATAACAAGTTAGTCTTCATCCTGGAGTAACCACAAAGGTGTGATGTTCGTCACCCCCCAACCTAAATGTGCTGCATGAAAAGTTATCAGCAGCCCGATCAGCAAATGGACTTTATCATATTTTTATGGGATCCCTGTATAATTTGCCCCCACTGGCAAAACCACTTTGCACCATCTTGCGCACATTGACATTCCATGTATTCCAAAATGGAACCCACAGGCCTTTATTACTCTGATTCACTTAAAAATAAATCATCGCCTGGAATTTTAGCGCTGGGGCACGTTTTGTATCTGTGGCTGCTCTCCTGTGCTACATAACCCAGAATGGGATTAGGTAACAAAACAAAGTATCTGACTACACATTAGCGAGATGATCTCGACCTGTGTCGACCTTTAGAACAACCTACTGAAGGAAGAGAATTCTACTTTTTCTTTATTCTTTGCCACCTCCCCTTATGCAGCGTACGGGCCCTGTACTAATGCTGGAATACTCCAGCCTGTTTTAAAGGCCAGCCCTAGGCATGGCACACTGCAGGTGCGGACTGTTAATGTTTAACCCCTTCGCTGCTAGGCCTATTACCCTCCTGTGCTAGGCCTTTTTTTGGCGATTTGGGGTAGTACGCGCTTAGGCCCCTGTAACTTTTTGACCACATAAGGTATTCACGCCAAATTTGCGTCCTTTTCTTCCAACATCATGTGGATTCTAAAGGTGCCCATGGTTTGTGGATTCCCTTGGAGGGGTCCCAGAAATTAACCAAAATATAGTGAAATTTTAGTTTTTTTCAGAAAAATGGGAAAAACTGGCTGCAAATGAAAGCCTCTGGGTTTTTCCCTGCAAATGGTATCCATAAAGGGTTTGTGGGGCTGAAATCTCCATTTTCTCAGCTTTTAGGGAATGACAGTCTTTTGTCAGAGAACCAACATTTTTCACAGTTTTGGCATTTTTCTGGGACATAGCCTATTTTTGCTATTTTTAGAGCTTTTCACCTCCTTCCAGTTAATGGTATAAATTAGTTTGAAAGCAATAATGGATCCTGGAAAGCTTTACATTTTCGAAAAGTAGACAAAATTCTGAATTCAAAAAGGGGTCATTTGTCTAAATCCATGAAGGTTTCTTTATAGAAACTAACAGTTAAATATTGGAATAATTGAAAATTTGTTGAAAAAAACAGCCTTTTGTCAACGTTTTCACCTACAACTTCTTGTAATTTTGACAGCTCTTGGAAAGCAATGTACCATTACATTCTTTAGACCTTCCTGGTTGTGGGGATATATAGGACTTGTAGTTTCTCAAAGAACCAGACGAACCCAGATCCAAAAGCTGAGCAGCAACTTGCAATGATTTTTTTTAATTTACTGGGTATAGAGCACTTATTCTTGGAAAATGTATATGTGGAAAAATCGGTATGAAAGACACCTATGTATTTCTGAATTGGGTACAAATTATAGTCTAGAAACAGTATATAATTGCACATTTTCAAAATTGGGAATACTCATACTAGCATGAGAATTATGGTAAGTTTTGAAAGATTTTTTTTTACACAATGTCTTTCATTGGGAAGGGAGAAATGCATAAACTCAATTGGTAATAACAGTTGATTTACAAATCTGAATTACCCTAAGTCTCCCGATATAAACGGTACCTCACTTGTGTGGGTCGGCCTTGTGCCTGCGACAGGAAATGGCGCAAAATGCAATGTGGTCACACCTCAATTTTGCAGTTAAAAATTGACCCTTTTATGGCAAAGTGCCTACCTGTAGTTTTTGCACCCTAGCTCTGCCGGCACCTAGGCAAACCTATACATTTTTGAAAAGTAGACACCCAGGGGAATTCAGGATGGGGTGACTCGACTGCCTACCACCAGGATTTGTTACCCAGAATCCCTTGGAAAGCTAAGAATTTGACAAATAAAACGCATTTTCCTCACATTTCTGTGGTGGAAAGTTCTGGAATCTGCATGGATCAACAAATTTCCACCCACCCAGCGTTCCCCCAGGTCTCCCGAAAAAAAATGGTACCTCACTTGCGTGGGTAGGCATAGTGGCTGCGAGATGAAACCGCGCAAAACGCAACGTGGTCGTACCTCAATTTCCCAGTGAAATCTTGCCCATTTTGGACAAAGAGACTACCTTTTGTTTTTGAGCCCTAGCTCTGCCAGCACCTAGGGAAACCTAGCAAACCTATAGATTTTTTTTAAAACTAGACACCCAGGGGAATTCAGGATGGGGTGACGACTGCCTACCACCAGGTTTTGTTACCCAGAATCCCTTGCAAAGCTAAGAATTTGACCAAAAAAAACACATTTTCCTCACATTTCTGTGGTGGAAAGTTCTGGAATCTGCGTGGATCAACAAATTTCCACCCACCCAGGGTTTCCCCAAGGTCTCCCGAAAAAAATGGTAACTCACTTGCGTGGGTAGGCATAGTGGCTGCAACAGGAAAAGGTTCAAATCGTACGGTGGTGAATTTAAAATACCCTATAGCAAAACTACCTTGATTTTTTTTGGGGGAGGCACCTGAGTTTTTGGCCCGGGGCTCAGTGGCCATCTTTTGAAACTACCAAACCCAAACAGTTCTGAAAACTAGACACCCTGGGGAGTCCAGGGAGGTATGGCATGCGTGGGTCCCTCAATGTTTTCCTAAACAGAAATCCCTGCAAACCTTAAATTTAGGTTAAAAAAACACTTTTTCATACATTTTTGGGTGGGATCTCCCTACCGGAACAAATGTCCTACCACCCAGCGTTCCCCTTGATCTCCTGAGTAAAATGATTCCTCACTTGTGTGGGTGGGCCAAAGGCCTGTGACTAAGGTGGGGTGCTTAGTTTGTCAAACCTAAAAACTAAATTAAAATTCATTTTTAGCCTGTTCTGCTTTGGGGCCCCCACACAAGTGAGGTATCATTTTACTCTGCATAACAAGGGGAACGCTGGGTTGTGGGAACTTTTTGCCCGCACGGAGATCCCACGCAAAAAATGTGGAAAAGTGTTTTTTCTTTTTTTTATTTTTTTTTTACCTAATAGGTTTGCAAGGAATTCTGGGTAGGAATACATTGGGGGACCCACGCATGCCATACCTCCCTAGACTCCCCCGGGTGTCTAGTGTTCAGAACTGTTTGGGTTTGGTATTTCCAAAGATGGCCGCCGAGCCCCGGGTCAAAAACTCAGTGGTGGTGGTACCACCAGCTTTTGCAAGAGGGGTTACCTGGGTTTTTAGCCCCGTGCTAGACGGCCATCAAGGGAAACCTACCAAACCCACACATTTCTGAAAAGTAGACACCCGGGGGCTTCCAAGGAGGTATGGCTTGCGTGGATCCTCCAACGTTCCTTTACCCAGAATCCCTTGCAAACCTCAATTTTAGCTGACAAAATCAGTTTTTTTCACACTTTTTTATATGGGAAAGCGTGGCATCACTGGGCTCACACATTTCCTCCCACCCAGCGTTCCCCAAGGTCTCCCGATAAAAATGGTACCTCACTTGCGTGGTTAGGCATAGTGGCTGCAACAGGAAAAGGTCCAAATCCTACCCTATAGCAAAACTACCTTGATTTTGGGGGGGGGGGGGGACCTGAGTTTTTGACCCGGGGCTCGGCGGCCATCTTTGGAAACTACCAAACCCAAACAGTTCTGAAAACTAGACACCCGGGGGAGTCCAGGGAGGTATGGCATGCGTGGGTCCCCCAATGTATTCCTACCCAGAATTCCTTGCAAACCTTAAAATTGGGTAAAAAAAACCACTTTTCCAAATTTCTTTGCGTGGGATCTCCATGCGGGCAAAAAGGTCCTACAACCCAGCGTTCCCCTTGTTATGCCGAGTAAAATGATACCTCACTTGTGTGGGTGCCCCAAAGCAGAACAGGCTAAAAATGAATTTTAAAAAAATGTAGTTTTTAGGTTTGACAAATTAAGCACCCCACCTTAGTCACAAGCCTTTGGCCCACCCACACAAGTGAGGTATCATTTTACTCGGGAGATCAAGGGGAACGCTGGGTGGTAGGACATTTGTGCCGGCAGGGAGATCCCACCCAAAAATGTATGAAAAAGTGTTTTTTTTTAACCTAAATTTAAGGTTTGCAGGGATTTCTGTTTAGGAAAACATTGGGGGACCCACACATGCCATACCTCCCTGGACTCCCCCGGGTGTCTAGTTTTCAGAACTGTTCAGGTTTGGTAGTTTCCAAAGATGCCCGCCAAGCCCTGGACCAAAAACTCATGGGAACCCCCTTGCAAAACCAAATTGTTTTGAATGAATTAAGTTTTCAATTGGAGACATGCGATTTTTGGGGACAATATCGCATGGAAACTGTGACAGACAAATTTCAAGTTTGCAAGAGATTGTGGACAAAAAACAATAGAATTCACCAGAAAGACATGACCATATACTACCATGATTTAACAATAATATCTAAATTTAGAAAGTTATTTATAGCTATAATATACACCATAACAGTTACTCACAAGTCAAAGATTCAAGCACGCTATCTATTCCTCAAAGACACACACATACAGGTTGGATTTGGCACGAGGGCGAGGGATGGTTCAGTACATAAAATTTTATTAACATGATATTTCAAAAAAATGAAATGCTCTGTCAATAAATAAATGCATAAAAACCGAACCAGTGACTCGCAACTCGTGAGCTGTAAAGCCACGACAAGGCACCAACCGTTTTACAGGCCATTCACGCACCTTTCATACCTGATACAAACCAGACCACTGACACCATCTGGAAGGAAAAGCAACACATTACAACAATCACAATAAGGGACAAGGTACACCCTACTGCAGAAAGAGAAAAAAAACAAATTACTGCACAGCCATCTAATCCGCAAGCACACACACATACTGGTTGGATTTGGCACAAGGGTGAGTGATGATTCAGTACATACAATTGTATTCGCAAGTAATTTCACAAAAATGAAATACACTGTGTATAATTGAAAGTATGATTAACTGAACCACTGACTCACAGCTCGTGAGCTGTAAAGCCACGTCAAGGCACCAACCTCTTTACAGGCCATTCATACACCTTTCGTACGTGTGACACATACAAAACATTCACACCGCCAGCTGCGGACCCATCGCATTTCAACACTCACACCAGCAAATAGCGCCATTCAAGGGCCCATCACTTTCACACGCCCACATTTCTGACACTGCAACTACACAAAATGATGGACTGCGTGGAGTGTCACTCAACTAGCAGTGTGTGTAGTGCCCAACAGAAAGTAACTACTCACACACCGCCAGCTGAGCGCCAGTCCACCCACACCACCATCCAAGCACCAGACCATGCACACCGCCAGCCAAACACCACTCAGCGCACACCGACAGCCAAGCACAACTCCGTGCACAGACAGCCAAGTACCACTCCACGAACACCACCAGCCAAGCGCCACTCCACACACACCGCCAGCCAAGCACCACTCCGTGCACAGACAGCAAAGTACCACTCCACACACACCACCAGTGCCACTCCACACACACCGCCAGCCAAGCACCACTCCGTGCACAGACAGCCAAGTACCACTCCACGAACACCACCAGCCAAGCGCCACTCCACACACACCGCCAGCCAAGTACCACTCCACACACACAATCCAGCCAAGCGCCACTCCACACACACACCACCAGCCAAGCGCCACTTTACACACACCACCAGCCAAGCACCACTTCGTGCACAGACAGCCAAGTACCACTCCACGCACACCACCAGCCAAGCGCCACTCCACACACACCGCCAGTCAAGCACCACTCCATGCACACAGCCAAGTACCACTCCACACACACACCGCCAGCCAAGCACCACTCTGTGCACAGACAGCCAAGTACCACTCCACACACACCATCCAGCCAAGCGCCACTCCACTCACACCGCCAGCCAAGCACCACTCCGTGCACAGACAGCCAAGTACCACTCCACACACACCATCCAGCCAAGCGCCACTCCACACACACCACCAGCCAAGCGCCACTCCACACACACCACCAGCCAAGCGCCACTCCACACACACCGCCAGCCAAGCACCACTCCATGCACAGACAGCCAAGTACCACTCCACACACACCATCCAGCTAGGCGCCACTCCACACACACCGCCAGCCAAGCACCACTCCGTGCGCAGACAGCCAAGTACCACTCCACACACACCATCCAGCCAAGCGCCACTCCACACACACCGCCAGCCAAGCGCCACTCCACACACACCACCAGCCAAGCACCACTCCACACACACCACCAGCCAAGCACCACTCCACACACACCACCAGCCAAGCACCACTTCGTGCACAGACAGCCAAGTACCACTCCACGCACACCACCAGCCAAGCGCCACTCCACACACACCGCCAGCCAAGCACCACTCCATGCACAGACAGCCAAGTACCACTCCACACACACCATCCAGCCAAGCGCCACTCCACACACACTGCCAGCCAAGCACCACGCCGTGCGCAGACAGCCAAGTACCACTCCACACACACCATCCAGCCAAGCGCCACTCCACACACACCATCCAGCCAAGTACCACTCCACGCACACCGCCAGCCAAGCGCCACTCCACACACACTGCCAGCCAAGCACCACTCCGTGCACAGACAGCCAAGTACAACTCCACACACAACATCCAGCCAAGTGCCACTCCACACACACCGCCAGCCAAGCACCAGCCTGCACACACCACAAACACATTTAGAATTCTTTTTTTCAAAATAACACTAAACAAATGGAAATACCTTCAAATCAGCGAACACAAATTCTAAAACTAAACACATTGCACTAATGCCAATCCTTGAAACAAACAAAATTTTTTTGCAGAATGCAGACCAGGCAATTCACTTTACAGCTCATTTAAACTCCCAAAATTTCTTTTGCGTGTGGTACGATTTAAAATAAGCTGACAGACACAATCCAGGCTTAGAAGGACAGTCAGGGCAGTACATACGAGACTCCTTCCGCACGCCTCTTCGCCAACAGACTCTGCATCTTCTAGTCGGAAAGTCTCTTGTGGTAGTGGGAGGAATGTATTCAGGAAAGTGGCGATCTTTCAATCTAGCCACATCCTCCACCACTCCAAATCTAGGAACACTTGCCTGCTCCACAAGTACAAGGCTGCCTATTATAGACTCCTGAAACTTAACAAAAGGCATCTTCGACTCAGGACAAGACTTCTGGTACACAACAAAAGCATTAAAGGATGCCAAGTGGAACAGATGGATAGCCAACTTCTTGTACCAAACGTAAGCCTTTCGAAGAGCAGCATAAGGTTCCAACCTCTGATCTACTCTGTCAACACCACCCATGTACTTATTGTTAGCTAAAATGCACACAGGTTTGCGCACTTCAGCACCCTGACTCCAAACAGGCACAGGTACACTACTTTCATCGTGGATAATAGTCAGCATGTACACATCTCTCGTCTGAAAACTTCACAGCTAGAAGCTCCCCACATCGCAATGCAGACTGTCCCCGCACAAGCCTTTTGCAAACAAGTTCCTTTGGGGAAACCTTTACGGTTACTGCGCATTGTGCCACAAGCAACAGTGCCCACTTTGGCCAGCTCCTTGAACAACCGCACACCAGTGTAGAAGTTATCTACATATAAATGGTGGCCTTTGTTAAATAATCCTCTACCTAGTTCCCACACAATTTTCTCAGTCACTCCAAAAGTGGAAGGACAACCAGGAGGGTTAATGCTGGACTCCTTACCAGTGTACACCCTGAATTTGTAGACATATCCTTTTTTTTTTTTTAATATTTTTGATTTTTACCCCCCATTTTTCCCAATAATACCAATATATTTTAGCAGTACAGAAAATGACTGTAAGAATATCAATAGAGACATTTCACAAAGTTTGGATACAGATTCAAAATTCAAATACGAACAAAATCAACCTTCATATATTTTTAGCCTCTATTTACTCCTATTCTTCCATTTCTCTATGGGTGACCAGATCCTGCCCCCCAATGCCCTTGCCCTTCTACCTTTCCTATCATAAATGGCCTTCTCTAGGGTATATATGGAGAGAAGCCTTGCTATCCATGTCTGAAATGTGGGTGCCGTCTTATCAAGCCAAGTCCTTGCAATAATAATCCTTAAAACTGCTGTGGCCATAAACAAAAATTCAGGATGTTCATTGCAATCTCTTGTATTCACCCCTAGTATTATCAGTTCTTCCGACAATTTAATCTTTATCCCTAATGAGGCTTCCATAAATTTTTCTATTGCCAGCTTTAATGTATACAGTTGTGGGCATTGTGCAAACATGTGTACAATGTTGGCACCACTTGAATTACATCTTGGACATGTTATGCCCATAATGCCCCCCCACTGGGCAATTCTTGCCGGCGTATGATAAAGAGAATAAATCGTTTTGTAGTGCTGAGTTTGTAGCGTGGCTGAACACAACACCGATCGTCCTAAGTCTAATGAGTTTTGTAGGCCGTCAGAATGCGCCCCTACTTGTTCCTCCCATTTCTTGGAGAATTTCTCTCTATCATCTGCTTTTAGTGCATAAAATTCCGCATAAATTTGTCTAATTGTTACTCGTGTACTACGCTCCAGGTAGTCCATTATCCTACAATGAGACATCCCTGCTGTCCCGCCCTGTTTTTTATAAAAATAACTTCTAACTTGTAAATATTTAAAGAAATTACAGCCTGGAATATTAAACTTAGTTTGAATCTCTTGAAATAACAGGAATATCCCTTCTGCATCCAACAGGTCACCTAGTTTTTTAATCCCCTTTCCATCCCATTCCTTCATGACTGTATCTCTGAAGATTTCTGCGGGGAGATCATTGTTCGAGAACAACCTAAGATATCTATTATATCTCCCGATTCCTAATTTTTTCCCGACAGCCTTCCAAATTTTGAAGATTGCACTCAGTGTCTTGAACCTAGTATGTTTAAAATATACATAATCCAGTGTGTTCACCAAGGCGTTCCCTGCCTCCTTGCCCAGAACTGCTTCATAAGCGTTCACCCTGCCCGAACTTTCTCCACCCTGGCTCCTATCGCCTAATAGTCCTTGCGCGTATTGTAGAGCTGCTGCCCAGTAATACAGTCTAAAATCAGGTGCACCCCACCCCTCCTTCTCCCTTGATAGTGTCAAAAAACGATAAGGCCTTCGTGTCTTCCCCTGAGCCCATATAAACCTATTCATAACTGCTTCTATTTTGTTAAACCATGTGCCCTCAATATATAAAGGAATTGCTCTAAGGATATATAGAATTTTCGGAAACGTGACCATTTTAATCATGTTAATTCGCCCCATTAGTGTTAGATGTAAATTATTGACTCTCCCTAGATTACTTTTAACTTTCCCTAAGAGTGGCTCTAAGTTAATCTCTACAATTCTGTCCAATTCTGCTGAAACCCTGATCCCCAAATACGTTGCTTCCGGAACTATTCTAGTATCCTGGCAATTGGCAAACCTGTTCTGCACTATCTGCGTCTTACCTCTATTTATAAGATACCCTGAAAAAGTCCCGAAGTTTTTTGCCTCTTGCTCTATTTCTGTTAGGGCTCCCTCTGGCTTTGGAGTTATGATTGCTACGTCGTCTGCATAGGCAAACAACTTATATTCCTGTTCGTGTAGTCTAACTGGGGGGATCCTGTTATTACATGTTAGTCTTCTTAGCTGTGGATCTAGATATATGGCGAATAAGAGAGGTGAAGCTGGGCATCCCTGCCTAGTCCCACGTCTGATCCGTACTGCCTCTGTGTATGATTTGTTGATTCTTATCCTGGCCGTTGGATGTTTATAGAGTGCTTGAATTGCCTTTATATAGCCATCACCTATCCCAGCCCATTCCAAAGCTTTCCACAGATAGTCCCAGGAGACCCTGTCGAAGGCCTTCTCAGCATCCAGAAAAATAGCCGCGACAGGGTCTCCTGCCACCTCAGTTGCGTCCAGAACGGTGATCATCTGTCTGGTATGCTGGGTGGTTCCCTTACCCGGTATAAAGCCATGTTGTTCTGGGGACACCAAGCTCTCAGTAACCCTACTAAGCCTTTTTGCTAGTGTTTTAGAAAATATTTTGGCATCTGCGTTTAATAACGTTATTGGCCTATATGACCCTGGCTCTACTGGTAGCTTATCCTTTTTTAATATTACGATTATATCCGCCCCGGCCCAGGACTGTGGAACCACCCTTCCCCCCCCCCCTGCGCCATACAACATATTGACCAAAGATCTGTACCCAGTACATCCCAGAAAGTCCTATAAAATTCTACCGGAATTTGATCTTGTCCTGTTGCTTTGCCAGAGGGGAGGCTAAATGTTGCTTCTCTTACCTCCTGTAGTGTTAACTGCTGATCCAACCTCTCCCTTTCTTCCGTACTTAACCCTCTGTTTGGTATTTGTGACAAATATTCTGTCATCCTTGGCATATCATTACTTGCCTCCTGGTCATATAGTGATTCGTAGAACTTCCTAAAGACTTCCTGCACTTCCTCCACCTTATTAACTATAGTCCCTGTACTGTCCTTAATTTCTTTTATTTCCCCTGCAGCTAACGTTTGTCTAGTTCTTATTGCCAGTAAATGGCCTACTCTTTCGTTAAACTCGTAGCATTTCTCTTTTTTTGCCAGAAAGTTCCCTGCTGCTTTTTGCGCCAACGTTACTCCTATCTCTGCTTTCTGTAACTCTATGTCCAATAAAATCTGCTCAATAGGTGCTTGTCTGCTTATTGCACCCACAAGGCCCTCCTCTAAACATGCCAGGCTTCTAAGCCTCCCCTCTATCCTCTCCCTTTCTTTCTTATTTCTTAGCATAGTATAACTTAATGTCTCTCCCCTTACCCCAGCTTTAAAAGCATCCCACACAATATCTGCTGAGGCTGAGTATCTATTTATATCCCAATATTGTATAATCCATTCCTTCATCCTTTTCACGTACTCCTCCTCTTTTAGTAGCCCCCGTTCGAACGTCCATTGATTGAGCGTCCTATCCCTTTCTCTACCAGCTGTCAGACTTAAAATTAACGGGTTATGATCCGACACTAATCTAGAAAGTCGTTCAATATCAGCTCTTCCCATCAGTGAACTCGAGATGAAGAAATAGTCCAATCTAGTAACCTTTCTATGAGGAGCTGAGTAATAGGTGCTGCCTGTACCTATGGGATTTTTCTCAGCCCACATATCCACCAAGGCGTTGTGTCGAACAAGATTTTGCACTGCTTTGTATGTCCTTATCTTCCTGCCCCGGTATTTGCCCCCATCCCTCTTGATTAAGCCATCCAGACCATTAATATTGAAGTCCCCGCAACATACTACAGGCTCTGGCCAGAGTGCCAATTCCCCATCCAGAAATTCCAGCAGTTCAGGTTCATCTTCAGTTGACCCATATATTGAGGTAATTGTGAGTCTCCCGGCCACTGTTTCCACATCCAGCAATACCCATCGCCCATCTTGATCCTCTTTCTTCCTTTTAACTTTTAAAACCCCTTTCCTAGCTAATATCGCCACCCCCTTTTTCCTATCTTCCTGCCCTGTAAAGGCAAGCACCTCAAACCCCATTTGCTCAAACATATAGTTATCTTTCCAAGCCACATGCGTCCCCTGTAAACACACTATGTCGGTTCTCCAAAATCGTAATGCTGCGGCTAGTTTTTGCCTTTTCTCTGCATTATTTAGCCCACAGATATTAAGCGTGACTATCCTAACCGCCATTAGTCGGTTTTAATTTTGCCATCTCTCCCATTCCACTTACATAAAGGAGAGAGACAACTATTGCTTAATTCTGTATCTTACATCTCTGTACTGCATATCTCACTTCTCCTTCGCCACCACCACCACCCCCCTCCCACCCCTCTTCCCGCCAGATCCCCCCCCCCCCCCCCCAAACACAGGCAAATAGGTCAGAACTGACCTATGCGTGATCGCTGTGCATTGCAGTGTGGCCCCCCCTCTCCTCCCCTCTTCATGCCCGCAATGACTCAGGTTAGATTACAAGCAAAAAGCATATCATAGCCCTCCCTGTTCAGTTCCCCCCCCCCCTGTTTTCTTCACTTTACCAATTCCTTGCTCCTATCTCTACGTTGTTCTGTCAGCTCTGTCAAAAACTCTCCCGCCTTTATCTCAGAAAAAAACATTCTCATCCGACCTGCAGATATAATCTTTAACTTTGCTGGAAACATTAGGTACGCCTCTGCCCCTAGCTTCTGGAATGCTGGGATTAGCTGTCTGAGGCGCCATCTCCTCTCCACAGTCACATGACAAAAGTCAGGTCTGGCAAAGAATGTTACACCATCAAAGGATTTCCTGGAGACTGGCCTAGCCTTGTCCATCAGTTCTTGCCTCGCAAGAAAGTTCCCGAAGAACACCAGCATAGCCCTTGGGAGTATATCTGGGCCCCCATCCTGTCTTTTCTTTCTGGTGAATGGAAATCTATGAGCCCTCTGGACTTCCATCTCCCACTGCCATGGCACATCGGGGAAGGACCCTTTTAGCAACTTGATAACAAACCCTCTTGGATCTTGTTGTTCCACCCCTTCCTCTATGCCAAGGAGCCTGACGTTATTGCGCCTCTGGCGATTCTCCAACTCCTCCACTTTCCATTGCAAGTCCACCACAGTCTTTTCCTGTTCAGCTTTATATGCATTCCAATCTGCTGCTTCATCCTCCAATCTACCGGTTCTCTCTTCGACGCATACCACTCTCTCTTCCACCTCTTCATATTTTTTGTTTACTTTCCTGATTGTGGCTTGGATTTTCTTGGTGTCATGCCTAGCTCTTCTACTTTCCGCTCTTGCTTCTACTTGCATTTGTTTTAACATGGCAAACATCATATCAAGTTTCTCCCCCTCAGCTTGCCCATCTTGTCCATCCTCTTTATAAATGCTAGAGGTAGCTGAATAGTCCCAAATTAGTTTTTTGTGAGTGTTCGGGGAGGATCCGCCCCGCCTTCCTCCCACCTTGTGTCTTTTCAGGGTGCGTCTCCCCCTGGACCCCCTAGAGCAGGGTTACTCATAGTACGGCCCGCGGGCCGCTGGCGGCCCGCCTGGCCTTAATTAGCGGCCCGCGGACCCTGTGCATGTCCTTCATGGATAAAGTTGAACGTTAAACAGAGATGATGGCCGCAGGCGCATACGTTGTGAATACGTATTCACAACGTTTGCTCCTGCGGCCATCTTCTTTGCTTTTATTTGCCTTTGATTGGACTGCGCCCCTGTGACGTCACCCCCGGCACCCGGCGCGAAGCACAGGCCCTTTGAAAGTCAGCTGTAACTAGCGCTGTTACAGCTGACTTTTAATCCGTGGTGACGTCGACGGCCCTCTCTGCTGCAGCCCCGGAGAATCTTCATCGAATTGGAGCAGCCGGGGAGAATCTTCACTTTTGTCGCGTTACTTGCAGCAGCCCGGTAGAATCTTCACGGAAGTCCTCGCTGCCCCCAGCCACCGAGATCTTCACTACCGCCGTGAAGTCTTCTGCCTCGATAGATATTGTGTGAGGGGTGGGGCTCGGGTGAGGGGCACCTCAAGATGCGAGGACCGTGCATGAAGGAGTGTGTTGTCGGGGTTGGCACTCCTCAGTTATTTATTTATGCATTATTTGTGCATTGCGCTGACTTTACCCGAAGGTGTCAGAGGCCTCACAATACGAACAGAGCTGATACATGACAACAATTACGTGTGAACAAATTACAAAAGCAAACGTTACATTACATGAGGCAAAAGTGTCAATCGTGAGTAAACAAAATACAAGAGGTAGGAACGGTGGAATATAGGAGGAAAAAGTGACATGTGTGAAGGTTACAATAGCTAACAAAGTACACGTCACGGTATAATACTGCAATAAATGGAGGACTTTCAAACGCAAGAACAAAGAACAAACGTTACTTAGGCAATGGTGGCACTTGTGCAAGTATGGAAAGCAAACAATGTGAGAGGTAGCAAACAGTGTGTTACAACAGAAAAGTGGTGTGTGCATGTTAGAGGGTCTCTGGGGGGAGACGTGCGTTTTGGAAGCATCCTTTGTCCTGTGGCCTGCAGGTGGGCGTGGGCTACACCTGAGCTCGGGGACTCAAATCAAACGTGCTTAATTTGTGCCAGCACAGCAATGAAGCACGCTGAACAGGGTTCCGAGGTGCAAATATAAAGTGAGTTGGAGACAAGGGGGGGAGAGAAAGATAAGGGGAGAGGCGATGGAAAGGGAGGTGAGGTGACTGGGGAGGGATGGAAAGAGAGGTGAGTAAACGGAATGGAAGTGAAGATGGGGCAGTGAAATGAAGATGGGGCAGTGAAATGAAGATGGGGCAGTGAAATGAAGATGGGGCAGTGAAATGAAGATGGGGCAGTGAAATGAAGATGGGGCAGTGAAATGAAGATGGGGCAGTGAAATGAAGATGGGGCAGTGAAATGAAGATGGGGCAGTGAAATGAAGATGGGGCAGTGAAATGAAGATGGGGCAGTGAAATGAAGATGGGGCAGTGAAATGAAGATGGGGCAGTGAAATGAAGATAGGGCAGGGACGTGAAGATGAGGCAGGAAAGATGGGGCAGGGAAATGAAGATGGGGCAGGGACGTGAAGATGAGGCAGGGAAATGAAGATGGGGAAGGGAACCTTAAACTGCAATCCACCTTGGGTGCCCTGATACCTCCAACTCCCGCCGAACCACCTGAAAATGTTTCCATGAAGGTGGATTCACCATAGTGGCAGGGTAGAATGGGTGGCATAACTGACATTGCCCTCACTTAAATGACATGGATTGAAAAGGGGTGAACACCTGTTTTGCAGTATGTATTGTTTTGTTCTTGAGGAAGGACTGGCTTTTGCAGCAGGGACTTAGGTTGAAGGTGTTTGACAATTGCAAGGTTCTGTACTGAAAAACACTGTCATTCAGACCGCCTTACGTCCTTTCCGCATTCCCACAGCCCACGATGTCCCAGACATACTGCCATGATGTGCTCCTCTCCCACCTGCCCTACCCAAAATTATTTTAATTAAAATGCCCTGTGTAAAAGAAAAATGTTTCCTTTTTTTTTTTTTTAAAGATTTGCATTTCAAATAATACTAGCCAAAAACTGGTTTTAAGGTTTCTGAAGGGAACTTTTTCTTTTGTCAAATTGTGTTTAATTAAAAAAAATAGAGATGCAGTAGCATTTGCTTCATTCTAGGGGAGGAATAATCCGGATTGGATCACAATAAGGAACTGTAAATGGGGATTGTTTTATTGTCAAGTTAAGTGCTAAACCAGATCAAAACAGGAACTCACATATGAGAAATGGGAGTGGAGTCACAGACATTACTTGCAGTAATATTAGTGAGCTACTGCTGTGTTACAATATTGAAAACAGTTACTAGCCATGATTATAAAATGTAAACACATTGAGAATTTAGGCGAGTGCACCTGTGCACTTTCAGTGACTGGGCCAAAGACGGCATCAAGCTCTCAATTCATTGCAATCTTGCCATGGCTAGACCTTTTGGCTTTGCTAATGCTTGCTTCCTTGTTTGTACTTTCAGCTAGCTGGAGATATTTAAGAAGCTGCATTGTTGAATTATATAACGTAATAAGCTGTAACTGGGCAATGAAATGCCAAACAATTACTAACAATTGGGATGTTTTGATCTTTCTGGCCACACCCGACTGCTAATAAAAAAATACTATAAACATGTGTTACATGTAGTTAAATCTGCTTTGGAAATACAGCACTGTCTAGTAATGTTTTGAAACGGCAGTGGTCTTTTTTTACCCCCTTTAGCCCCGCCCCCAAATGACCCCACCCCCACCGATGCGGCCCTCGGCCACAAACCACACTGTAAATTCGGCCCCCGAGAGAAAGTTTGTGAGTACCCATGCCCTAGAGCCTCTAGAACTTCCGCTATCCGTGCCAAGACTTGCATCTGAGAATTCTTTCTGTTCGTCGCTGCTGGCAGTGGTAGATTCCGAGCCCTCTGGGACTGTGAAGAATCTGTCTCCCTCAGGCCCTTCAGCCAAATCTGGCTCTGTCAAATCTTTCTGTGAATCCGCGCTCACCAGGCTCATCAGGCTACCCCCTTCTACTTCCTTGGGTCCCTGGTGCTGTTTCTGCCCCCCCAGCAACTCTGCTTCCACCTCCCTTAGGCTGCCACATTCATCTTCCTTGGGCCCCTGTTGCTGACTCTGCCCCCCCAGCATCTCTGCTTCCATCTCCTGTAGAGCCATCAACATTTGAGTTATTGTGGCTCTCAGCGCCAACCGCATCCTTCCTTACCCCCCAGACAGCGTTTCCCGGTTCATCCTGCTCCTGCTGTAGACCGTCTGCCATTGCTGCTGCTGGGGTTACTACCGAGGTAGCTTCCGCGGGAAGCGTGGGGGCCGCGTATTCCTGTTGCTTAGCAACGCGTTCACTGGCGTCCTCGAGGACGTTCCTGCTTGCCGCTCCAGTCGGTTTGCCTGCTGCCGCTGTTCCTGCTCCCCCGTGTTCGCCATCGTGCCAAACGCCTCTACTACCGAGGGCTGCCTCAAGGTAGGGTCCTTGTCAGTTCTTCTCTTGTCCATCAAGCCCCGGGCCGGCACTTCTTGACCCCCGTTACTGCGAGCCATTGCAGTAGCGCTTCGCGTCAGCTTACTCTCTTTTTCTTGAGTTTTCTCCTGCTTGCGCTGTTGCGCTCTCACCGCAGCAGACGCCGTTAGGGCAGCCGGTGTGGCTTTCTTGGGAGGGGGCATTGGCATCTTAATTTTGGGAATTGCGCCCAGTTTCGCAACATCCTTCTGACTAGCTTCTTTAATCGTGCTGCCAGACAGCGGCTGTTGCTTCTCCTTGCCGCGCTGCGCCATCACCCTCTCCGCCAGGAAACAGTATAGTGCTTCGACCACAGCGGTGGACAGAGCCCTGGTCTTCTTCCAGAGGGATACAGCTCTGGCAGCTATGCCGCTTTTCCTCTGCCAGTTCGCTCTACTGCTCTCGCCTCAATAAAACCTTGTAGTTCGAGGAGGGGGCTGCATTCCTACAGTCATGAGTCCTCCGTCTCCTCATTTAGGCATTCGGTCAGAGAGGGGGTTAAGTGCGACTTCTGCCTACAGCGCTACAGCGGCCATCTTGCCCCCCCACCCTTTAAAATTGTAGACATATCCAGTCTCAATGTCACAATGTTTTTTTTAGGCAATACATTCCTAGTAAGAGGGCACGCTATGGAATCAAACTGTATATGCTGTGTGACATTGAGACTAAATTGTAGACATATCCAGTCTCAATGTCGCACAGCATATACAGTTTGATTCCATAGCGTGCCCTCTTACTAGGAATGTATTGCCTAAAAACCAAGCAGCCCTTGAACAATAGCAAAGACTCATCCACTGCAATTTCTTTACCAGGGGCAAAGATCTCAGAAAAACGATCAACAAAGTGATCAAGGACAGGCCGAATTTTAAACCAACGGTCACAATCAGGGTGATCGCGTGGCAACGCTAAACCATTATCAACAAAATGCATCATCCGAAGAAGAAGCATATATCGATCCCGACTTATGACTGCTGGAAATATAGCTGTTGCCATCAAGGGACTAGTGGACCAATATGAAGACATTGATGGCTTGCTTAGCAAGCCCATCAAAGTGAATCCCAAAAACTTCTTCATCTCTTCAACATTTGTGGGAGTCCACCAGGTTGCTCTAGAAGGGGGCTTAAGGCTGGCACTGTTATCCCTCAAAAACTGTTCTGCATACAAATTAGTTTGATCAACAATCTCTTGCAAAAACACATCGTCAAAAAACTGAAAACAATGTATTGGCAGAAAATTCTCAGTATTCACTCTACACCCAGGAACACCAGTGAACTCTGGCAATGCCGGCTGCACCATGCCAGGGGGAACCCAGAGGCCATCCCTATCAACGGTGGGAGCAGCCACCCCAGCCTGCAGCCCAGAAGCCTCTTGCTGCTGTTCACCAATGGGAAGCCTAACAGCCACAGATACTTCTGGCTGCACAACACCAACAGAAAACATAGCATCCCCAGAGGGCTCTTCCTGCACTACACCAACAGGAAGCCTAGCAGCCTGAGATGCTTCTTGCTGCACTACACCACCGGAAAACCAAGCAGGCCCAGATGCCTCTTGCCGCTCTACACCAATGGGAAGCCTAACAGCACCAGATGCCTCTTGGCGCACCACAGCAATGTGAAGCCTTTTGGGCGCAGGCTGCAGCCCACATGCCTCTTGCCGACGTAAAAAAAAGAAACCTTGCGCCCCTAGGCAGCAGCACAGATGCCTCTTGGCCCACTACCGGCACATCAATGTCCTCCTCTACCATAGGCCCTTCATCCGCACTAGAAGAAGATTCATCATCCGATGATTCCATGCGAAGAGAACTCACTGCCTGAATGTTCTGCCCCTACCTCTGGGTCTGAATCGGAGTCAGTCTCTGAACCATGGTCAGAGGAAGACTCAAAAAGCAAACCAAGAACCTGCTGAGCAGTAATCCTAGCCATTATCCTTACAAAGCAAGAAGACTGCACAAACAAGTGAACAACAACCTACACGGTGCAAAGTAAGAAGTAAACAAGGTAAGGCTTTCACACAAAGAACAATACAATCCAAAACAATTTCACTCTTACCAAAAATAGCTACACTCACCAGCACCTACTCTGCTGAGACGCAGCAAAAAGAAATGATATCCCACTAGAAAGAAACAAAAATTACAGATTAGAAAACAAAGTGCACATCAAGCACTAATGCTGAAAAAAAAAACCAAAAAAACAGAGCCACACAAACTGCTATAAGTACACCTTTTTCAAAAAGACAATCATCAAGGGAAAGTAGTACAAAATACATTCACTTACCAAGCACAAGCAACTACACAAGCTGCAAAACCAGCAGTAACAGACCCGCAACCAACAACAATCCAAACAGTAAAAGCCTGGAACAAGACAAAAACAGAGAAGAAAAAAAAATTACTACCACATTTCACAAACATTATAAGCATTAAAAAAACACACAAATTTGCCCCCCAAATTTACATTCGCCCAGAATGGCCATCAAATAGGGCTTGGACAAATTGTGATTAGGTGAGGAAAACCATCAAAACACTAGTTAATTTTTTGAAAGTTTTTTACTGCTTGACCCCTTTGGTGCCAGTCGGTCTTTTGCTCCTAACAGTACCCCCATCACACGGGGGCAGTAAGGACAAAAAAAGACAAACTGGCACCAAGGGAGGCGGCCAGTAAAAAACAACCAAAAATATAACCACCATTGGAACCAAGCCTTGCCCAAGGGATCGCTTCGACACACTACCAATCTCAAATCCTAGGGCCTAGTGGGCCAAAAAACAGAAGAGAAAAGGGCCTATTCGCCCACAGGGGGTTGGGGGTGAAGCAGAAAAACATTCCTAAAACAAGTTCCCTCTTAGAAGCAAACCTTGCCCAAGAGGTAGCCGCCATAACAAAAAAAAACAATCCCTGGTGCCTAGTGGCATTTTCTGCCCCCCAAGGAGGCAAAACGTCAAAAAATGTGCCTATTTGTCCCAAGGGGGGGCAGAAATTCATAAACAGAACTACTAGCCACCAGGAAGCGACCCTTCCCCAAGGGGTCGCTTCCAAAACATATACATTGCCCCAAAACTAATCCCTGGTGCTAGTGGGGAATTTCTGCCCCCCCGGGGGCGAAACGGCCAAAAAAAAGGCCGATTTGCCCCCGGGGGGGCAGAAAATAAACCAGAGAATCATGGCCAACTGGAAGCGACCCTTACCCAAGGGGTCGCTTCCCAAAATAAACATTGCCCTATAAAAAAATCCCTGGTGTCAGTGGGGCATTTCTGCTCCCCCTGGGGGCAAAACAGCCGAAAAAACGGGCCGATTTGCCCCCCGGGGGGGGGGGCAGAAAATCGAAAATATTATGGCTGCCCACCTGAAAGCGACCCTTGTCGCTTCCGAAAAGCTAAATTTACAATCCCTGGTGCTAGTGGGGACATGTTCGCCGCACGATTGCAACGCTGTGCGCGATCGTGAGGCAGAAATGCCCTGCAAAGAGACATCAGGGGAGAGGAAAATCTCTTTCCTTTCCCCTGATGCCTCTTTGCGGCCCCAAACACCCGCCGGACTCCAGAAACCTACCTTGATCCCAGGCGCGCAGGAAGCAAATGGCTTCCCGAGCGCCTGGGAATCACTGATGTCGGCGCGTGCTGACGTCATCAGGGATTCCCAGGGGGAGGGGCGGGGGCGGCAGCGGAAACTTCCGCTGCCATCCCCATACTTTCCGACAAGATCGCAGACCCTCGGGGGGGAGCGCCAGCGCTTCCCCCAAGGGTGGGGCTCATGACGAGCTGGGCTCGTCATCAGCGCACGACCGGTGTGCGCCATGACGAGCCCAGCTAGTCATCAGCCCCGAAGGGGTTAAATGATCTGAAAACCTAAACCAATTTTTTTTTTTTTAGCTGTCTGCCCTGGACATGGAGCACTATATTTAATGTTTTTCTGCATCTTCACATGCTCTGATTGGTTGCTGGCTCTGTATATTGTATACCACTTGTAGGTAGCTGTGTTTCTGTTGCAGTAACCCCTCCCCTCCTTGCTTTTTTCCAGACTACTGATGCGCTTTGACTTGAAACCCCCCTGGGTCCCTGCCAGTTAGGTTTCCAGGGCCTGTATTCTTTACCAAAACTGTACCCCCAATTGGCACCTCTCTGGCCACATGTGGGTGCCTTGTAAACTTTACCATGGGTACCCAGGGCACTGTGGCCAGGGAAGGCCCCCTAAGGGTGCAGTACTTATTGTGCCACCCTTAGAGGCCCTGTACCTTCACACACACTTTCACACGCACACACGCTGCATGTGTTTGTGCAGAACAAAGTGAAGAGTTGACATGCCTACAACCCACTATCACCCCTCTAGCTGGGTGCACTGTACCAGTAGTGTCTAGACCAATTCTTAGACATTGAAAGTGCAGTAATGCCATTGAGAGTATATGGTGCTGGGAGTTGGTCATTACGAACTCCACAGCACCATAATGGCTTTACTGAAAACTGGGAAGTTTGGTATCTAACTTCTCAGCACATTAAACCCACACTTATGCCAGTGTGGGTTATAATGAAAAATGCACTCTGAGGGCTTCTTAGGGTTGCCCCCTGAAGAACAACAAGCCTCTGGTGAGTGCCCTGACCTGTACACACCAGCCTTGGACCTCTGAGGTGGGAGCCTTCGCTCTCCGAGCCCAGAAACCAAGCCTTTCCTGGGTGGAGGTGTTCACACCTGCCCTAGCCCAGGAAGTGCCATCTGTTGCAGGGGAGCTTCAAAGGCCTTGCTGCCTTTGTAATGCGACCCCCCCCCCCCAGCCTCTCCTGCTACTAGGAGCAGGCCCCATTCCTGTTTCCCCTCCTTTTCGGCGGGAAGACTGGTTTGAAGAACTAGCCATCCCTGAAGGTATGCCCAAATCTACCAACCCCACCCCTCTGGTGGGGGAGGTAAGTGAAGCCCACTCTTTAGTACCCGCCATCTTGCAGATTAGGGATTGTGCCCATTCCCCCATGTGGGATGAGCACACCGAGGGTGTAGACGCCTGGAGCCACCTCTGCACCCGTCACCTACGGTCCGAGTGGCCAAACAGTCCCAGCAAGGTCCCCCAGCGCTCCAGAGTCCAAGTCCACCGTGAGTTGACCACTCCAGGACTCCCGGATGTTGCCTGCTGCCTCTGCATGGAGACCCAGAGATCCCCCCTCCCACCCCCAAACCGCGTGTGGCCCGGTAGGTGAAATCTGACCTCGATAGTGTGGATGAGCAGTAAGGCTATTGTGGGCATGCTATGGAGCAGTAAGGTATTGTGTGCACAGAGTCCAGTTGAACCCCATGTAGTGTAGTTCCTATATTCCCAATAGGCTCTGCGAATTGGAATAATATAAACAGCAGTGTAGACGTAGGACTGAGGTCAACTAGGTCTCTACTGACTATATTAGACGTAATTAGTTTTGCCAGCTAGCTCAGAGGTCACTAGAAACTTTCTCGAATGTTCAGGAAAGAGTTAACTCTCCTGATTTAGACAAGAGGGGATTAGCTTCTGACAACCGCATAAACATGACAACTTTGCTCCCTCAGAATAAAGAGTATATCTCGAGTTGTGTGAAAACAATAGACCGCTATTTCACTCAGTCAATCGTGCATGCTTAATTTCACCAGGAGTGCAGAGAAATAGAGAGACGGGCGTTTTCAATAAAAGGTGTTATTTATTGAGCAGTCTTCTTTCTCATGCAAGAGAAATGAATTGCCACAATTGCAATACTTATCATAAAGTAAAGTGCGTACAGTAAAAGGAGTATAATAAAATTCTGTAAAAGCATCGATATGGTTTCTTAGCCATATGATACTTTAAAACGGATGAAATATATACATACATAAAAACATTGACTAACTTACTCAACTGGTGCTTCTAAGATACGCCTACCCCGGTGTACCTGACCTAAGCCTAATACGTGGGAAGGAGTAAGTAAGTTGCAGTTTAAGTTAAGTTGTTTTTTTGCCAAGAATCTGAATCAAGAATTCTCTTAAGGGTTTAGTCAGCTCCGTACCTTGGTAATAGAATGCAGGAGGTCTTGTATCTCTCTCTCCGGACTCGATCTCCCAGCAACCCGCAAGGGTGACTGGAAACACCGGAGCTGGATTTTCTCAGCTGGAGAAAAAACAGCGTCTCTCTCAGTGCGTCAAGGGAGGGGCGGCTTCTTTCGGCTCTCGCATCTGCTGGGCTTCGGGTAAGTAGATAGCTGCTCTGCTCCAAACCACCGTGTGTTTGCTTAAGGCAACGTTGGTATATTTATACCTGAAAGGTGCCGGGTTTGACGTAAGGTTGGACATAAGACGTCACTAAGAACTAACAGTTCTTTCTGGACTTCAGGAGTTCTTGTGCAAATCAAAACAAAAGCAGGGGGAATTCCCGGGCTGCTGGAGGCTTGGTTTGTTTAAAGAACGCGTTGTACTTTCTAGGAGTCATGGGGAGTAGCCTTGCTGTATTTGGACTGCATGGGCTATTACTAAATATGGATATGATTCTTATGCCTTTATAAGGATATTATTCATTATAACCATATATGGGCATAAATCTGGAATATTGAATTAGGGTCCTAGATAGAAACACAACACCCAAAGGTAGGCAGAGGTAAAAATAGATAGCACCTTACTCTCTACACCCACTATTGTTCCACCCTCCTGTGGTTGGGGTGGGAGAGGGGGGCGGCATAGCCCTAGCCCTGATTGGATAAGTCCCACCATCTTTAAGATGTGCTTTACTTAGCTTCCAGCACCAGAGGTGTGGTGTTGGTGAAGGGGGGCACACTTCCTATTTTTTTTAAGTTTTCCCACCGGTTCTCCAGCCAAAAGTCGTAGTTTGTAATGTGACCCCAGTCTCTGCTGCTGTTCAAAGGTGGCAGACGTTTGAAGCCTCCCCCTTGAGCACTGTGCCCATCTTGGGGGAGGAGGTGTGACACCTCTGCCCAGCAGGGGATTTGTTTCTGGCCACAGAGAGCAGAGTCGCTCAACCCAGGGGTCCAGAAAAATGGGCTGGCAGGTTGCTTAAAGCCAGTCCAAGGCCACACCAAGGTTGGTAGGTTTTCAGGGGGCACATCTGAGGTGCCCTTGAAATACATGTTTTAATAAATCCAACACTGGATTCAGTGTGGGTTTATAAAGAGGCGTTGTTGGGTACTAAATACTCCTGGGTCAGTAAAGCAATCCTGGTACTGGGGAATTCGAGTTGTTGAGTTTCCAGCCCATGTATTCTGCCTTCCCTGGCACTTGAAATAGTAAGGAATACGCTTAAAGATTGTAGGGGCATATCTTCTAATGCAGATATGCCCACACCCGAGATATCGTGCACCCTGCCTTAGGGCTTGTAAGGCCTACTACAGGGGTGACTTAGCTATACCTTAGGCAGTGCTGGTTTGCAAATGTTCAACACAGGCTGTGTGCCATGTCCACTTTGTCATTTTTCCCTGCGCCGAAGCATGCAAGGTGCAGTGGCATGGCCTTGGTGAGGGATCCCTAGGGAACCCCTTCCAGTTGCAATGCCCTAGGTATCATGGGTACCATTTCCTAGAGACCTACAGGGGGCTGAAGTTGCCAATTGTGGTACAGTTTTGGGGAAGAAGCACTGACCCTGGTTGGCAGGGATCCTGTGCACTAAAATTGAAACCACATTTTCGAAGCAAAAAGTGGGGTGTTAACCATGTCGAGGCATTTTCTCACACCAGCCATTTGTCCGAAACCAAATAATCCCCCTAATTATCACTCCTAACTGACATTAATTTTAAACTACACCAGCCATTTGTCCGAAACCAAATAATCCCCCTAATTATCACTCCTAACTGACATTAATTTTAATCTACCACAGAAAATCTGGAGTAAATGTAGCTAAGATTTTACTGCCTCAATACCGCCTCAAGGGTAGTGCTTTATAAATCCAATCACAATATTTTTTTTTAATTATGTATTAATTACCAGTTTAACTTAAAAAAAAATCTGTACACCTTGCATAATGTATTGACTAAAGAGTTATCATTTTTATAGAACTGCGTGTTGAAATGACTAAATGTTAATGACACCTCAAACACGTATGTCATATTTCCTATCTGGAGGATGGAAGGTCAAAGCTACTGGCCATGCAATGAAATGTCTGTCAGGCATGAGTCTCTCAAATGTATTCTTTAATCATTACTGCCTGTAATAATAATAATATATATCTTTTTTAATTCATTTTGTTTTTGAAGACCAAGAAGAAAATGGTGCCTCGTGCGAAAGCAATGCTTCTGATCTAGCATCTGAGTCGGTAAGCTAATATTATTATTTACTTTCTCACTGCATTATATGAATAAGACTTATTTTTCTGTATGGTCTTTTTAAGCGTTAATTTTATTTTGAAACCAATACATGACACAATAAGGGAGATCAGCATATCAATCATATACAATATATGGGTTGTACTTTGGCAGCAGTAGCTATCTACACTCAGAAAGGAGAGGCTGAAATTCCATTAAATAGCACGTGATAGATCAAAACAGCAGTCCCACTACAGAGGAGCAGTACGTATTTTTGACTGTTTTCTAAGATGAGACTACTGTTAACCCTCGCTAGTGTTACTCGATTTTAATGTTAGTTTTGCTAGAATATCATTCATGATTTGGTGACTAATTACTAAATTTTTACAGATACTTATTGAAGATGAGGAAGAGATTTCTGAATTGCACCTTCGACTTTTGGCTCTTCAGTCAGCAAGCAAAAAGTGGCACCAGAAGGAGCTGGAAGTGATGAAGGAAAGCAAGGAGAAGTTGATGAAACCAAAAAATTTACAACAAAAAATTAAAGCAAGTTCAAAAACGCATTCGGTGAAAAAAGTTAGCCCTTCCTATGCAGGTAATTTAATGAAGTGCTATTCTGGTTCCAGTGTTTTATTCTTCTGTTAACCACCCAGATCAAGTCGTGTTTGTGAGCATTAAAAAGTAGAATTAGTTCAGTCTATGTTTCAAAACGTCTCAAAGTCCTGAAGTACTTAAACCACAATTGTTTTTGTTGTGTTTTTAACATCGTGTGTGATAGGATTTGCCCTTTCTACTGTAGAAATATGGGGGTAGGTCAGCTAGACAGATTAAATCGTTGATGATGGTAATGTTCTGTGGTGGGTGTGTCCCCCTGTTTACTACTGCAACAATTGTCAGAACTGGGGGTGGTTTCTATCCATATCCTGGAGTAAGACATCTTGCAGAGGCCAAGTTAATTGTGTGGTTCCCTCTAGTCTCCCAGTATGGGAATCAAAGGAGAATGAGTGCCCTTGGTAGCATAACCTTGTCCGAGTACAAGTGGAACACTGGCAATGGTCAGGCTGTGGCCTGTATTGACTGGAATCCCTCACTGGTCTAAAAGTACAATGTCTACAGTTGCCAAAACGTTTTCCACATCCTCTTCCGTTTTTTAGGTCTCGCGACCTATCGATGCGCGAGAATTCAAGTAGCGAAAATCCTCATGAAACCACCAGCTTTTTGCTGGCGGTTTTCATCAAGTTCACGTGAACCACGTGATCAAACACGAACGCGCATCAGCCTCCCTCCCTCCTATCGGCCATACTTTCAGCTCCAGCACCTCCCTTCTCTCCTCCCCGCACACAGCCTTCCTTGGATTTCTCCTCCCCCTCCCCAGCCAGCTTCCCCCAGGCCGTGTTCCCTCCCCTGCGACCCCATCCTCACTCATCCCTCGCACCCCATCCTCCTTCAGGCCCCCACCATTTGCTTTTGCTTAAGGGAATCGCTTGTATCCCATCAATCACCCTCCCACGCCAGCAGCTCTTACCGCTCCGCCCCCTGCTCTCCGCCCCCTGCTGCATCAAAGCCTTTTTTTTTTGCTACCGCCTCCGTCAGGCTTCATTCGCATAAAACATATGTCCGGGAGGTTTTGCGTGTGTTTACCATTGAATCCCAGCACTACACTCGCCAGGCACTGTCCTCGTATAATCAAACAACATTCGCACTGATACCCTGTCCTAAAACAAAAGATTTCTGAAGCTACGATTCTGTGCCCCAGGGAAGCTGCAAAATCTGTAATGGGTGTCAATTGTGCATTGTTTCTACACGCAAGCTGGAAAACCTCGTGTAGGGCTCTCAGCTCGTCCGTGGTAATTGTGTAATATCGGCTCTTCGTCTGGAGACTGCTGGTATCGCGTCAATGCTGGGCTCACTTCAAAGGCGCTCAGAGCTCATTATGCTTGCAGAAGCGAATGGGTTAATTTTCTGAATATCGGCATTACGTCTATTTTCTCTTATGTGCACTCAATGCCGAAGTGCTTAAGTGTCCGAAAGGTTATAAGCAGCACATTCCTAAATACATATGAAAATATTTAAATAGCATCACCTGTACGATAATTTATTAATTTTTATTTTAAAAGTTTTTATATAGCGCTAGCTTGACCCGTAGGTATCAGAGCGCTTTACATACACACAATAAAAAAACGGAAGTCCTTTTTTTCCCGTCTATTGTACCTGCACCCATTGTGTACTGAAACTTCAACCCCAAAATCTCTCCTACTCTGAAGGGGGTAAACCATGAGGTCAGAGCACACATTGTCATTTATTTTATTTTTTTTCTATCGTGCCTTCCTAGCTTCTATTTATGTCATCCCCCACTCTTTGTTGTTGCCTTTAGTTGTTTTGTAGTTACCTGTAAAAATAAACAAGCATTGCCATTGCCAATAGGTCTCGCTTGTGGGACCTTATAAGTATTTAGTTTTGCAGCACAATGTCCTTGTTGCAACAAGGATATTGTGCTGCAAAACTAAATACTTATAAGGTCCCACAAGCGAGACCTATTGGCAATGCCAATGCTTGTTTGTCAATGCCAGCTTCCTTTCACATCTGGGACAGTACTGTGGAATGAAGAGCCCCTAGAGGAATGTTAATGTCTGTTTATTATTTTTTCTTTCTGTACTTTTGCGTGGTGCTTTTTGCCCTGTTGTAGACTGTCTTAGGAAGGCCTGTCTTATAAACCCATCTCTTGTAACAGATTGATTCTGCCAGGGACGCCACACATTTTATTAGTTTATTCTATAAGCTACCCTGTCTTTTTTGCAGTTGGTTCGTAGTGTGTGGCCGGAGTGTTTAAAGAAAGGCCTGCTTTAATTTAATTGGTGTGTATATATAGCCTTTAAACCTAGAGATTCATGCACATGTTTCTATGGATTTAGATGCAAAGTTTTTATAAATTATAATGGATCCATTTGTATTAAATGTTTTCTTTAGTAATGTGTGAATTATATGCAAAAAATCCTGATTAGCATTTTCCTTTTCAGAATCCCATCATCTATTCCTGGTACTAGACTGTGAGAAAAAAATGTGTCTATTTCCAAAATTCACTTTGTGCTCCTTTAGGCCTAAAAATAGAAGCCTAACCGGTGAGCCCGTCATGATTATTGGCAGAGTAAATCCTGGCCGTACGGTTTGAAAATTGGTCTCCATAATGTTCACTTTCACTTGCCAGCATATACTGTAGGCTCCAGTTAGGGCAGATCGAGTACTCCTATAGTGTGGCATATCTTACTGTTGTTTTAGAGCAGAATTGGGACTAGACTGTTTTCCTTTAGAATCATTACTCTTTCATGAGCATGATCTTTCTTCCCTGTATTATTTTGGTTTGGGGAACATGCATCAGATTCAAAGATTGTTGTTAATATTATATGTTGCCAAGAGAGGTAATGCAAGGTTTTGGGGAGTAGAGATATTTGAGGCTTTTTGAAAAAGTGAGAGTGCAATGACTAAAATGCTCGTAGCTCAGGTTTTAGAGACCAGACTATTGAGTAGAAAGTGTACAACCTCTGCATTGGGCTGTTTTAAATCTAGTTATTTTGTGTTGTGTTCCTATTTTCTTAATGTATTTCTTTGTCCTTGAAAACGGATACCTTGCTTTTGATAAAACTATAGTGGAGACCGATTGAAATATTGACCAGTCTTTTTTTTCTTTCTGGTAAATGCATATATTTTCTTATTTCGATTTAAAGTGTTTGTGAAGACTTTAGTATCTCTCTTTGATGCCCTGCACGTCACAAGACGTCTGGAAGTGTCAACCTCCTTTCTGACATAGGTTGTTTTTGTGACCTATGATGTAACTATTATATAGGGAAAAATATTTTTAGTAAAATTGTCAGTAACCTAATTTCCCCAGTAAGACCCTGCATATGTATTGGCTACCACTACTGAATAATTTTCTATTTTGTTCTGAGCACTGAGGTCCCATTAAAAGAAAGTATTAATTTTTTTCAAAAAGGAAAACCTAGTATCTATTCCATTGCTACATGTAGTTAGTGTCTTTTGAAGTGTGGATGGCCAGTGCGGTCATCGGCCCTGATCTGCTGACCCTGATCACTTACCTTCACACCATGTCCCCTTCAATCTTGCACCCTGAAAATGTCGTACTTGTGAAACCAGGACCAATTTTTGGTTCCCTTTGAAATTTCAAATTTTCTTTTCTTAAATGAACAAATTAATTTGCCATGATTTTGTTATAACATACCTTTCCACATAAATTGTTATTTATTTGCGAAGAGATCTTCCTATTTTGTCCACATTAAGAGACTTTTTTTCACTTGAACATGTTTGTACAGAATAGCGGTTTCAAAATGTAGGTAGAGTTTTAAATCAAGAGCTAATTTTTCCCAAAGTTGATGGCGTTTTGACCCTTCGTAAGTACAGGGCTATCGGGACTGAAAATGCTAGAGCAGGAGCAATGAGGGCCAGTTGTCTCTAGGATCATACAGTTAGGTCAAACAAAAGATCCCTTTGGGACACCTTATTCAAATGACGAAACGTTAAGCAAACAATTTAGACAATAACAAATACACTAACAAAATACTGTGCTCATGAGGCAAAACACAAACGAAATTATGAAAAATCTTGAACAATTTATTACACAGTGCAATGATAAAATAATAATGATTCCACAATTAAAAAGACGGGGAAGAACATTTAAATAAAGGAAACAATGAATTCCTATTAGGAAAAATGAGGTGTAGACAGAAAATTAAATTCAGCAGAAACGTCAGAATTATTTTCTACTCCATATAAAAAATTGAGCGCTTATTAAGAGTGTCGGTCCAGAGAAGTTCTTTAACTCGTTGGATTAGAGATGGTTTAATGAACATAGGAGGTATCTACCGTGAGCTGAAATGTTTTTAAATTTTTAAAGAATTTCTGGGGAGAAATTATATATAACCCTGATGAAGGTGGTCTGACCATATGATCCACCGAAACGCGTCGCATAATAAAAGGAGGATTGTGTTTTATATTGAGTAGAAAATAATTCTGACGTTTCTGCTGAATTTAATTTTCTGTCTACACCTCATTTTTACTAATAGGAATTCATTGTTTCCTTTATTTTAATGTTCTTCCCCGTCTTTTTAATTGTGGAATCATTATTTTTTAACATTGCACTGTGTAATAAATTGTTCAAGATTTTTCATAATTTCGTTTGTTTTGCGCCTCATGAGCACAGTATTTTGTCAGTGTATTTGCCCTTTACAAAAAAAGGAGTTGCTATAAACAAATTACTAGCCGGGTCATGGTACATTCTGGAGAGCATATATAAGATGTTTTAGGGTGATAATGGGATCCAGTAACCGCCTTCACTAAGGGATGTGTATTTTTTTTAAAGATTGAATTTTAAATCTATCCATTTAAAAAATAAAAATAAAGGTGGCCACTACCCATGCATGCATGCATGCATGCATACAACGGCCATCTTTGTAGATTTTTCCTAAAGCAAAGTAATCATTCCAAAATGTTCAATGTACATACATATGTGGCTGTCGTCTGAATTTTGTTTTCCTTTAGTTTTGGCATCCTGCAGATTAGTTATTGGCCTGTAATAGCATTAACCCGAATTGCCAATATGCTGCTATACTTCTAAGCTGTTATATTATCTCATTCGGATGGCTTAAATTTATTTTCTCCCTGTAAAGCCAAACAAGCACTGAGAAAGCAAAAAACTAAAGCATGGCTGAAGCTTCAGCAGGAAAAAGAGCAAGAAAGGAGACAAAAAGAAGAAGAGGAGCAAAGGAAACGCACTGAAGAAGAGGAGAGGAGAAAAAGGGAGGAGGAAATAAGGAAAATTAGGGACCTATCTAGTCAAGAGGAACAGTACAATCGTTTTATGAAACTTGTCGGAGGCAAGAGGCGATCTAAGGACAAGGTAGATATCTAATTTCATTTCGCTAAAAACTAAACGGCAACCTAGGGGTAAAGTGATGTGAGTGCTATTTGATACATCAAAACTTGTAACTTTCTTCGTAATTTAAATTGATAATTTAGCTTCGGTATTGATTCTTTTAGGCCATAGAATACTGATTGCTAGGCTCCCATTGTTCCTCTTTCTGTAGCAACCATTTATAAATACTACACTAAGTGGTAAACTGGCTATAGTTGTCTTAAAAAAACACACAAGATGATAAACGGAATGTTGCACAATGGCAAAACATTCACCCCCAGTACAGATCTGGGTTTAATCCATCGTTATTTTGCTCGGTCATAAGATGCCTGATTCCGTTCCAGGGAAGACCTGGCTTGGCAGTTCGGGCTGGACTGTTCCCATGAGGCACAGGGTGAAGACCGGTTTGCATATGGCCATTACTGAACTGGGGTGGCTTGGTGAGCAAAATAACTATGGATTAAACCCAGATCTTTGACTGGGGATGAATGTTTTGCCCGTGTGCAACATTCCGTCCATCATGTGTGTTTTACAGTTGTTTTAAGCCTTCCTGAAGACCATGTAAGAAGGCTATTAACGCTCAGGAAGGGAGGTTTATGTAATTGGGAAACATTTTCAGGTTTCAAAAGAACCTTGTGCAGCAAAAATGGCATTGAAGATTGCTACTTTGTCAAGAGCATAACCTGCATTTTGAGTATTCCCTAAGTAATTCTTAATTGAATGATATTTTACTTTTCTCATTTTATAAGCGTCACGGGGGTGGAGGGGTCATTATCTATGTATTGCTTACTTTGGGAGCAGTCAAGGTAGATAAAAGATGGATGTTGGACCAAGGAGGCAGAAAATGCAATATCAAATTGTTACCTAAATCCCATCCCTAGGAGCCTGTAGTGTCCCACCCCTCCCTCCCAAAAAAGTATACTTGCTAGCATCCACATATGGGTTTGGAATGTAGGTAATCAAAAGCCAAGATAATCTGTGTTTTATGTAATTGCTTATTTGTCTTGATCAGTCCTCAGATTGTGACCTAAAGCGATCAGAAAAGCAGGCTTCTGATGGAGCAGGCGGAATTTATCAGTATGATAATTATGAAGAAGTTGCAATGGATACGGACAGTGAAACAAACTCACCAGGTGAGAGTCCATAACTTTGAGAATATTATTTGTGTTGTAGATTTCAATTTGAGTATATTTGCTTTTTGCTAAGCACAGGCTTAAAATAGAAGTCGAATATACATATCCTGATCAGTTGATTCGAAAAAAGTCTGCTTGGTCGCTTTACTTGTGCAGCCCTAGGTTGCACTGTACCAGGTATTGTTTTGAAAAAATATTCAGAGCTTGAATAAACCTCCATTTTTCATTCAGACCTGATGTGTTGGAATTAATAAGAAGAGTTGGTTAAACCGTAATTGCAACCTTTGAGACATTGTATATGCAGGTGAGAAGTATAGACCACAATTAATATTTCCAAACTACCTTGCTGAAGCTCAAAAAAGCTGAGGGAGTTTGAATTAAAATGTGTACAGTTACAAGTGTCATTTTGCACTGGCACACACCACAACTTGTCAGATCTAATGCCGTAGCCCATTGCATTGTGGGCCTCAATTGATGTAAAGACCTAGTTAGAAAAAAATGCAGATCACATCTTTTTTAATAGCAAATTGAGAAACAAGGTATCTATTTCATTAACAGAATAGATTGCTTCTATTTACTATACCTAATTGTATACACTGGTATTGTATGTGGCTGGATTTTGCTATGTATTAGTTGTTGTCAACAGTTATGCACCTTTAATTCTCAGGTTACCAGACTTTTTCCTGCCAGTTACTGTGTCTACAAAACACTGAAATTGTGTGTTTTTACCAATATAGGCATGGTTTTATTAGCTGACCCATTAAAGGTGCAAGTGCATTGACCTGGTTTTCCTTGCATGATTGAAATATTACATGGCAAACATTTACTGTGATTGTAGCCCACTGAATTTCTAAGGTTATTGTTTGAGCCAGAGAGATGGTAACAATTCTCTGCAGCCCAAAAAACCTTGTGTGCTTCATCTGTTCCCCCAGCTCCCACTTTTATTTGTGTTTGCATGATTGCTCTCTCTAGAAGAGGGCATGATTCCCCCCCCTGTGGGAGTTTTAAGAACTGCACATTTACTGTAGGTTAGTTGGATGAGTGCCAACCGGTTTGTCTGTGCAAAAAATATTATTTAAGCTTAGTTTTAACTTCTGTTCTGTTTGCAAGAAAACACATCTTTGGTTGCAGTTGGCCTCTTTGAGAGTCAGTTTTGGACTCTGTTTATTTAGGTATACCCACCTACTGACTTGTCCACTTCACATCATTCTTAACACCAACTGTCCTCAACGAGGCTTAAATGAGGTCATATTTCCTCACATATGCAACAGATAGCTCAGGTTTTCATTTAGCAGAAACAAAGGACCATTATATGTGCCAACATGCATGTTGTCAACAATAATCTAATACTATAATTGGGTAGTTTAACCACTATTTTCCCATTCCATCACTCCACCAATAAGGGTGCAGCAGTCGTGTGCATTGTAGTTGCCTTCTGAGCTTAATAGCCATGTACATCTTAGTTTAACTCTCTGGGTTCTGTATCCCACTTCATTGAATTATGTGCCTATTTTCATTTTACAATTACCTAAAATTATGGAAAGACCTGAAACTGCTGGTTATTTCTAGATTATGTCCTACCATGTTATGTGCTGAGCGGGGAATAGTCAGAACACCCTGGTCTTAACCACAGTATACCGACTATGCAAGCGCAACCACGCTTGCCTAAACCTCGCATGTGTTCAGTTAAGGCAGTGCGTGTTCTAGCTCCTGGAAGACGGAAGCAGGAAGAAGCCGCTGTGATGTTGTTGGGGCGAGAATATATTTTTTTTTTTTAGGGCTGGGTGGTGGTCAGGGTAGGTTTTAGGGCAGCGGAAGGGGGTTGTGTAGTTTAAGGGACAGCACAGGGAGATGTGGTTGGAGCAGGGTAGTGTAAGTTAGGGTGTAGGGTTTTAGGCCTTAGGGCAGCGGGAAAGGAATGGGTAGTTGGGTTAGTGTTTAGGGGGGTGGTCGGGGTTTTATGGCAGTCGAAGGGGTTGGGGTAGTTTAAGGGACAGCACGGGGTGAATCGGGGGCGGCGGGGTTGTGGCGACCTTGGCCACAGCTATCCCTTTACCATTCGTCCTTATACCATGAAATTTAGTGATAAAGGCATGCGTGGTAAAGGAAAGCGTGGTTAAGACACATTTGTTGTTGGGCTGTGTGGTAGAGGCATGTGTGGTAACCATTCGTGCTTCTATCATACAACTGTGATGATCAGTGTGGTCACCAAGCCTCTGGGTCAGTATTTGCACCATAAGTGCATGATCAGGGGTGTGGAATTGAATAAAATATCTACTTGTCCATGGGGCAGGTTGCTTCATAAATCTACTTGTCCTGTCTGTAACAAAATCCACTTGTCCTTTTTGTTCCATGTAGTGCAGTGACACATTATGGCAGCAGTCTCATTATATAAGAGCTTTGATTTAGCCTCTCGGATTATGCCAGGGCTCATACTATAGTAGTGTTTGAGTACTTGCAATCCCCTTATATTGCCACGTTTCCACAGATCTACATACTGGGGCTGAAGATAGTGGTAAGCAATAGTTCCAGGGATAGGATGCCCTTTTGAGTCTGTCCAAATCTACTAACATGCATGTTTTAAGGGTTTTCAACAACTCTTCTCTAATCTTTGCCCATACTGAGAAATGTTGGAAATTTACTCCAGACAATGGCAGACATAAACTTTCTTCCAGAGTTGGGGAAAAAAGTTGTTGGAGGGAAAGTGAACTTGCAAACACTCGCACAAGCAAATTTACACATGCATATTTGCTCATACTAAAATGCAGTTTACAAATATTTTCTAGGAGTACTATTTCTTGTCCTATTTCTGTAAATTATTGGGAGTTCACTAACTCCTTATACCTGCACTTGATGCAAGGACATGTATCTTGGGTGCACTTTTGAGACTTTCTTCAATAATTGGGCCCCAGTTTGGTCTGGGGTTGATCATAACCTTTTGCGATTAACAAAACGGTCTCTGTATCGGCTGGCTTCACTGTGAGTGGCAGCATTTTGCTGTTTCGCAAGGAGCATATCGGCGCACAAAGTTTTTTTTGTTCCGTGCCAGTAACTACTGTGGCAGTGTGGTTTTTTGTGACCAAAAACAATTTTTGCTGGTGCCGATGTTTGTTATAATGGTGAGGATCCAGCAGCCCCCACGCCAATAAGGTTTTACAAAAACCATGCCAAAACAAGTCACACATTGACTAAATTAAAAAGCTGACCACCATTTTTAGACCTACTGGCTTTGCCAATGATGGTTTCCCATAATCTTATTGAAACTGGTTACACCGATTTTCCATTATGAATATTTTTGGGAAATACTAGTATGCATCAACATAGGTTATTAAATGATGCTGCAAAGAAATGGTACCTGAAACTTTACAGTAGTTTAGCGAATTGTTTTTCCTGCTTTTTTTTTATCAACCTCTTTTTTTAAAACCAAAGAATAATCAATTTTGCTTCCAAGCTTCTGCAAATAACCATCAAATCTGAGCATTCTGGGAGCATTATACATAACCATATATTGCTACAATTTAAAAACATGTATACACATTTTTATTCTGAAACCACTGTCCATAGTGCAGTCACAGCTTACATTTACTTGGAGCGCTCACCCCAATAATAAAGGCTTTTAATTAATGAACCACGACTACAAGTTTGAACAGCATTAACATATGGACAAAAATATTGCCTTAACTGCAAACAGTGCCCTTCTCTGATCCATAATGTTTTACTGTAAACTGGCAGCTAAAGGGCTTGTGCTGCAGGGGGTTGTGCCTACTTGTCCCAAGGACCAAATATACATAAACGTGTTGCCCTTGACCCCAAACAATATGTCCTGGGTGTCGGGTTATAGGAATTCGATGTCCCTGGCATGGCAGTGCAGATGAGTCTGAGGTTTGGATCTATGTCTCTTGTCTGAAAAGTAGTTAGGACCTGCATCTTTATGATTGTCTACTTACTGTTGCATCTGTTTCAGAGATCTTTTAGATTTGAAGATTTGGCAGTTCAATGTTTGTTTGGAGTATACATTTCAGTCAGTAGCTGTAACTTTGTGGAATGAACAATTTTGTGCTATTTAGATTAGAACTTGTGCACTACAGTGTGAATTGTAGAGGAGACTTTTGAATTGTACATGAAGTGTCATAAAAACATTTTCTTCAAACATGCAATAGTCTATATTTAGGATGCTTGTTGACAATACTCGAGGATGTAGCTACATGCTATGCGATACATTAACTTCAGCTTGATAATCTCTCAACAGTATTTCCTTTGTCAGGAGTTTCAAAGTTGGTAATTTATTTCTATTTAGGGGCTTCTCCAGTGCGGCAGTGCTCAGTTGAGTTTTTCCCCCCACTTCCTCAAACGACGTTGCCACCTGTATTGGTAAGTACATGTGTTTGTCTGTGTGCATTACATAATATTGGTATTACATACTTGTGCAGCTTGGGCATTCCCAGCATCTGAGAAATAATGCTGTTACGATACACGGACTGCGAACCCTTTCAATGATATCAATGCCATATGGCTTTGACTTGCATCACTTCACTTCTTTACGTCTTAACTATTTGAGCTGCTTATTA
Organism: Lissotriton helveticus; assembly: GCF_964261635.1. Taxonomy (NCBI): domain Eukaryota; kingdom Metazoa; phylum Chordata; class Amphibia; order Caudata; family Salamandridae; genus Lissotriton; species Lissotriton helveticus. The sequence continues at coordinate 485,039,078 of NC_136057.1, read as the reverse complement.
TTTTGCTGATTTTACAGTTGTCCAGGAAGCAGTATTTTGGGAGATTATTTCAGAGTTTTGGTTCATCCACTTTTAGGTTTTTCTCCCAGTCTCTGTTGAGTTCAGTTCTTGTTGATTGGTCAACCCAGTCCTACTGTATGAACATAAATATTTGGCGTAGATTTAACCGATTCCTAGAATTAAAAATTGGTGTTAACTAATTTCTCTGGATGAAGTATTAACTGGTTTTGTTGGGATCAGTGATTGCCTTAGTTTTATTCAATCTTCACTAGGGGCCTTTATGGCAAAGTATACACAAAAGGAGAGGGGAGAGGGTAACAGACTCACCTACTCCGAACCCCCAGTCAATACTTTTATACACGAAAAGGAGTAGGGAGCAATAAAAAAAGGGGTCTGTGTCTTGTGGTGGCATGTGTTGTCTTAATACTGCCCTCACTCACACAATTGTGACTTGCTTCGTCATAGGGCTGCTACAAAACACCCTGGCGCACCAACGCCTGGGGTGGAGCAATAGGGATGTGGAAGACTATACAACACAAAAGAAACAATATTTTCAAAGGTGACTGGGAACACGGACGTGAAAAGTGCAGTGTGGTGTAGGATATAACAAACTCAGACGTGTTGCTATGTCTAAACTTTATTCCCGGACCCTCTGGCCAGGGTAAAGAAAACATGAAGGATGGTGGTGATTGTGATATGTAATGTGCTCTTACACCCCTCCTTACTGCCAGGTGGTCGACATGTTTTCAGCTGTGTATGTGCCCCTCGATTGGGATCACGCCGGCCTTCACGACTCTGCCGGTCCCAGTGTAATGTGCAACTCTCACCGCTTTTTGGGATGAGTCTGTGTCAAAAGCCCATATCCTGTTTCCGAGGGACTTCCTCAAAAGTGGTAGGGCAACTTACTAACCGGAACAAGGCGATAGAAGACCTGACAAGAGAAAAGAAGAAATGACCGTACTCCTGTTTCTAAATCTGTATGTATTAATATACATCTCCATTAAAGCGTGGCCTCTTTATCACTCTTTCCACCACAGACTCTGGTACTTCACCCTAAGAAAACTCCCATCAGTAGGCGTGCAATTCACAATTTATGATTAATCCTTCATGCTTGGTGCCTACTAGATAGGATTAAAAACCAGAGTCGCGCCCACCATACCAAGTGCTCGTACAGTCTACCAACTGCCATAGTAAGGGTGTGGTTTCACTCACTGAGTTACACCCTAATTCATATATTCGAACTGGCAGTAGGCAAGGAGAGACCACCTATAGTCAAGGAAAAAAGGCATGTACATGGTTAATCGTCTGGTATAATTATGTGATCACACAGTGTCAAAACAATATCAGGGGAGTCTCCTCCTTAAGATCGTGTACACCCCTTCTACAGTAAAGAAGTAGCTCATTATTCAGCCCCAACTCATTGTAGTCGTAGGGGTCTAGTCTATGTAATCTGCGGCCACATTATCAAGGCTCTGGTGTGATTGAATATGGACCCATGGAAACATGACTAAGTAGCGTTGGTGCTGTTAAATGGAAGCGGATGATTGCCAAGAGCTCTAGATTTAACGCATAAAGCTTACAGGGCCTTAATAGTGTGTGCCTCTTTGCGTCTTATACTGACAGTTGTAATCTGCATATTGCCGAGAGGACAGGCGCTCTAGTTTAGTCTAGCGCTCTAGTGTAGTCTAGCAGGAGGGTGGCAAGAATGCATTTGTGTCAGTACAGGAGAGCAAAAACACTTTACTATGTTTAGCGTCTCTTGGAGTAAGGCCCGCAGTGATTGCCAAAATGCCCCCAGCGTGTCCGTCCAGGAGGACAAACACTTTCACTATGAGGACAAACACTTTGACTATGTATAAGGATAATAAGGCCGCGGTGGTTGCCAAAATGCCCCCAACGTGTCCCCCTCTCTCTCCTTACAACTCCAAGGTGGTCCTCAAGTACAAATCCAGAAAATTTGGGAGCTGCTGCTCATTAATAAACATGCTGACAACATCCAATTATACCTAAAAAATCTCTACAGTAAATGGCATTACCATTCTAAAGGGGTGTCTCTGCAAACTTAATCCGTGCGCAAATAAAAACTTCCCCCATTTAAATCCACATAAAAATGAATTCCTTTGCAAGTAGACACCCACCTAAAACCCGACCTTGCAATTCTGGATTCTCTTCACTTAGAGGGGTTTCTCTTTTACCCATTGTTTGTGAAATCCTGGTTTGTCAGATAGCAAGGCAACCTAAAACTACAGCTGTAGAAACCTATCCTACCCTCTGCCTGGTGAGTGCATCATTGCAAGCCTCTTAATGCACCTATATGCTGGTATTCAGGACACCCAATACTCATAGACCCATCTTGCTCGAGTCCTTGGACTTGTGCCTCTCACACTATCTAGTGCCCAACCTCCCCAGAGCCTAAACTTTTTTGGGACAGTCCCTTCCTGCATATATTCCCATTTGGAGGCATATGAGCTGTAGATCATATGCTATGCCTAGATCGCCATCTTGTGTTAGGCTCAGATGTTTGCAGTTTGTTTTGTTCGAAGAAGTCTTTGAAGTCACAAGGTAGGTGACTCCTCCTTACGATGATAATGCACATGGGCATCGACTCCATCCCCAGATTGTTTTTTTTCCGCGATCGGGTTCAGATGTGATTTGCTGCGCTCTGGGACGGTATAGTCTTCGAACCCCCTTTGACGCGCAATCCTTCACCACTCGGTGAAATTGTTCATCGAGTTCCCTTTTCGACGTGCATCCTCCAACTTCAAATAATCTTTGACCAAGAGCTTCGACGTGGGCTGTTGGACCTACCCGCGCCGATCACGCTGGCCGTTGATGGAACCTACCCGGTTTAAAAATGCCCCAGGTGTGGTGCTAAATTCACACACACTGACTTGGATGAAGTGTGTAATCTCTATCTCTCCTGAGCATGAGGAAAAGCACTCCAAGTCCTGTACATAGTTCTGGTCGAAGAAATCCATCCGTGATTGTCGGGCTCGACTACACGAAATGTCCCTCGGCAGCAGCTCGATTCCAGACCTCTAAGGAGCAGGTTTGAATGTCCCTCCAGAACTCCAGCCTGCAGAAGTGGATATCTCCTTGTCCAAAGCCGACGACTCTCAGGAAGACTAGCAGAACGTCTCCCCGGCTCAGCGGGCAGTGAGTACTAACACCTAGCCCGCCACCAAACCCAACACTCACGCTCTGGTAATACCTTCACCCTCTGGCTCAGGTCAACACCGTGAGCATACTTCAGACACTCCACCCTCTGGCCCAGCTATGAAACCGAAACACAAGCCTTCTGACGCTGGCTCGAGTCTGCCCCATTCCAGCACCGAACGTACACCTTTTGGTGCCGGTGCCCCACACTTCATTGCCGGCACCGAAGACACCTTCAACTCCGGGAAACCTGACACCCAAGCCACCAAAAGACAAAGCTTCGGAGCCGAAACAGGACAAACCGAAAGCTTCCGAGCCAAAAGGACAAACCAAAAACTTAGGAGCCTAAGAAAATCTCGGACCCGAAAACTCCCTCACCAAAGGTTTCGTAGTTGAAAACCCCTACAAAACCTTCACAGCTTAAGCCCGTTAAGGAATACTTTACAGCCAAGCTTCCAGTGCCGAAACAAGACCTACCACTGTAAGACCTTTCTTTTCTAGAATTTTCGGATCCAAAGCAGAAAATAGTGCATATTGACCCCGAAACTAGCCAACTTCTCACCAAACCTCCTAAGAAACAGAAACTAGACCTCCCAGAGGATTCTCCTATACCTCTCACATGTAAGGACCTGGGTACTAACCCTTTTCCCCTTGTATACCTCCCTTTTCCTCCTCTTCCTCCTGATCCTAACTTATTTCTCTCACCAGAAAACTCGCCCTTAGCTGAACTCACCTGCACCAGATGAGGATGGGGATACACTAGGGGATGATGACAACCATAACATACCACAGGTTCCAGACCCTAGGGAGGACTATGATCAAGACCCAGATCTACACAATGACCCTGATCTGTATCCCTCCAGGCCATCACCACCTGATAACATTGGTTTTGCACACCTTATTAATTGGGCTGCTCACTACTATGGGGTAGAACTACACACTGACCCCCTAGAAGAGGACTTCTTATTAGAAACATTCGGACCCTCACAAAATTCACCCTGCCCATGCTAAAAGACATGTTAAAACACGCTACAGAAATATTCAAAGACCCTGTTAGAGCCCGAATACTTGCACCAAGGGTGGATAAAAAAAATATAAAGCAGCTCCCACAGACCCAGTGTATATCAGAGGCCAGGTACCTTTAGACTCTCTTGTTGTGTCTAACGCATGCATGAGAGCTAATTCCAAGCTACAGACGTCTCCCCTCCTCCTATTTTATTTATTTATTTATTTATTCAAAGTTTTATATAGCGCGAACAGGATCCTTACAGATATCAGAGCGCTTCACAAGACAGGGTAGGTGCAGTAGGAGTCAACAGAGATAATGGGAACAATATAATAGTCAATGACATGGTAATAACATGGATAATAAAACATACATAAAACCAATCCATATACAATCAGGTAAGGAAGTAGTATAGGATAGCACAAATCATTGATCACTACAGAGGTGTTTAGGTGGATCAGAAAACCAACGTGTAACATATCTTGGTCGGTAGTAAGAGAGTAGCGTAGTAGTGCCCCCAACAAAGAGAGTATAGTGCCAAGGGATAGGGTGAGCAGTGGTATAAGGCAATGCAGAGTCTCTGAACCAACATCTATAACGATCAGGAGATCTTGGCCAGAAGGATTGTTTTCACCTCTTTCTTGAAGAGTGCAGTGGAGGAGATCAGTCTGGTTTCAGGAGGGAGCGCATTCCAGATCCTGGGTGCCATTCCTGAGAAGGAGCGCTTGTAAGTTTTCACTTTCCGGAATCTACGAGGTTTCAGGAGTAGATTTTTTGTACTCCTATTGGATCTCGAACCTCCTGATATAGACAGCTTTTGAGCGAGGTAGTTGGGTGCCTTGTGGTGCACGGCCGCGTGTGTCATAACTGCAATTTTTAGCTGTATTCTGGCTTCAAAAGGCAGCCATTTTAGAGACTTTAAGTCTGGGGATATGTGCGAATGTTTTCTAGAGCCTGTAATGAGTCTCGCGGCAGCGTTCAGGGAGGCTCTTAAGGGTGCTGTTGTGGATAGCGGGAGACCGCTGAGGGCCGCAATTCCGTAGTCTATTCGAGGGATGACTAAAGCTTGTACAGCAGTTTGGAAGTCTTTGGCCGGGAGGAAGGGTTTAATTTTCCTCAGCGTGTTAATTTGGAAATTAGCTGCTTTTGTGGCTTTGCTGACGTGCTGCTGCATGTTGAGCTTAGCGTCGAGTGTGATGCCTAGGGATTTCGCCGAGTCCACGATGGTGGGTTGGACATTGAGTGCTGTTAGGTTGTTGAGCCAGGTTTGGGTGGTGGAGATTTTCGCCGAGGGTGAGATGAGTAGGAACTCGGTTTTCAGGGCATTTAGTTTGAGGTGATTATCGGCCAGCCAAGATTGGGTGTTAATAAGTGTGGAATTCAGATGTTTGATGTCTTCCGGGGATTGTAGCTTTAGGTAGAGTTGTGTGTCATCGGCGTACATATGGAATTGAGCATTGGAAGCTTGAAGCAAGGTGGCGAGCGGTTCCATAACCAGGTTGAACAGTGTAGGTGAGAGGGTGAATCCTTGTGGAACACCTAGATCTACAGGCACAGGTGTAGATAGCACATTGTCGATCTTGAACCTCTGAGACCGATTGTGTAGGAAGGACGAAAACCACTTGAGAACAGTTCCCGATATCCCCATTCTAGTACTTAGCAGCTCTAGCAAGTTCTCATGTTTGACCGTGTCAAATGCTGCCGAGAGGTCAAGGAGGATGAGGAGGCAGGACTCATTGTGATCCAGAATTTGGAGGGCATCATCAATTATGTGTGTCATAGCCGTTTCCGTGCTATGTTTCGCTCTGAAGCCTGATTGATGAGGGTTGAGGAGGTCATATTGATCAATGTGTTTTGTTAGTTGGAGTTGGACACATTTCTCCAGCAGTTTGGCCAGGGTGGGGATATTGGTGATGGGCTGATAGTTGTTTAGGTCAGACGGATCAGCTGTAGGTTTCTTGAGTATAGGCGTGACTTGCCCCACCTTAAGGGAGTCTGGAATGTGGCCTTGTTGCAGAGAGCTGTTGATGATCTTGGTCCAGAGAGGGAGGAGCAAGGGGATAAAGTCTTTTACAGCATTAGCAGGTAGAGGGTCTGTGAGGTGATTAGAGGGCTTCAAGGTGCAGAGCAGTTTGTGTATTGCTTCTTCCGAGTAGGTATCGAAGTGCTGCCAGGATGCCTTGTTTTTAGGTTGAGTGTCTGCCATTCTGGTGTGGTTGGGGTATCGGCTTACATCCATGATGAGGTCATTTCTTATGTTGTCAGTCTTTAGTTTAAAGAAAGCGGAGAAGGCTTCAGTGTGGGGTGTCATTTGTTGTGCTGTTTGATTGTGTGGGTTGTGTGGGTTGTGCCTTTGTTTGGGTCTTGATTAGCTCGAACAGCTTTCTTGGCCTGTTCTTCGCTTGGTCCAACTGGCGGCTGAAGAAGTCCGACTTTGTGCGCTTTATTTTCCTAAAGTAGGCATTTCTCTTGTTCTTCAGCTTTTTGAGATGCAGTGCTGAGGGGTCCGATCTCCAAGTGCGCTCTGCCATTCGCATATTACGCCTTTCGTCGTTGAGTCTGTCATCATACCAGGGGTTAGAAATTTTGGTGGGGGCTCTCTTCAGTTGCAGAGGGGCGACTTCATTGACTATTGTATTCATAGAGTCAAGGTAGTGGTCAGTCAGTGATTGAACATCTGAGGTCCCTGAAGGGGGAAGGAGGAGGTTGCCGATGTGGGGAGGTAGGGTAGAGGGGTTGAGATTCTTCAAATCCCGTTTCCATGTTTTGGTTTTGATTGGTTGAGTAGGGTTACGTTTAACTTATTCGTTGATAAAAAAGGTGATAATGTGGTGATCTGACCAGTCACAGGGTAGAATCGCCTCCAGATGAATAGCGTTCTCTTTGGCAATGATGAGGTCGAGTATCGCGCCTTTGTCGTGTGTTGGTTTATCACATAGTTGGGTGAGGTCAAGCGCATTGAGGAAAGTTTTGAGACTATTCACCACGGTATCTTTCTGATCGTTCCAGTGAAGATTGAAGTCACCCAGGTAGACTTGAGTGGTCTGACGACCGGCATTGGAAGTGATCAGGTCCATGAATTGTTGGGTGAATATGAGATTGTCACCGGGCGGGTGATAGATAAGATGTAAAGCACAGACTTGTTTGCCCTCACTGGTGATGTCGAGGCAGAGTAGTTCACAGGAGGAAAGGGAGGGGGAGGTGACTTGAGTAACGGAGAGGTTGCTCCTAAAAATGCATGCAATTCCCCCGCCCGTCTTGCCAGGTGACCTGTCCAGCCTAATGATGTGATAATTGGGGGGGACTAGTATGTCCATAATAGGGGTAGAGGCTTCAGTGAGCCACGTTTCCGTTAGAATGGCTAGGTCTAGATCCCTATTTGAGACGAGATCCGCGATGTCAGAGGAATGTCTCTGGGCCGATCTGCAATTTAGTAGGATGCATTTGAGTTTGGGAGAGAGAAGGGTGGTCGAACTTTCTAGTGTGAGGGGAACTTTTCTGAGGTTGTTAGGGACGGAGCCTCTGTTGTTGAGTGTTGGGAGCCTTAGAGGGTTTGTAAGAATTGTGGGTATGGGGATGTGTGAGTTGGAGAAGTCTTTTACCGGACCTGGGCCATAAGAGCTTAGTCGCGGTCCGATAAGGGGTTGAGAACACGACGGGGGCGGTGGGAATTATTGCGAACGGGGATAGTAGGCCATTGCTGGTGTCGTCGGGGGCGAGGGTATGTAGGGAGGGTGCGTCGTTTGTAGGGTAGTGGGATGGTGGGAGGTAGATTGGGCTGTGAGGAGAGAAGGTTTTTGATTGCGTGGATGTCTTTTTTGATTTGTAAGATTTCCTCTTTGACTTGTTGGAGGGTGGATAAAGTCAGGTCAGGAGGAGGGTCATTGGGGAAGGTGTTGGTGGAGAGAGCCGTTGGTGAGTGGTTGAGTAGTGTGCTGGAGAGCAGGCAGGGTATCGGAGGGGTGTGAACGTGTTTGTGGGCGAGGGGTGTGGGTGAGGTGGGTGGGGCAGGCGGTGGGTGGGAAGCATAAGTAGTGACTTCAGTGGGAGGCGGTGCCGGTGAGTAGAAGAGTGAGTGAAGGCTGAAGACAGTGGGGGAGACAGGAGGGTAGTGAGGGCTGAGAATAGGAGGTGGGAGAGAGGGGGATGCTAAGGTAAGGGAGGAGGTATGTTCTGTATCTTTTGTTGGGAGGGAGATAGAATTGTAAGTGGGAGTGGGGGGGGGGGGAGCATGGAAGGGAGAGTTGTCCGCCGAGGGGGGGATGAGTGGATGAGCTCCGAGTGATGGTGTGTGCCGATGTAGGCGTATTGTGGGTGGGAGTTGTTGTGTCAGGTGTGAGAGACTCGTGGGTGGGAGTGGGGAGGGAGATGGGGAGGGAGAGGTGTCTGTCGTGGGGGGGATGGGAGGGGGGGGTGTATAAACTTTGGGCGGTGGCTAGTTCAGATGGTGGTGCGTTGTGGGCGGGGGATGCTCTGTCCGGGGGGGGAGGGATGGAGGGGGTATGGGTGGGGATAAGAAGGGTCATGTTAGAGGGGTTGCTAGTATGTGCGGTGGAGTTATTTGTGACTGTCCTTGGGGAGTGAGGGGCGTTCACAGCAGGTGGGCCATTTACTGGAGTGCTAGGGATAGAAGTGTAGTAGGTGGTGGATGCGACGTTAGGGGTGATAGTGCTGGCGGAGTTCTGGGTGGTGGATCTCAGCTTGGAGAGGTGCTCTTTGAACTTGGGGAACAGGTTGTCTAGTAATTCCAGGTTCTTGTCCTTGGATTGGATTAGGACAATCCCGTTATTGTAGATAGTAATGGTAGACCTGCCCGGGAAGAGGTGGGAAGGTGTGATGGTGAGAATTAGGCCATGAGTTGTTTTCCTGGTGGTGGAGACTGTGAGTAGGGATAGGAAAGTTTTCCTCCATTGGGCTCTGCGTGAGGTGTGGAAGATGATATCGGTATTCAGGGCTCCATTGCCCAGTGAGAAGTAAGTGTCGGCAAAGGGTGTTTCAGGGTGTGACCTCAAGAAGTTGTGTTTAAAACGTTTAGTGGCATTTTTGGAGAGAGGAGTGGAGGGGTAGTTAATTCTAAAAGTGTGCTTGCCGTTGAGCTCCATTTTAGAGAGGCTGTGGTGTTAGAAGTAGGAACTAGGACGGTAGTATAAGCTGTCAGCTGCTAGTTACAGGGCCAGGGAAGACACTGGTGAGTGTCACTAGTGATAGCCTATAATATAAATAATATACTGGAATAAAAATAGAATACCTAGGCAGGCAGTAACATACCTGAGTCAAAGGTGACAGTAGTGGGTAGTCAGAAATATGTGAGGTACATGTGTCAGTAACAAAATACAATTGCAGACAAAAGTCAAATGCAGAAAAAGTATTCTCATTCTGTGCGTTACGAAGTTCAAAATAAAGCTAGGAGCATAATACTGCAATAATAGGCAGACATTCTTTCAAATATGAGGTAGCAATATGCGCGATACATATGTTCAAAATATAGGTAGAAGTGTAATACTACAGTAATAGGTAGACATTCTTTCACACTAGTCTAAAATACTAAAGTCCAATAGAGACTAGTCTAAAATGGCCGCCAGGTAGTACAGATCGAGACAGTAGTCCTCTGTTTGTTGCTGTTGCTTCGATAGCAGGGGAGAGCAGCTTCCCTTCACAACCATGCAGGCAAAGGGAGATAGAGACATTAGTCCTCTGTCTGCTGCCATTACTTTGAGCACCGGGGATGGGATTACACCTTCTGTTTAAGCAGGCAGAGCTCAAGTCTAGCTGGGAGGAATTCTTATCTCTGTGTGGGGGAGTTAAACTGAGGGGCCTCGTGGACAACAGAGGTAGGTGGGGGATTTATTACTACAGTTTTATGGCTCCAGCCATTTTGTACAAAAGGAGTTAGATTTTAAAAGAGAGCTGGCGGGTGGGAGAAGTAAATACCTTAAGTTTCTGTGTGCCTGTTAATTATGCCCGTAGAGTTATACAGGAGCAATGCTTTAACCCATGATGATGATCCCTTCCGCTTCGTAGATGCGACGTTTCATTCACTGCTATAAAAAAGTTCTTCTTTTTTCTGTATGTTGAGCTGTGCCTAGTACAGTGATGCCCCTGTGTTTGCTCGCAACCTGCGTCCCAGGCCCCTCTCAGCCCTCAAGACCGTTAGCGTTCCTCTGATGGGTGAGGGCGGGAAGGGGGGGGGGGTTGCGTTGTCGTTACCCGGTGCTGCTATCTGCGTCCTCCGCTGCCTTCAGGAGGGGTCCCTGCTTCAGGTCGAAAGTGGGGGAGGGGTCCGGTGCCCTTTTCGTTGCGCAGAGCGAGGGCAGCCGCTCTGCATATAGTGTCACCAGCTCCAGCGCAAGCCCACCACACACCGGTGCAAGGGAGGGGGAGGGGGTCAGCTTCAGAGCCGGTAGTCACCCTCAACAGCGGCTTTACCGCGCCGCGAGACACCCTCAGTAAACACTCATAGCGAGGTCATCAGAGGCCAAGTCCAGCGCCTCTATCGTTTGCGCTCCACTGCGGCATTGTGTAAGGGGATGAACTCCAAGCCGACCGCCGAGCCTCCATATGATCGAGACTTGTCGGGAGCAAGAGCCCTGCAGGGTATCCACACTCCGGTGTAGGGGGGGGAGGGGGGAGACTCGAAGAGAGCAGGAGTCCTTCACTATGTCCCCAATCCGATGCCGGTTCCACCGTCCGATGCAGGCTCCTCAGTCCGGTGCAGGGGGGAGGGGGGCGAGCTTCAGAGCCTCCGTTGACCCTCCGTGCAGGCTCCACAGTCCGGTGCAGGGGGGAGGGGGGCGAGCTTCGGAGCCTCCGTTGACCCTCCGTGCAGGCTCCACAGTCCGGTGGAGGGGGGCGAGCTTCGGAGCCTCCGTTGACCCTCCGTGCAGGCTCCACAGTCCGGTGCAGGGGGGAGGGGGGTGAACTTCAGAACCTCTGCCGACCCTCCGTGCAGGCTCCACAGTCCGGTGCAGGGGGGGGGAGGGGGTGAACTTCAGAACCTCTGCCGACCCTCCGTAGGCTCGAGACAGTCCGCTGAGGGTGGTGATGTCTCCAGGTGATCCGGACTGTGAGTCGAGTGGCTAGTAGCTGGCTCCAGCCCTCCGCCGTTCGAGGTAGAAAGAGCAAAAATAAATAAAAATATGCTGGTTACAATCCTGTTACTCTTATGCAGTCGGTTTCACGGAGCGGTGGGTGCTGACAGGGATAAATCCAACAAGTGGGATCCCCAGCACAAGGAGCTCTTAGCAAGCTCCTGCTCCGTCGGCCATCTTGACCGGCCTCCTGACAAGGCGTCAAAGCTTATAGACTCTTCAGGGAAAAGAATTGCATCACAGGCTGCTAGCCATTGGCGCATTGCCAATGCTCAATCTCTGAGCAAGCTACGACAGAGCACACTATGACGAGCTGGAAAAACTAACTAATGCTGCATTTACCAGAGGAACACAAAAACAAGACCAATGAACTCACTCCAGGGCAAACTCAACGAACACCTCCATAAAATGCGCCCTAGATGAGGCTGATACAGCTTCTCGTCCCATTAACACCAGCATCTTACTGCTTGGGCATGCTTGGCTTTGAATCTCCGGATTCAAGCAAGAACTTCACACCACCATGCACAATCAGCCCTTCGATCAAGTGCATCTTTTCGGACCTACAGTTGATACTTCATTGGAGAAAATGAGGAAAGCTACGAAGACTGCTCAGTCCATGGGAGCCTCGCAACTGCCTTCCCACAAGGTTTCCTTTCGCTGCTCCTTTTACAGGGGTGTCTCCAAAACAAGGGTTTCAGAACATCCCTCCTCGTCTTACAAAGCCCCAATCAATCTCACTCCTCTAGAGGATATTTTCAGGGAGGAGACAGAGGGAACAATGTTGGGGAAGAGCCACAGTTAACGACACCCGCAAGTCCCCTCCCACCAAGCAGTGACTTACCTACACTACCCCGACCATTCCACTCCTGTCGGGGGACGTCTGTCACAGTTCCTACCTGTCTGGAACTCCATCACAATAGACGAGTGAGTAAGAAAAATTTTCCAGCATGGTTATTGCCTAGAACTTACCTCCACTCACCTAAATATCCCCCCCCAGGCAACGTCCAATGTGATCAGAACATCAAACCCTCCTAAAACAAGATGGTCTCTTCCTGTTACAAAAACATACAATAGAACCAGTCCCCTTGCCTCATCAGGGCACAAGGGTTTACTCCTTATACTTCCTAATTCCAAAAAAGGCCGGCTCTCGGTCCAATACTGGACCTCTGACCACTAAAACTCTATATTCAGTCAGACACTTCCAGATGGTCACCCTCCAACAGGTGCTCCCATTGCTTCAACAAGGTGACTTTCTTTCCACTCTGGATTTAGGTTTAAAGCATTTTATTTTTTGAAGACAGTACAAACAAATGAAAACAGTTGTCCCAAAGGATTAGTGCCATGGTACCGCTATGCAGGAGCGCAACCAGCGTGCAAGGCTCTGCTATCGTGATGTCCATCAGAGCATAGTGCTGGGTGCGTATGCGGCAACAACTTCAAAAACAAACCACCCCATTCCGAACCCCCCCTCCCCCTCCCTCCTGATCCCCTCCTGCCCTCCCCCCGTACCGTGCCAGTCGCCCTCCCGTGCCACCCCCTCAGTTCGCCCTCCCCTCTCATCTGACCGCAATCCCAGACTCATTGGTCAGTTGGAGCCGCCGGTGATGTTAATCTCAACAATCTGAGATATCGGGGGCATGTAAGTTCTCTAAATTCTGTTACAAGTAAGGAGTGGAACGGCTGCCACAGATCATTAAACTGTTCCATCTCTCCCGCCACCATAAGCGACAACTTCTCCATCCCCAGGACATGCCACAGCCTGTGCAACCAACCGGTGGTGGAGGGGAGTGTGGTGGTGCGCCAGTGAATGAGTATGTTCTGGACAGCAGAGCCCAGTGCAATCGCTATCTGCCTACACCTGCGAGATTTCAAAGGGTACATCAGCCCGTTGGGCAAGCCCAACAGGACAAATGCGGGGAAGCGAGGCAGTTCAATGTCAAAGCGTGAATCAATCTCATCCAAGACCTCTTCCCAATAGGGGCACAGTAGGGTGCAGTCCCATAGAACATGTGTAAGTGTGCCTATCTGCCCACAATCCCGCCAACATGTGTTCACAATGTTATGGTTCATTTCATGCAGTCTCTCGGTGTATAATACCAGTATGTGGATACCTTAGTGAATGTTTCGGTGAGTCCGGTATTATACGCGCAATGTCGTGCCCGGTAGGAAATGTGGTCCCATTCTGTGTGACTTAAAGCCCTCCCCAGTTCTCGTTCCCAGCGTTCCCGTCCCGGATTATAAATATGAAAGGAGGAAGGCTGCAGGAGCTTATATAGGTCCGAGATGAGTTTTGAGTCCGAGGTGCGCGTCACGAGCCACTTCTCATAAGGCTTGAGCTTTCTGTCCGCCAATTCGCGCACCTGCGGCTGGAGCGCCCAATGACGCACTTGCATGTATCGCATCCTTTCGGTCTCGGGCAGATGGTAGGCTCGCCTGAGATCTTGAAACGAGATGACGCCGTCCGGTGCGTATACGTGGAACAGCGCACTGCATCTTGCAGTCCGCCAGTGTGCGATAGCTCTGGGCTCCATCCCGGGATGAAAATCTGGGTTCCCAACCAATGGCGTGAACGGCGAGGGGAAGGTAGTGACATCATGCGCGACATTAGTGGTGTCCCACACTCGCAACGGAACTCGCATGACGAAGGACGCATACAGGTTGGGGGGACGGTGAGCCACGCGCAGGTAGGGCACCTCTTGCAAGGTCCGGCCCGCGACCGCCTGGTCCTGAACAAGCCAGTGCTTATCTGACTCCCACCTGCTCCACTCCACGAGATATCGTAGTTGTGCAGCTTGGAAATACTTGTGAAGATCTGGTATGCCCAGTCCCCCCGCCTCAGGGGCCAGTGTGGATAAGGCTCTCTTGAGTCTGGGCTTGCGGCCCTGCCAGACGAAGCGCGCAAGGTCCGCTTGAGTCTGCCGGATCCATCCTTTCGGGGGCTGGAGCGGCAGAGCTCGGAAGAGATATAGCACCTGCGGCATGAGAGTCATCTTCACTGCGGCTATTCTGCCCAGCCAAGACAGTGTTCCCTTGTTCCATCGGGCTAGCTCCTCTTTAATTTTCTTTCCTAAGGCCGTGTAGTTGGCGGTCACCATAGCAGGTAGGGTAGGTGCCAATAGTATACCTAGTTCTCTTCCAGGGGATCCTCATCAATAGTCATAAGCATTAGAATATTCCCGCCCATGCGCGGGACCCCGGAAACAATATATTATATGTGCCCCACATATATATATATATATATATATATATATATATATATATATATATATATATATATATATATATATATATATATATATATATATATATATATATATATCTCAACACGAACAGGAAAGCACATTTGAGAAAGGCCTCTGGAAGCTTAAATAAAAAGTTCATTTATTTTGCATTCGAAAACTTGCCAGCAGTCCAAACACAGGTAACAGGCTTCTCCGTGTAAAATGCTTGCCAGACGCGTTTCAGGAAATACATTCCTTTCATCAGTGGCAGGAAAATATATATATATATATATATAATTACAGCCAAATAAAACAATAGAGCTGGAATATGCCGTGAAGAATTTCCACCATACAGTGCATTTTGCATTAGAAGCATGAGAAACAACACCAATGCTTGTTTAGAAACTGTTGTAATGCTTAGAAAACAGTAGAAAGTCTCATAACACACTGTAAGCATATACAGCTCCCAGGCTGCATTGCAAATTCCCAGTCTAAAAAGACTGAAAAGCTAACCTGTAGCTGAATGTACTAAAACTGACGCTGTGCCTTTAAGGCACCTCTGCCCCTAGCTTCCCATCATGCCTCAGGGGTTACAGTTAGGTCAGTTGTTCTTTCCGGCTCCTTCAGGAAGGACCCTGGATACACAGCTCCACACTTTTCTGCCTTTTTCAGTCAGAAAATCTTCTATAGAACAATTTTTTGATTTACTTTGACTTTTAACATCAGGGTCAAGTAAATAGCTGCTTAGCAGTCGATTTTTTTGTGAGGTTTGCCTGTCAGGATGCCCTCATTATTTGATGATTGCCCTGCTTGTGGCCACAAGAAGGCAAGAACAGACTCTCATGAGGTCTGTATTTTATGTTTGCCAGAGGATCATGATCCTAAAGACTGTTCACATTGTAAAAATCTGTCTGACAGGACTCTTAAAGACAGAGAGGAACAGGCTCTTTGGTCTGGCCCAGAGATCCATGAGAGGAAGATCTACAGAGAGGAAGAGTTCAAAGAGACCAGAACTCCCTCCAAAGGCAAGTCAGAGCGTCCATCAACCTCAGCGCCGGGCTCGGCGCTGAAAAAACGACATCTGATGGACAGTTCGAGAGAAAAAGCTCCGTCGACGTCGGGACCGGCGTCGATGAGGGAGTCGTCGTCAAAGTTCACCGACGACGAAGAAAGCTCCGCCGTCGTCAACTAGGCGACGGTCGGCGTCGAGAGAAGCCACGAGATCGCCGTCGACGAGAAGATCGGCGTCAAGATTTAAATCACCTCCGCCGTCGTCAACCAGGCGACGATCGGCGTCGAGGCACAGATCACACCCGCCGTCGTCTCAACGTCGACAGGCTTCGAAGAGTGTGACACCTCCGCCGACGTCTCCACGGAGGCGCTCGGCGTCGAGGAGTAGGAGCCCCCTCGGACGCTCGCCGTCGAGGAAGGGATCGTCATCGACGGCACGTCGGCTCTCGACGTCGCATGTCAGGTCAACGTCGAGGGCATAGTCGACGACAGGACAACGTCGATTGACTTCTCCGTCGCCGACAGACCAAGGTCGGTCGAGACCTCCGTCGACGGCAGGGCAACGCCGTTCGACGTCGAGACCTCCGTCAACGGCAGAACGACGCCGTTCGACGTCGAGGGAGAAGACTCCGTCGTCGGCTCGCCGATCGACGTCGAGGGACCACAGGTCAACGTCGAAGCATTCAACGTCGAAGGTGATCACTCCGTCGACTCCGCAGAGGCGTTCGACGTCGAGGGAAAGGCTTTTGAGGCGTCCTCCAACACCGGTGAGACGGAGATCTCCTTCAGTGCCTTCAACAGTCCTAGTGACACAATCTGCTTCGCTCCATTCCTCCTTAAGTGCCTCTGGTTCATCGAGGTCCTCTTCTAGGAGTAGGAGTCCTGTGCAAAAGAGTCCCCAGCGGCGGTACATCACACAGGCAAGACTCTCGCCAAGATGGTATGGTCCGTTAAGTAAATGGAAGGATTCTGGAGCAACGGAGAGACTACAAAGGTACTTGAGTCCAGTCCACAGGTCCCCTCTTCAGCAGCTGGCAGAAGAGTCAGATGGACAGAGTCCTGCCATTCACCGATCACGCTCACGAGAGAGAAGAGCGGACAGATCGCATACCCCCAGGGTCTCCCGATCACCAAGGAGGGAACAACCCAGATCTCGAACACCGAGAAAGGAGGTACGGACTGAGAGATCGAGACGTTCTCCTCGAAGGTAGGAACGTCCTAGGACACCAGTGAGGAAGGGGTATTCTCACCACAGGAGAAGAAGAACTCCATCATCCTCCTCTTCTTCTTCATCTAGATCTTCTAAAGGGGATTACTCTCCAACGCTGGCAGACAGTCCTCGCTCAAGAGCTTCCCCGCTTGATGACGTCAACACGTATCTGGACGTCTTGCAAAGGGGTGCTCACAAACTTAATATAGAGATGGCTATTCCAGAGGTGTCCACTACTGTGATTTTTGAGACCCTTCATCACAAATCATATACACTGCCTTTGCTCCCATTGGTTCCAGGGATAATGGACCCAATCAAAGAGGTTTTCCTCACGCCAGCAGCGATCAGGGCAGTACCGGCACGTATCCAGAAGAAATATAGGCCGGCCGACTCAGATCCTATCTTTGTTAAAGGAGAGCCTGCGGCGGACTCAGTTATAGTAGCCTCAGCTAGGAAGAATCACACAGTCGCTCCTTCGTCAGTGCCTCCTGACAAAGACAGCAAGACGCAAGATACTTGGGGTCGCAAGGTATGCAGCACAGCAGCTTCATCCCTGAAAGTCTCTAGTGCATCAGCCCTTCTGGGAAGGTACGATAGAGCCCTATGGGACTCCATGGAACGATTCAAAGGGAAATTGCCCAAGGAGGACCAGAAGGACTTTGAGGAGACGATGACGGAAGGCTGTTTGGTGGCAAACCAAATGATTAGTTCATCAGCGGATAACGCCCTTCTAGCAGGACATGCCTACTCACATGGGATATGTGCGAGGAGATCCTCTTGGCTACGTTTAACTGGACTCAAACCAGATGCCCAGCAGCGCATCCTCAATCTACCTTTTTCCGGATCTTCACTCTTCGGGGAGCATGCCGATCAGGAAATGACCCGCATGAAAACTGAGTTAGACACAGTGAAGGCAGTTGGTCTGGAAAAACAGAAAGGGCCGTTCAAACGACGCTTCAAGACCAACAAGAACCGGGGAGGCCAACAGAGGGTTCAAACCCCTCAATGGTCTCAAAGCAAGCCACAAGGAAAGCCGCAATACAGAGGAGGAAGGTCGAGCAGAGGCAGAGGCGGACATCATCAGTCCTCTACCACGCCTAGAGGAGGCAAGGCCTGAGAAGTGGCTTCCTCTGGCGCCGTTACCCACTCCAGTGGGAGGAAGTGCTGCACAACACCTGGCAGAGTGGGTCAGCATCACAAAAGATCGGTGGGTGCTGAATATACTGCGCAATGGATATGCGCTACGTTTCCGGAAGAAACCACAACCGATTCCTCCAAAAAAGTCTCGCTCGTACCAACTAGAGCTCCTCAAAAGGGAAGTGAGCGTCCTCTTAAAGAAAAACGCAATCGAAGAGGTACCCCCATCCCAAAGGGGGAAAGGAGTGTACTCAAGATATTTCCTTGTCCCCAAAAAAGATCAAAAAGGCAAATTCAGACCGATTTTGGATCTTCGACTCCTCAACAAAGTGGTGGTCAAAGAGCAGTTTCGCATGTTGGCGCTCCACCAAATATGTCCTCATCTACAAATCGGAGATTGGATGTGTTCGGTGGATTTACAAGACGCGTACTTCCACATTCCTATTACACCAGGTCATCGAAAGTACTTGAGGTTCCTGGTAGGGTCCAAGCATTACCAGTTCAAAGTGCTTCCTTTCGGACTCAAATCCGCACCAAGGGTCTTCACCAAGTGCATGGCAGTGGTAGCGGCGTGTCTAAACAAAAAAGGTCTCTTTGTGTACCCATATCTAGACGACTGGCTCCTGAAGAGTCCGTCCCCTCGTCAAGCCACCAAAGACTGTCACCTGTGTCTCCAACAACTACACAGGCTCGGCCTCCACGTGAACATAGAAAAATCGGTCCTGCAGCCCACGCAAACTATCCACTATCTGGGAGCAGTTCTAGACACAGTTAGGAAGAGCGTTTCCTTCGCAGGAGAGACTGTCTTCCATGGGGCACAAATACAAAAAGTTACTTCAGTTTCCTCGTCCAAAGGTGCGAGAAGTAGCGTCTCTATTGGGCCCCATGGCGTCCTGCATCTTCCTAATACCGGACGCCAGGTTGAGGATGCGGCCTCTACAAGAGTCTGTGGAGGATCAGTGGGACCAAGCGTCTGGAGATTGGGAGGATCGAATCATCCTGTCTCAAGCAGCGCTGACCTCAATACAGTGGTGGACTCGCCCTCGGAATGTCCTGCAGGGAGTCCCTTTTCAGCAACCTCTTCCTTCGCTGTCTGTGGTAACGGACGCATCTCTAGAAGGCTGGGGTGCGCACATGGGTCATCTTCAGATTCAGGGTCGCTGGTCGACCAAACTTCAGACATGCCACATCAACATGCTGGAGCTTCGAGCAGTTCATCTGGCGCTCAAAGCGTTCTTTCCAGCAATAACAACGGACAAAATCCTGGTTCAGACGGACAACACTACAACTATGTTCTATCTGAACAAGCAGGGAGGAACTCGATCTCGCCCTCTGTCTCTAGAGGCCCAGACAATCTGGCACTGGCTTCTGGCTCGGGGACTGTCGGTGGTGGCAGTACACCTTCCAGGCGAGCTAAACACAAAAGCGGACGCACTCAGCAGGCACTTCGAAGATCAGCCAGACTGGGTGCTAAACGACGAAGTAGTCGAAGAACTCTTCCGTTGCTGGGGTCGTCCAGACATAGACTTATTTGCGGACGACGAAAACGCCAAATGCCACGCCTTCGCGTCCAGGTTCCACCGGCCAGGGACGCAAGGGAACGCTCTCCTGCTGGAGTGGACAGGAATGTTCGCTTATGCTTTTCCCCCTCTGGCACTGATTCCGAAGGTGGTGGCCAAGCTCATCAGATCGAGCATGGACATGATCCTAATTGCTCCGGATTGGCCGCGACAATGGTGGTATCCAGACCTGTTACATCTGTCGCTGTGTCCACACAGACGTCTGCCGTGCAGGCCAGACCTGCTGAGCAAGATGAACGGGAGGATCCTGCATCCCAACCTCCCGTCGCTGAACCTGACTGCATGGCTCCTGAGGTCTTGCAATATGGACACTTAAATCTGCCTCCAGAATGTATGAATATTTTAAGAGAGGCAAAGAGACCTTCCACAAGGGCGTCTTATGCGTTCAAGTGGAAAAGATTTTTCATTTGGTGTAAGGACCATGGCTTTGATCCCACCAAAGGACAAGAAGAGGTAGTCCTTCCATACCTCCTATACTTAGCGGCATCAGGGTTGAAATACGCTTCTATTAGGGTTCATCTATCCGCTATAGTAGCGTACAGAAAATCTCCTACACAAACATCGTTTTTTCAAGTGCCAGTAGTGAAAGATTTCCTTCAGGGATTAAAGGTCTATCCCCCTGTGAGAAATCATTCTCCTCCCTGGGAGTTGAACCTGGTTCTCTCCAGACTGATGTCTACACCGTTTGAGCCTATACACAAGGCCTCCTTGCAGCATCTCACTTGGAAGGCGGCCTTCTTGGTGGCAATAACCTCTGCGCGCAGGGTTAGTGAGATACAAGCACTCTGCACCAAGGAACCTTACACTGTGTTTCACCACAACAGAGTAGTAATGAGGGCTCACCCATCTTTTCTTCCGAAGGTGGTATCGGATTTTCATATAAATCAAACGATTACCCTTCCTTCGTTCTTTCCTAACCCATCGACCCCAGCTGAGAGGTCGTTGCACTCGTTAGATCTTAAACGGGTGCTAAAGTTTTACCTAGAAAGAACGAAGGGCACCAGAAAGACAGACCAACTCTTTGTCAATTATGGTGCTATGAGGACCGGGTTTGCAGCAGCCAAAAGATCCATCTCCAGATGGATTGTCTCTTGTATCAAACTAGCATACCAGCTGGCTGGCAAACCTTTGTTGCAATCACCCAAAGCTCATTCCACTAGAGGGAAAGCAGCCACAATAGCTTTTTTGCATGACATTCCTATGTCAGAAATATGCAAGGCTGCGACATGGAAATCAGTCCATACCTTTACAAGGCATTATTGCCTAGAGTCTGATTCCAGAGCGGATTCTCAAGTAGGGCAATCCTCCTTGAGAAACCTATTTGGGTAGAATAAGGCCTATTTTTGGGGCCTACGGATATGAATGTTATCTGTTGATTCCTTTGCCCGCAGGGATGAGGTGAGGCTCGCTACTCTATTCTAATGCTTATGACTATTGATGAGGATCCCCTGGAAGAGAAGGATTAGTTACTTACCTGTAATCCTAGTTCTCTTCCAGGGGTATCCTCATCAAAGTCATAAGCAACCCTCCCGCCTCCCCGGGCAAAGGACTTTGTTTATTACATAGATGGTTTTTAACCTGTTATTACCATGGTTTGGTTTTCAGTCTCCGAAAAGAACTGACCTAACTGTAACCCCTGAGGCATGATGGGAAGCTAGGGGCAGAGGTGCCTTAAAGGCACAGCGTCAGTTTTAGTACATTCAGCTACAGGTTAGCTTTTCAGTCTTTTTAGACTGGGAATTTGCAATGCAGCCTGGGAGCTGTATATGCTTACAGTGTGTTATGAGACTTTCTACTGTTTTCTAAGCATTACAACAGTTTCTAAACAAGCATTGGTGTTGTTTCTCATGCTTCTAATGCAAAATGCACTGTATGGTGGAAATTCTTCACGGCATATTCCAGCTCTATTGTTTTATTTGGCTGCAATTGCTTATTTGTATATATATATATATATATATATTTATATATATATGTCTATATATATGTGGGGCACATATAATATATTGTTTCCGGGGTCCCGCGCATGGGCGGGAATATTCTAATGCTTATGACTTTGATGAGGATACCCCTGGAAGAGAACTAGGATTACAGGTAAGTAACTAATCCGTATGGCACCAGGTCCCTGGACCAGTGCATGGGGAAGAGGCCCTGCAGTTCGGTTCTTGTGGCGGCAGTCAACGAGACGTCAAGGGCCGCTGATTTCCCCATATTCATCCTGAAGCCTGCGACGGCGGCGAAATCCTCCAGCTCAGCGATACAAGCAGGGAGTGCCCTTCTTGGGTCAGCTAGCGTTAATATAATTTCGTCTGCGTAGAGGCTGATGGTGTGCGTATACCTCCCCATCCGTATGCCGGTCTCATTCAGATTTTGGCGTATCCTTTGGGCAAAGGGCTCCATATAGAGAGCAAAGAGCAGCGGTGATAATGGGCACCCTTGTCTGGTGCCCCGCTCGATCGCAAACTTCTGAGAGCTACATCCATTCACCCGTACCACCACAGATAAAAATCTGTAGCAGTTGAATACCAGGGTGCGAAATTTCTCCCCTATGCCCACTTTCGACAGAACCGTCTCCAAGTAGGGCCAATGTACCCGGTTGAAGGCCTTCTCCGCGTTGATCGCTAGCAGCATCCTCTCCCCGAGGATTCGGGAGGCCTTCTCCAGAATATGAACTATTCTCTTGGTATTGTCCACTGTTTGCCTCCCGGGGATAAACCCTGCCTGGCCAAGGTCCACCAGCCCCGGCAGATGAGGTGCCAGGCGGGCCGCCAGGATCCCAGTGTACAGTTTGAGGTTGACGTTCAAAAGAGAAATCGGCCTGTAGGAGCTGCACGGAGTCCGGTCCTTCCCCGGCTTGGGGATAACCGACACCGTTGCTTGAAGTAGATCCGGGGGGATGGCTCCAGGCGCGGAGAATGAGTTAAAGAGGCGCGTAAGGAGAGGCGCCAGCTCAGGGCAAAACGTTTTATATAAAAAAGGGACGTGTAACCGCCAGGGCCCGGAGCCTTCCCGTGTTTGAGCTTGGAGATGGCTGTAATCACCTCCTCAACTCGAATGTCTTGTTCCAGATGTTCCGCCTGTTCAGCGGTGAGGGAGGGAAGGTCAACCGAGGCTAGATACTCTGCCTCCGCCTGTGCCGAAGGGGGCTCACCCGCATACAGTTCGGCATAGAACCGACGGAAGCCCTCCGCTATCTGGCTATACTCCGTGGCTGTCACCCCGGCGGTGACCGATATCTCCTTCACCAAGTGTCTTTGATGCGCTACTCGAAGCTTGTTCGCCAGGAGTCGGCCACACCTATGTGAAACATGCCCGTGTAGTACGCATGTTTCAAGCGTAACGCAGCGTATTCCGCCCTGTCCATGTCTAACGCTGACAGGAGTTTTCTTGCGGCTTTAAGTTGCTTCCAGACTCTGGGAGCCCCCGCTCTGATGTACCTGTTCCAGCTCACGCACCTTGCTGGTGAGTTCGTCCCTCTTTTGTTGCCGCGCTCTATTCTCTGCCGAGGAGATGGCAATGAATTCACCTCGAAGCACCGCCTTCAGCGCTGCCCACTGTGTCGCCCGGGTGGTGTCGGCATTATCATTGTGCTTCCGGTATTTGCGAATTGCGTCCCGTATGTGTTTCACCACCGCCTTCTTATGCAGAAGAGTGTCCCTGGGGCGCCACACCCCATTTGAGGGAGACATTGGTGGTAGCCGAGCGACGGCGAGAGAACCCCCATTTCCGAAGCTATGGCCAGGTCAGACCGGTCCCGTGACCAGAAGGTGGTCCAGTCTCACGTAGGTCTTATGTGCGTGCGAGTAATAGGAGTAGTCCCGGGTGGTAGGATGGAGGCGGCGCCAAAGATCGTGTAGATCGAGGTCGTCCAGTTGGGACTTGCCCGTCTGCGAGATCTCCCCCGTCTGTGGGTGTCGCTGCGCCGATCTAGCCAAGGACGAATCGAAGCCAATATTCAGGTCCCCTCCTATGATTATGTGCCTATCTGGGGTGGTCGCGATATCCACCAAGGCCGAGTGAAGGAACCGTTCCTGATGTTCGTTGGGACTATATATCGAGCCAATGGTTAACACCAGACCCCCCAACTTAACCCTGTAAGCTAGGAGCCTCCCTTTCTGTTCTGCCACTTTATGTAGGACCTCCCCTTTAAATGTTCTGGACACTAGGATCGCAACCCCTGCCGTCTTGTTGGTGTTGGAGGAGAAAAACTGCCTTGGAAATTTTGGGGACCGCATCCTTTGGCAATCTCTGGCCAGAAGGTGCGTCTCCTGCAAAAGACAAATATCAGCCTGTGTATGTTCTAGCAGGGACAGCACTGCCCTCCTTTTAACAGGGTTATTCAGCCCTTTCACATTAAGAGTAACGACCTTAAGGGCTGTCATCGATGCGGGTTAGAGCGTAGCCCAGTCAGCGAGTCACGGCCCGGGAGGGGCGGTGCCAGTGCAGGTAGTGTGTAGGAGTAGTGTATGGTCAGAGCAAATGCAGCAGCAATATAGTACGTTCCCCATCCCTCCCCCCCTCCCCCCTCCCCTCGAACTTCCCTCCAACAGCCCGTCCCGCCCATATCCCCTCATCTCTCTCCCCCCAACAGACCCCCCATGCAAACAACCAACCTCACTTTTCCCCCTCTCTCCCGCCCTTCCCCCCGTCCTCCTCCCCCAACCCCTCTTCCTACCCCTCCAACTCCGAAACTGCCCCAACCACCCCCTTCCCCCTCCTTCCCTTCAACCAACTGTCCAAAAAACACCATTGTCCCAGTCTGGTCCCTAGTGGACAAGTCCGTGGAAAGTTATTCAGGTGGACGTCCAGCCACAACACCCCCCCCCCCCCCGCCGCCCCCCACCCCCGGAACCCTCGAGCCTGCAATGATGATGAAGCCATGTCGATCTCCCCCTGGAGTACGCTGAGGCCGTTAGGGCCACCTCACCAGACGTCGTGTCCCTGGTCACCTCACGTACTGCACTGTCCATTTCCGCCCGGATAGTGGGCGAGTCTGGTCACATGGGCGTAGGTGGGGATCGCCGCCCTTGAAGCGTCTGCCAACCATCTCTAGTGCCGTGCCGACGGCGGGGTGTAGGTGCGTCCTAATCTGTTGTGGTGATTCCCAGCACTCCGCAGGTGTCCTGGAGGGACTGGAGTTGGTGCAGAGTTCCGTTCCATCGAAAGATGAGCCTTAAAGGGTGGCCCCAGGAGTACTGCGTGTCGTGTTCCTGCAGGAAATCTGTAGCTATTTTGAACGCTTTGCGTTTTTGCAGTGTAATGGCCGACAAGTCCTGAAAAAGGGCCACCTGATGGCCCCGAAAACGCAGGGATTGCTGCCGCCGTG
Organism: Lissotriton helveticus; assembly: GCF_964261635.1. Taxonomy (NCBI): domain Eukaryota; kingdom Metazoa; phylum Chordata; class Amphibia; order Caudata; family Salamandridae; genus Lissotriton; species Lissotriton helveticus. Next base: position 485,014,346 of record NC_136057.1, on the reverse strand, counting down.
CTTTACGAAGAATCCGTTCTTTCAAAGGGAAGTCCGGTAAGAAGGCCAAGATGTCAGGGGGCGGCGCCGAGGCCCGGCGCGGCAGGCCCTCTCTGTGCGCCCTATCAATTCTAACAGGGAAGTCTCCAGATTCGCCCAGTATTTCTCTAAACAGGTCCCTCAGGTATGCAGAGGCGTCATCTCCTTCCTCTTTTGATGAGATTCCCCAGACTCTAATGTTATTGTGCCTGGACCTATTCTCGAGATCCTCATTATGGGCTTGGAGGTCAAGCTGCTGATCCCTGAGTCGCAGCACCTCCTGCTGTAGGTGCGCGATCTCCTTGTCACGGGAGTGGCCGGCGTCCTCCACAGTAGCCACTCGTTCGCCAAGGGAGTCGACCTCTCTTCGCACCTCCCGGACCTCTCCGGCTACCTCTGTTTGGAAATCCTCTCTGAGGGAGCTGAACAGCGACTCCAAGAAAGACCTGGTTACCGGAGACTCCCCTCCCTCCCTCCGCTCCTCGGGAGCTGTTCGAAGGGCTCGGGGCTGGCTGACTTCTATCCTGTCTCGGGGTACCCCTGCCCAGCATTTCCGGAAAAGTGCGGTCTCCCTTCTTGCCCCCTCTGTTACTGGACATCGTGAGAGCGGGAGGCGCGCCCAGTGGCAAGGCACCCAGTAGGAGCTGTGCGGCTTGCTACAGTTCCAGGAGGCGAAACTCCCTGCGGGGTCGAAGTCCAAGGTCACTCCAACGGGATCGCTGCCAAGTCTCACTCCTGTCTGCGGGCTCCCAGGACACCAAGAGAGCCGACTCGAGGGGGGCAATCGCGGACCACTTCCAGCGTAGGCAATAGTGCTTCGGGTCGAGGGGAGAGTCCGCGCGGCGGCGGCAAGGTGATCCACACCCCGGGGCGGGTCGACCAAAGCACGGTCAGTCCATCAAATGCTCCTTCAGTCCGGTCGCACAGCCCCTCCGACACTTCGGCAGCGCCGTACCGGCAGGAGACGGGGTCCCGTCCCAGCCCACCTGGACCGCGGTAGAGCCGCACCCCTCGGTTTGAAAGCGAGTGGCGCCACAGGCCGGCCCCTTTCCAAGTCGCCGTCGTTCTCCACAATCACTGTGCCTTGTGGTGTGAGGCCCAGGGCTGTCCCGTGGTCTCGAAGGGGTTGTTAGGGGCGTCCTCGCCCCAGGAGCTGAGCACCGGTGGTTCGGGAGGACAAGCAGCCAAAGGCCCACCTCCGGCCGCGACCACGGGCTCGCGTAGCGACCCTATGCCGAACCGTATCGCAGTTCCCGGGCTCCGTGCACACGACCGCTATGGACCGGGTCCGGGGTGATGGCCGGTAGCTATGTCCCTGTAAGCAGCGCTATGCGCAGGTGCACCTGGAGGGACGCTCACTCGCTCTCTCCTCCCGCGTGGGACTTCGCATGGAGGGCAGGGGGACAGCGTGAAGTCTTGGGCCCAACGGCCGGCCCGTGCCTCGGCCTGCCGTAGCGACCCCTCGCCGGCTCCTCCCCTGATGCACTCCGGCCTGAGCGCCACGCGCTCCGCTTACTTCCCCCGCCACCGGATTTCACTGGGGACTTGTGCGGGGGCCGTCCGCCTCCTCCAGGCAGTCGGTGGGTTGCTGAGTCCGCCCCCTCGCAGCTCCGTCAGGCGGCGATCCCGGTTCTTCCAGCGCCCGGCCGGCTCCCCGGCCGTCACTCGCTCCGGGCTCACTCCGGGCTCACTCCGGCGCTCCGCCTCTGTAACTGCGGGGCTGCACGGATCTCCGAGCGGCGCCGTTGCGTGCTTCTCCGCTTCTGGCTCCGAACTCCGCTCGATCGGGGGGAGATCAGCGATGTTCAGCGGTTCAAGGGCCCAGGATCACGGGAGCTCACGGACAGTGCGTCCTCTCAGCCCGCCATCTTGGCCACGCCCCTCTCCACTCTGGATTTAAAGGACACTTCTTCCATATTCCAAATCATCCTGCTCACAGAAAATATCTCAGGTTCCTGGTGGGCGGTCAACACTACCAATAAAATGTCCTCCTGTTCGGAGTAACTGCAGCACCCAGAGTCTTCACCAAGTGTCTTGCAGTAGTTGTAGCTCACTCAAGAAGACCACACATTCATGTGTTCCCATATCTGGATGACTGGCTCATGAAAGCCAAGTTACACAGCAGCAGCCTTGGATCTTTTAGAGGGGACTAATCTCGGCATTATTTTAACGGGCGCAATGCAGTGCGGCCTTCTTAATGTTGGGTCACTCCCTAAACACTCTATGGAGATCCAACTTCTGATCGAAACGCTTACATTGGATGCCCTGTTTATGTCAGAAACATGGACAGAGCTAGGAGTGGAGCTAGAGTTGGGGCTAGCCTGTCGAGCAGGGTATAAAGCACTCCATAAACCGAGGCCTAGTGGCAGAGGTGGTGGGACTGGGATCATTTTTAGAGATTCCTGGGACATTGCCCCCCTAGACATAGACGAGCTGGCTTACATATAAATTCTAGGTTTTTCCTTGAAAGACCAGTCTGGGCATATCCTGACTGGCATGGTTTGCTATAGACCCCCGGGTGCAGCTAATGCGCAACAACAGCAGCAGCTTGCCGATATGATCAGTAATCTGGCCCTTACTCACCACAGATTGCTGATAATGGGATATTTCAATCTTTGGCCTAATGGGAGGCTGGAATCTGCTTATAATAACCTTATCCAGTACTGTGCAAACTTTAACTTGCTACAGTGGGTCCCAGATATGACCCACATAGCAGGACATTTTAGACCTGGTATTCTCAAATTAAAATTCAATTATAATGGATAGAGTTCTACTGGTGGAATGATCAGATCATCATCTGGTCGAATTTAGAGTCACCCAAGCTAGAAGGACTAGACTCATGCCCACGGTGGAAAGGTGCTTCCTGGGCAGGGATTGGAAGGCCCTTTTAAGGAGGGCCAAAACAACTCGGATATACTACCTAGAGTCTCTTTTCGATCCTAGGAAGCCGGTAACTGAGAACTACTCAGTTTTCTGCGAACTATTAACTAGCACAATAGATCTGCTCGCCCCTACAAAGATTAGGAAACAGTGGAAACCTTCTGCCCCGTGGTACACCGACGATCTTAGGATGCAGAAGCTGGAATGCAAACGTGCTGAAAGACCATGGATAAGTCTTTAGGCTTGTGACGATAAAACTATTTTGAGGGAATATTTAGCCAGGTACAAAAAAAGCCATAGTTACAGACAAGGCTGCATATTTTGTAGATCTTATTTCAAAGTCGTCTAACAGCACCAAATGTGTCTTCAACATACTGAGAGAAATGACAAATCCGGAGTCTGTGTACACAAGTAATTAGATTGTGCCCTCACAAGAGCTATGTAATGGTCTGGCATACTTCTTTCAGGAAAAGATTGACAGGATTGTCGAAGGACTAAAACCAGTATCTCGGAGTACAATCAATGGGGATGAAATAGGAATATCCAACTTAGATGAAACTAGTGATATTGGTTCAGAATCATGGAGGCAGAGGACAACCCTTGACCACTGGGGAACTGCCTTCGGAAGAAGTTTGTTAGGGTGGCAATGGTGGTCTCCTCTTGCTCAACGTTGGATGCAATCCTCCTAAAACTCAGTAAAGAACTGGGATCCGAGGTTTTTCCATCACTTCTCCAGCTGTGTAATCAATCTCTCAGCAGTGGAGTGGTTCTTCCCTGCTGGAAGGTGGCGTGGGAATCACCTCTCCTTTAAAAATCCTCATTGATCCTAATTGTCTGAAGAACTATAGACCAATCTCCCTGTTACCATATCCAGGAAAGATATTGGAACGCCTGGTGAGCCGAGCACACTCCGGCTTTCTGGAAAGTAACAAGTTTGGGATGAACAGTTTGTTTTTTGCCCAGGTCCTGGGACTGAGACCGCACTGGTCATCTTGATGGGCAACCTTCGCATGCGGGCGGACAGGAGACAATCTGCGACATTGATCTGTTGGACCGGTCTGCCGCGTTCAACACGGTGAACCATGTCACCTTGTTGACAAGACTGGAAGAGGTGGGGGTGGGAAATATGGCCCTGCGTTGGTTTGTCCTATTTGTCAGGGAGGTTGCCTTACCCCCTTTTCAATCCGACTTTATCAGCAATAAACACGGGGTCCCTCAAGGGTCCTCAATCAGTCCGATTTTATTTAATGTTTATATGCGGCTGCTCATGGATGTCATCAAAGCCCACAATATTAGTGTGGTTAACTAGGCCGATGTCACCCAATTGATGGTGTCCCTGGAAGGAGACCAGGCGGACACCCAAAAAATCTTTCACAAATGTATGCAGGAAATGGTTCTGTGGTTAAGAAACAAGGCTTTACAATCCAATAATGACAAAACAAATCCTGCACTGTGGGGTGGGCAGAGTGCTGACAGTTCTATCTTCTGACCTATCCCTACAGAAACCCCTTTGGTACCTGTGGGCACAGTACGTAATTTGGGGGTCTGCTTTAATGACAAGCTAAACCTGAAATCGCATGTAAACAAAGTGGTCAGGAACTGTTATATGCTTATTAAGTGACTTCGGAAGGCACTACCACTGCTACCTCTCCAGGTTGGAGGCACAGTGGTTAGGAGTGTTGTCCTTAGTCGCCTGGATTACTGCAATGCTCTGTTGGAGTCCCCGAGGTATCTTATCTTGCGGCTCCAAAGTATCCAGGCGGCAGCTGCAAAGCTTGTACTAATGAGAACTCGGAGGTCAATGGCTTCCCAGGCGATAGCCGAGCTGCATTGGCTCCCGGTGAGCCTAAGGATACTGTTCAAGTCTTTATGTATCTCTTTTAAAGCGCTTCACAGACTTAGACCAGAACCACTTCAGGGCAGGTTCGGTTGGTACACCCCTGTGCGAAGCTTGCGCTCCTCGGCAGCCTGTTTGGCAATTACCACGAGGTTCAAGAGAACCGCACTAAGGGGAAGAGCATTTGGTGTGGCTGCTGCCCGTCTATGGAATAGTCTTCCCTTGGAATTGAGGCAAATACAGGATCTTGTGTCATTTCGGAAGAAAGTTAAGACCTGGCTGTTCCCCAGAGTGTAACCGGCAGTTTAGCTCCTTGCAGCTTACTCTCCCACTCCTTACCGTGTTTAAGCGCCAGGATGCCTGCAGGGTTACAGTGCGCTCTATAAATGTGAAATACATACATACATACATACATACATACATACATACATACATCTATCTTTCTGTTTCTTACTAACTCCATCGCCCTTTATGGCAAAAATAATCTGGTGATGGAGTAATGCTCATGCGCACTATCATCGCAAGGAGTCACTGCTTATCTCGTGACTACAAAGACTTCTTCGAACAAAACAAACTGCAAACATCCGAGCCCAACACCAGATGGCGATCTATGCATAGCATATGACTCTACAGCTCTACATGCCAAGAACAGATGCATACTGGGAAGTAGCATTTTCCTTTTCATTACCATGCATGTATCCATCCCCAGTATTCTTGGAATTGACCCACTGCCCCAATTTTGGGCAGGGGATCTCTAGGTAAACATCACTTACAACGAAACTTTTACAACGCACTACCATTACAACGCACTACCATTACAACGCAAACCATTACAACGCATTGCGCTGGGGGGCGCTCTAGGAAAGGGAATAAGTTTAATTTACTATCCAACACCTTCCCTAGTGTCCACGGGGACTGGAGTTGGAATAGTAAATTAAACTATTCACTATCCAGCACCCAAAAGCGCTATGCTTTGTAATGGTATGCGATGTAAAAACCGCGTTATAAAGGCAGGCGTTGTAATAGCCTGCGTTGTAACGTCATACATCCATCTCTATACTATATTAACAACCAGATTTATGAATATTCATGTATAGAATGCTGCATCTGAATCTTTCTAAATGAGAAACAATATCCGGGGCACTTCGGCCTTGTTGGTATTGTCCTTCTTGCCCTACCCCAGATGACCTATATGCCAGTTTATTCAGAGCTGCATATACCCATTGATTTGATATTGCTAACCTGAGCTGCTTCTTAATATTTTAGGTTTATTAGGAGCACAATTCCTCCTTCATATATCCAGGTCTGTTGTAAGAGTACCGCAACCCTCTGTGCTTTGCGGGCCCATACAAGCGCCCATACAAGCGTTTTTGTTAGTTTATTTTACGGAAAAAGTGTCTGGTATAAGGCAAGGGCAGTTTTTTTAGTATGCATACAAATTAGGCTAGTGCAATAATTTTAAATAATGCAGCCCTCCCGAGAATGGAGACCGGTGATGCACTCCAACGCAGTAGGTCACTGTCCAGTTTAGCTCGCAATGGGTCTAGATTATCTTCATAATTAATCTTGACATTTCTAGAGATCTAAAGCCCTCTATTTAAAATAGTTTCTACACTCCTTGACAGTGGTAGTTCCCTCTCTATTTCCCACCCACCCATTGCGAATATTTGGGACTTTTTCCGTTTTAGTGTGAATCCCGAATCTCTCCCATAGATATCAAGTATCTCACTCAAGCTAACCAGGGAGACCTTAGCCTCTGTCCCGTACAATAGGACCGCATCTGCAGAGAGGGATGTTCTTTTCTTTCAGGCAGCTTCCTGCGGCCAGCTCAGCTAGAGCCTCCTTCACCATAGTTATTAGTTTTGGTGACAGAGGGCAATCCAGCCTAAGATCTTACCCAATCGGAAACTCGCTACTTAGCACCCCCTTCATTCTCACCTGTCCTCTAGGGTCTCTTTGAAAGACGTTTAACCTACCGCAGTAATTTGGATCCCTATCATCTTTACCAAGATGACAAACAGGAATAGCTTTTCCACCGAATTAAGTTTGTGTCTATTGATGCTAAAGCCAAATATGACAACTCTCATTGCCATGCTAATATTCCATTGCAAGTGTCTGAGGGTTCAATTTAGATCTGTGGGCATAGGTTTGGTCTGATACGGATGAGCCAGGTCTGTAACAACTTCCTACTTTGTTTACCGGTAGCTTGGTTTCTTCATTACTTAACATCTGTCAGTATGATTCACACTGCTGTCTAGGTTTGCCATTTCCATGGAACAGTACGATTGTTATAGTCTGTAATCTTTGGAAAGCTCTTATAAGATAGGCCTGTGTGTATATACATCATGTAATGATGCTGTTACCCTTCCCGCCATTCTTTTAAAAGATTCCGCAGGCAGTCCTAAAGGGCCAGGTGTTTTCCTTCACTGTGTGCGTGCTAGTTTTTATTAGCCTTTAGTTAGGTCTCCCTCCAACTCCATGGTCTGCTTTCTCATCAAGCATCTGCATGGCAGTCTTGGAAAAAAAGTGCATGAGCTCCATCAGAGAGACCATCTGCAAGCCCTAGAACCCCTGCATGTAATCTGCAAACACTCTTGTAATGTCTCGTCTCCCCTTTACTCTTGACCCATCTGGCATCGGTATATTCCTAATATGGTTTTTATATTTTTCCCTGCTGCCACACCATGCCAAGTTTTCTGGCTTTATTTCCAGTCTTGTATATCTGGTTTTGTCTGGCTAGGTAAACCGCCTTCACATAATTATTGGCCAGGAGATAATGTTCCTCCATTTTAAATCTAAAATGCCATCTCTGTCGCTCTGTTTTCTAATATATTTGGCTGCAATGTGTAGAAGGTCTTGTTCTAGTCCTTGCATCTATCTTTTTTTTTTTTTTTGTCTCCCACCTCACCTGAGCTAATCGCCTCCTCTCCCGTCTAGTGGCCTTCTATCCCTCGCATAGCATCATTGTGTCACTTACCTTACCGGTATTGTCCTTAAAGTTCTGTGGCCTTGTTTAACCTCTTTATTTTTCCCTCATTCGTTGAGTGCCAATCGGTCATTAACCAACCCCCCCTTTCCAAATTTCAGTGGCATTTCTAATTTTATAAGAAGCTGGAATGATCGGATACCCCCTTCTCTTTAAACTCTGCTTACTTAAATCTTTGTTTTGTAGTCCTCTGGATCAAAAAAAGTCAATGTGCAAAAATGAGCCATGAGCACCTGAATAGTATGAAAAACTCATATCTGTGAATGCAGTGAAGGGGAAAATTCAGCGGCAGCGTAGGCAACTTTCCATACCACCCAGTGCCACTTGACTGTGCCACACCACTCCATTTTAGCCATACTGAGTAGCAGCCTTGCTGCTGTACAATATGCCTAAAAGACATTTGCAAAGCCCAATAGCTGTTGTAAGCTTCTTTAAGTAGGATTGCAACTCCTAGATTATGTCGCAAACACGGAATGGCACTCTAACTTGCATTAGTTGCGAAAAACAAGGACCCCCTGAGAAATGAATACATCTCAATTCCTAGGACAGGGAAATATAATGTGATAGAATACCTTCCTAAGACCACAATTAAGTTAACTAAAAAAGGAACAGACAAAAAAATCATGTAAAAAAATCTCATATGTTTAATTGTTAAAACAAGAGCATAACAACAAAAACGACATTAGTAGTACATTCCATAATTGAGAACTCATAGTCAATATTGATTTAAAAATATACAACTGTATATAGGTGGCAATCTGTATTTTTAATGTTTATCGACGTGCGTTTCGGCGTAATTGGAATTTATTTAATTCACGTTTTGTCTTAATCATTATAATTGCCTAGGAAGGTATTCTCTCACACTCTAACTTGCATTTCCTTCATCCCGAAAACTCACATTTCATTGTTTAATCAACACCCTGAATACCAGTCCTCTCAATTTTATTTTGTAGGCCACTGAAGTTTCATGGCTATAATGTTGGTGTGCGCGCCACTACACTTGCACTCTCCTGTTCACCCCAGTTGATTTCTACCTGCCCGGGATATCTATGTTTCATCTTTTTGCCCCTCAAAATCCTATTCTCATGATAACTCTACCCCTACTCCTTCCCTCCCTGCCATACAATGCTGCAGCCTTCAAACTGACCTCCTCGGTGCACTGTCTGTCTCCCCAACCTTATCATAGGAACTCTTTTGTGTTGTACTCTGCCTGCCAGATGTCTTTAAAAAGCGGTTTCCCAGTGATAGGTGAAGAAAAGGACTAGGAACTTTGGGAAAATTAACCTCTGTTTGTAAGCTTTGCAGGGCTGTGTATTACGTGGTGTTATTGTCAGACCTCAACATGTAGTGATGTCTCAATTTTCATCCGGTTCAGTTTGGATTCTTTGATAAAACTCTTAGCTCAGTCCTAAGTAGCTGTGGCAAAGAGTGGTCCGGACCAGTTAAATGATCATAAAATTGAAACTAAAACAGCAATCAATTGAAATCTGAGATAGATTTTTCAAAGCTACGCAAATTCTTTTAGTAAAAGCACAATAAATTGTTGAAACCATTAAACCGTTGGTAGCCAACCAGGCTAGAACGGCTACTTATCTTAAATTGGAGGTGCCACGATGGGTCAGAGGGCCAGTCAGATGACCCTGTAGGCGCGGGGAGATAGTTACCAGTCACTTTCAGCAGTCTTAGAGTTCATAATGTATTTTTTCTGTAACACGATCCATCCTGATGCTTGAGATGCTGAGCACACAAATCATGCAGTGAGTTTTCCAGGGTTCTACGAGCTTCAGGGATCTTCTCTGGCTTAGAACTAGATCTCCCACGAAGCACACATAGGTCTGCTGTAGGTGTGACTTTCATATATTTAAAAGGGCAAGTTGGGCGTTGTCGTTAGTTTCAATGGCAAAGTAGAGTGCATTTTAAAGTACTCTACCAGTCTGCAGTGGCTTTATGGGAGGCATGTTTTACTTTGCCATACTTGTGGTGATACTACTAGCGATTTAACTAAACGGCCCCTGGTACCATATATTCGGGACTTGAACGTAAGTTAAGCTATGCCAATTGGGTAGAAGCCAGTCAACCTATTAACCTTTTAAGGGTCAGAGCCCTGATTAGCAAGGCTAAGGGCATTTCAGAGGCATTACACCAGTGCCTAGTAGTCAGAATGTGACACAAAGTGAGGGTGAAACCTGCAAGAAGCCTGTTTCCTCACACTGTGAAATCAGGAAATAGCAGACTCTTTTGGTGTGCATGTCTGCTGCAACTATGCAGTGCAAGCAGGTATCTGAAAGAGACACGTTAGTGATATATTCCTTACCTTAGAATATCCCCAGGCGTCAGACTGGGTCTGGAAATGTTTTGCGTAGCAGTACCCATGCGTGTCGGTAGGCGTCGTCCGCAGCTCCGCGTCCGTCGTCTGTGTCGTGGGCGCCGTGATGTCGTCTGAGTACTTAGACGCCGCCTCCGCGTGCTGACGTCCGTCGTACTTTTTTCCGCGCCGGCAAGTGCTGATCCGGAAAAAGTGGTACCCTTAGTCTATTTTTGACTAAACTTTTTAGATCATTTTTGATCTGCTTCGAAGTCTGTACGACTCAGACTGTGCCGGTAAGGATGCCTGGGTTCAAACCATGCGCCGACTGCGACCGACTGATGTCTGTTATGACCCCCATCGCCGGTTTCTTCATTGCCTAGGCCTCGACCCCAAGGCCTGCTCCGACTGTCGAGCCCTGACGTCTAAGGCTAGGCGGGAGCAGTCCCGCAAGCGACTCTAGCTCCGGCTGTCGGCCCCGCGCCGCTCGAGGTCCCGGTTCGCAAGGGGGTCGAGGGACCAGTCGTGGGGTCGGAGCCACCATGGTCCACGGTCTTCGGGCTCCTCAGGTAAGCACAAGAAGTCTAAGAGGTCATATCTCTTCTGACTCCCCCAAAGCTCGCGCGATGCGGCCGGGGGTTCGGGTGACACCGCCCACGCGGCTCCGCTGGAGCCGCAGGTGTCGCGGCCTGCTCCATACCCGCCGGTCCCTGGGCAGAACTAGACGCCGGGGGAGATTGATGACTTCCTCATTGCCATGAGGTCGCTCGCTCCTCCGTCGGGTTCCGTGGTGCCTTCGGGCCAAGCGATCCTGACTGGGTCCCCACGCGGGCCGGGTGCTTCGGCCCCGGCGCCGTCTGGTGCTTCGGCCCCGGCGCCGTCTGGTGCTTCGGCCCCGGCACCGTCTGGTGCTTCGACCCCGGTGCCGCAAGGCCCCACTGGATCAGGATCTCGGTCACCGCCAGTCGACGTCGCCGGCGCCAGCCCCAAGGGTGTTGCCCCCGGCGCCGTCCCAGGTCCTGCCCTCGGTTCGGGTCTGGCATTGGAGCGGCGCCACTCTCGATGCCGATGGGAGATTTCTATTTCTATGACCCAGCCCCATCCTTTGAGCCTGAGTACCAGGCGATGGGTGACAAGGGGGACAGGGAGGGGTCTGAGGACCCTCTGGCACACAAGTCAGTATTATACGGACTGGACAAGAGCGCTTGGGGATGCCAGTGGTCTGGACACTTCGCCCGACCCTGGTTTTGTCTCCCCTCCTGGGTTGGCTACGGAGGAGGGGGCTGTCTATAGCGTGGTGCTGATGAGGACGGCCAAGGCCTTGAGGCTTGAGCTCCACTTCGCGGCCGTGAGGACTAACCGCCTCACTGAGGTCCTTAAACCGCAGGCAAGCTCGGCCAAGCCTCTGCTGCTGTTTAATGAGGCCCTATCAGACGTTCTTCTGGGCACTTGGTCCAAGCCCGCCACAGGTGAGCCTGTGGATAGGAACGTGGCCAGGCGCCACCGCCCGGCTCCGGGCGACCCTTGCTTTGTCTACCCACTCCCGAGAGCCTGGTCATCCAGGCCTCTAATTCCCAGTAAGCATTCCCATCGGCTCCCCCCGACCGGGAATCCAAGAGGTACGAGCAATACGGAAAGAGTATTCTCCTCCCTAAGTTTAGGATTGCGGTCAGTCAATATCGCATGCCTCTTGGGCCACTACATCCACTCTCTGTGGGATAATGTCGCGGCCGTGCTGCCAGAATGCCCTGTGGAGGTCCGGGCTAAACTCGGCCAAGTCCTTGTGGAGGGTCGAGATGCAGCGCGTTATTCCATCCGGTGTGGGCTGGACACTACTGACTCACTGGGCAGAGCGATGGCAACGACGGTGGCGATTCGTCGCCATGCCTGGTTGAGATCTGCCCACTTCTCGGCTGATGTCCAAAACGCACTTATGGACATGCCGTTCGATGGCCGTCGCCTCTTTGGCGACAAGGCAGACCATGCGCTTGAGTGCTTTAAGGACTCCAGGGCTATGGCCAAGGAAGGGGCGCCCCCACACGTTCTGCCAGTCACGGGCCGCAGACTACCATCCAGCGCGGTGGCGGACAACGGTGAGGCCAGTCCACACCTACCCCTGCAGCATCCGCCTCAAAACCCTCCTAGTCCGTGCTTTCAGGCCCATGTGACGCCAGTGGGGGGCAGGGTTCGCCATGACCTCTTCCACTGGCGCACTGTCACTTCGGACAGGTGGGTGCTGCAAATCATCGTCTGAAGGGGCTACTCCCTCCCCTTTGAGGTGTCCCCTCCAGCCATGCCACAGCAGTGCCACCGCGTGTCAGGGGATCACTTGAGACTTCTACAGGAGGAAGTTACCGCCCTCTTGGCCAAGGGGGCCATCGTGCGCGTTCCTGGGCCAGAAGTAGGGTGTGGTTGTTACTCCCACTACTTTATGGTACCCAAGAAGGGCAAAGGGAGCCTACGCTCTATCTTGGACCTACGGAACATCAAAGTTCAAGATGGTGACATTGGCTCAGGTCTAGATCCTGGAGACTGGATGGTAGCGTTGGCCCACCGGCGTTACCTGCAGTGCACGGTAGGCCACGAGCACTGTCAGTTTACCGTGCTCCCCTTCGGCCTTACCAGCGCCCCACGGGTGTTCACGAAAGTGATGGTGGTGGTCGCAGCTCATCTGCGCAGGTTAGGGGTTTCACTCTTCCCCTACCTCGACGACTGGTTGTTTAAGGCGGGCTCGCCCCAGACAGTCGTCGGCCACCTCCAGACTACGGCCGACCTCCTGCACCTGCTAGGGTTCTCCATCAATGTGCCGAAGTCACACCTGTGTCCCTCTCAGAAGCTCCTCTTCATCGGAGCGGTTCTAGATTTGGCGCAGTTTCGGATTTATCCTCCCGAACAACGGGTTCGGGATATTCAGGCTCTGATTCCGATCTTTCAGCGTTTCACTAACTAATGTCACTTACAGATATATCGTTACACAAGTAGTAACTTGTGCTATAACAGTCGATGCACGTGGCTCAGGAAGAGAGACCAGCTCTTCTTCAAGATGGCCACATACAATGTAAACTCTTGTTGAGTTCCTGTGCATATTACATTACCCGATTAATTAACATAACGTTTGAATATCAATGATTGCTTGCAATTTTAAAATGTTATGTAAAATGAAGTAAGTTTGATGAAATAAAATTATCGTCAAATTAAGTTTACAGAAAGTCTTGGCATTTTCAGTCCAACTGCAAATCACAATGTAGCATTATAAAACTTCTTAAAATACCTGCATGTTGGCAGTATCCTCGACTATGAATATCGTAAACCCTTACTGAGTTAAAGTAATCAGAAATGTTAGAATATATAATTAAAAGACTCGTAGTAAAATTGTCTTCAGCAGGCAAGCTAAAAGCCTTGAAAGTAACCAAAGGCTTCCTCTGGAGTACTTAAAAAATAGCACACCTTTACAAACAAATAGTGCATGTTAAGAGGTACAGATGATTCAAACCAGAAAATAACTTGCATAATATCGCCATTCTGATTATCATCACAAAATCCCACTATTAAATTCATAATACACCATGCAACACTTTCTGATTTTCTGCCTCAACTCTTCAGAGATCTTGATTTTGTCATAAATGTGTGTTTTAACATCCAGCTCACAAAGATTTTTTTTTAAATTTATGTACCTTGCTAACATCTTACACCCAATTTATTCCCATTTTAGAAAATATTGTGTTTATCGCTTAACTGCAGCGCAAATTCAGCCGCAGTGCGGCGGTTTTAATGAGTGGTCGGGGCTGCCGGCCAACAGATGTGCGCAGCACTACGGAGGTAGTGCTCGCGAAGGCCGTAGTGAGCTCTTAGGGGCTTAAAGATTTTAAGTAGGACAATGAAGACAATTGCACAAATTAATACAAAGGTAATGGGGTTTAGTATTTATTACAGTACACTCCTTCCTTAATGATGGTCAAGTGTTACTGTCTAAACTCTTGTAAGAAACATAAATGTGTGTGTTGTCCTTTAAACAGAGCTTACAAACGATGTGATTTGTGTTTTTTGGCTCTTTTAGAACTTGTTTTATTATGTGGACAGTTTTTTTTTTTTTGTATAAATCGGTTTTATTTTTTGTACTGAAACCAAAGCGTTTCAAGACCCTTGGTTAACATGTACAGTATCAGAACGAAGGAAGAAGGGGTAGGCAAGGGGCCTATAAAAAGGGGAAAGTAAAGAGTGAACATATACAGAGCAGTGAGAGAGCAAGAAAGCCAGGAAGAAGAAAGGTTTCTATGACAAGGGAGCTGTGTTAAGACAGTGGTGATGAGGAAAATGATGGGGGAGAGGAAGGGAGGGAGGGAGGAAGGGGGCAAGCAGTGGTCACTAATCAGGCTGTTGACCGGTGCATGTGTCATGCGGAGCAATGGGCAGAGCCATTATGGCTATACAGTCAGTCTGTTGGGTTCAGGTGGGGCGACCGCATTTTCAAAGAGGCGTAGGGCCTGGAGTTTCGGGGGCAGGAGACTCGTGTGTTCTATTTTACAGAGATATTGAACCAATGGTTGCCAAATTTTGGTGAAGCTAATATCGCGGAACTGCAGGCACGCTGTGAAGAGTTCCATAGTCCCTACGTGCCATAGGTGCACGAACCAAGCAGCAGTAGGGGGGGTTTGTTTTTTTCCGATAGTGCTATGAGTTGTTTAGCGGCCCCTAGCATATGGAAAGCAATGTCAGTCACTACGGTGATCTCTCTCAAGTTGTCGGGCTTAAGGCGTAGAAGAACCGTGGCTGTGGATTCTGGCAGAGGGAAGCCAAGTACCTCCCTAATAGGACTACTGCCATTGACGTTGGTATGGGTGAATGGCTACCAGCGGGGGGGTGCTGCAGAATCTGGTAAGTCCGAGATATCCGTCCTTTTGACTCGTCAAAGGAGGGTACTAGTCGCTCAAAGGGGGTAAATGGGCGGGTGGCGGTTTGTTGCATCTCAGACGTTGACAGCCAGTGCCGTAGCTGCAAATACTGGAGCCTAGTTCCCTCCGGGATTTGAAACTCCTCTGCATTAGGCAAAGGTTTTGAGTGTCCCCTGGCGTACAGATCTCGAATCGTTCTGCACCCACTCTCTAGCCATTTAGAGAATGCTTGCGGGTTGAGAGCCGGTGGGAATAGTGGGTTACCTGCAAGAGTGGTATGAGGAGAAGGGAAGGTCGTGAGCCCCTTTGGTACGGCTACTCTGTTCCAGATGTCCAGCGCCATCTTGGTGGGCATGGCAATATAAGCGCTGCGGGAGCGTGCAGCCCGATTGAGCCAGGAAAGGTCCAAATGGTTCTTCCGGTTACTGCCCTGTCCATATGGAACCAGACCTTTTTCACTCTCAATCGCTGTCCACTCAAACGATGCGAAGGTGGGAAGCCCAGTAGTATTCTAGTAGGTTTGGGCACACTACTCCTCCTCTATCCCGTGGGAGCATGAGAACTTTGTTGGAGAAACTGGGTCTACACCTGCCCCAAAGCTGAAGGCTCTGAATCTGGCGTTGCAGGATGGTAGTGGGTAGGCACTGGAACAAGGACAGCAGTTTTGAGAGCACTGACATTTTGATGGCGTTCAGACAGCCCAGCCAGGAGAGGGTCAGGGATTTGCAGCCCCTCAGGTCTCCCAAGACTGCTCTGCTACACTCCCGCCAATTCTTTTGGGTCCATGTGGCAAGCGAGGGGGTCAGCTGAAGCCCCAAATATCGAATGGAGCTAGTGTCCCACTGGTAGGGGACGAGGGCTTGCAGGGCCGTTATCTCCTCCGGGATCGTAAGGTTCAGGGCACAGGACTTTCCATTTTTGATTTTAAGACCGGAGGCCAACTCAAGGGACTGTATCAAGGAGTGTAGCGCCGGGAGGGAGACGTGCGGCCCTGAAGCGTGCCCGAGGCCGCCTGACTTCGACGTGGCCCCGGCGCTCCCCCGGCAGGTGCCGGCGCCGACCTAATCACCCCCTCGGCTGCTCCCGGTAGCCAGGAGAGGGCCGCCGCATCTTGACACTGGGCCGCACTAGGCCCGATGAAGCCTGAAGCCTCTGCCCGCCTCACGCGACAGGGGTGTCTGAAGAGACTCCGCTCCCGTCGCGCTGTCATTGGGCACTGCCGCTGCGCCCCCGCAGGCCGCGCTGCCTTTGGCGGCTGCGGGAGCGCCTCAGCCAGGGCCTACCCCCGACCGGCCCACCACTCACCGGAGGGCCCTGAGAGAAGTCCGAGCCCTCCCCCCAGCCGGCGAGACCCCCGAGAAGAGCGCTAGAGCGCGCGGGCCTCCCCTGATCGGCCTGCACACCGCCCGGGCTGGAAATACCGGCGAGGGGGCTCCGGAGTCGGCGTGAGCCCCCCCTCCCTCTGCTGGCCGAAGAGAAAGGTAAACCCCTGGGGAGGCCCCGAGATCGCCCCTCCCCGCGGGAGACTGTTGTTGGGCCCCGTTGTGCCTGCAGGGCTTCTGGAACTGAGTAGGAGCCCTGTATTGACTAAGGAACCCTCGAAGAGGATTAAGTGACTGCCCTATTAGTCGAGTTAACCCCTGAATGCTCATTCTAACGCTGTTGCCTGAGTCCTGGCTTATCTTTGCCATGATGAAATGCTCATTTTAGCCTTATGCATGGTGAATTCTGGATCAATGAAATGCTCATTTTAGCCTGATGCATGGTTTATCCTGGCCTAATGAGATGCTCACCCTTGCTTGATGCCTTGTTCACTGTTGCCTAATGAAATGAGTAATGCCGAGTAATGAAACGTTTAATTGCCTAATGAAATGGTTCTTGAAACATGCAGCATTGAGGATTGAATTGCTCCCTTTGCTTCCCTGGTGAAATGCTTTAATGAGTTATTGCTAGTGTGATTATTGATTTGCTCTAAATGATTTACCAGTCGTGATCTTAGATAAAGCTTATTGATTTTACTCAAACTTACTGATGTGGTGTCAGTCATTGTGTGCGTTTCCTGTCTCAGTGGATGTGTGCTGTATGGTCACTGTACACCTAAGCTTTCGGGTGCCTACATGCTCGCGCCAAGCTACCCCCTGCGGGATTGGAGACCCCAGTTCCTACAGAGGCCATCTGGGCCCGGTTACTTCCCGAGGGGGAGGTTCTTCAGTGCACTTGCCAGCTCCTCTCGTGTGAGGGGTTCTTCTAGCTGCCTGGCATGGTAGGGACTGATTGAAGTCCAGGGGCATTTATCTAGGGTATCTTTTACCCGTTCCGGATATGGCTCGTCCGCGGCGTATAATATGCCTGGAAGGCATAGCGTTTGGCCCGCTCTGTGGTGACCCTCTCGCCGTCAGCAATCTGGATGTTAGCTATGTGTGATTTTGCAGTACACTCACGCAAGCGTCTCACCAATATCCTACCCACCTTAACCCCCCTCCCTCAAAGTGTTGCTGTTTCAACGTTAATAGGGCTCTCAGCGTTGATGGTACATGGTTGCACTCGAACTCAGATTATGATATCAACACCGCCCTGCCAAATGGTTTTTTCATTCAGTGTCAGCATAGGGCACAAGGGAAAGGCGGGGGCCTGGCAATAATTTACAAAGACACCTATTCCTGTAGAATCGAGGATGGTGGTGTCTTAGACTCTGAAAGTGTCCAATTCCATATTCAAACTTCCCCCACCAAGTCAGTGGTAGGACTCTTTATTTATCGGCCACCAGGTCATCTAAAACAGTTTACAGGATCCCTACTAGAAACTATATTGGGGACAGCAGCACAGTCGCCCAATTTTTTAGTCCTGGGAGACCTGAACCTACACTTTGATGATCCCACTGACAAGGCGGCCTCTGACCTCAGTACGGACCTCAAAGCACTGGGTATAACACTCCTAAACACAGAGAGCACACACACTAAGGGACATTTGTTGGACCCTATTTTCTCTAATAATAGCCTCATTACGGTTAAGCCCCCACTACCACTTCCATGGTCGGACCACTTCATGGTCCCCTTCTCCTGGAGAACTCCACTAGAAGAAAAAAACGCTCCCCGCCCGCGAACTCTACAGAGAGCATGGGCAAAATTATCAGTGGAAGAATGGTCCCAGGCCCTAGAACAAACAGCCCCTATGGCAGAATCGGACCCTCTGTTAGCAGACCTAAATTTTCAGAATTGGCTTACCAATTCCCTTAACGTTGTACTGCCCCTGAAAAAGATCACAAAGAAAAGTAGCACCTTCAAATCACCATGGTACACCACTGAATTGAGGGATCTCAAGAAAAACTGTAAAAAGCTGGAACGCACCTGGAGGAAGGATTGGGCAGCCAACAGTAAGCTCTCCTATCAGGCGGCTTTAAGACTGTATAAAGCTGCACGACAGAAAACCCAGGCAGTCTTTTTTGAGGAAAAAATTAACACATCCGCCAATTCCTCTAAGGAGACCTTTAAAATTGTAAAGCAACTGCTTAAATCCCCCACTCCAATCACCAACCAGGAGTGTACAGAAGCCAGATGTGACTTGCTTGCAGAGTATTTCGATACCAAAGTCCAACGAATACTTGACTCCCTCCCACAGACTGTCCCCGCTGCTGGCGATGAAGCCCCTCCTGCCCCGATTCATTCACCCCGGCTGGACAGTCTTAGAACCATCACTATGGATGACTTCCGCAATACGCTCTCCGCAGTGAGGAGCGGGTCTCCATCTGACCCTACACCCATGTATATCCTCAAACAAGTGGCTGATACCATCACCCCCCTTGCAACAGATTTACTAAATGCTTCATTCATTAAAGGGGTGGTTCCACCCAGTTGGAAGCAAGCAAGAATTAAGACTCTTCTGAAAAAACCAGGCCTAGACATGGCCGACTTGGCCAACTATCGCCCTATCTCGCTGCTGCCTGGTCTGGGAAAAATTGCTGAAAGAATTGTAAATAAACAGCTTTCCGGGTTTTTAGAAAACAATGACCTGTTGAGTGGCTCGCAAACAGGCTTCCGCCCAGGCCAGGGCACTGATACAGCCCTCATAGTGGTAACTGAGGAAGCAAGATGCATCTTGGATTCAGGGGGATCTGGGGTCCTGATCCTCCTGGATCTAAGCGCCGCATTTGATACGGTGGACCATAAAATACTAGTCCACCGTCTTGCAAGACTCGGGATCACGGGAATGGCCCTGAAATGGTTGGAATCCTTTCTGGACGAACGAGCATTTAAGATCTGGGAAAATGGCATCATGTCCAAATCTACTCCCCTCCAGTGTGGAGTCCCCCAGGGCTCATCCCTGAGCCCTACATTATTCAATGTTTATATGGCCCCACTGGAGGAGGTAGTAGTCCCGTTCGGGATTAAATGCGTCACCTACGCTGATGACACCCAACTAGTCGTCTCGCTGACGCAAAATTCGGGATGCTCAGACAACCTCTCGGCCTGCCTTTCGGAAATTTTCTCCTGGATGTCTAACTCCAAGCTCAAATTAAACGGAGCAAAAACCGAGATTCTACGTCTGGGTCACCAACTCTCCTCTCTACCCAACACATCTTGGCCCCCCTGCATGGGAGAGGTGCCCTCACCAAAAGACAAAATCAAGAGCCTGGGGGTATGGTTCGAGCCCGAACTAACCTTCAGGGCACATGCCCAGAAAGTGGCAGGCACATGTTTCGGCCTGCTCCGAACTGTGCGGAAAGTCCTCCCACTGCTACCCTTCCAATCTAGAAAATTACTAATTCAGGGACTGATCCTGTCCAGATTGGATTTTAGTAATGCTCTGCTCCTGGCAGCCCCGGAAGCCACTATCAACACCCTACAACGAGTACAAAACGCTGCGGCCAGGATGCTCTTGGGTGCCCCAAGAAGAGCATCAGCAAAACCATTGTTGAAAACCTTGCACTGGCTCCCAGTGCGCGAGCGCATCTCCTTTAAATCATCATGCATTGTCCACAAAGCTCTTCAAGGCAAAAGACCCCAGGCCCTAAGTAGCCTGATACGCCCGTACAGACCCTCACGGGCCTTGAGATCGGACCTTGAAAACCTGGTCATAGTCCCCAGAATTAGGAAGGCCCGCTCGGGAGGCTGCCGCTTCTCGGTTAATGCAGCAAAGACCTGGAACGCCCTCCCCAGACACATTCGCACTGAACCGTCCCTTAGCAAATTTCGCAAATGTCTCTAATTCTTTCTTTTTCCCAAAACCTCTTAAATTCCCTTGCCCCCCTTAGAGCTTCTTATTTTCGCATGGTAGCGCTGGGACGCTTACGGGCAGCCATGCGCTTTATAAATCCAATTTCATTTCATTCATTTCATTTCATTCATGGTTTGGAGAGAACTGAGTTGCCCTCGAAGATTAGCGAGGCGGCGAGTTCCTGGTCCTGTCTCTCCAAGTCCTTGCTCTCTTTGGAAAGATTATCCTCCAGGAACGGGCCTCACGCGCCCGTGCGATTGCAAGAGATGTGATATGGCCGTGTATCGTGGCCTTGAATGCATCCCATACTCTAGGAAAGGGAGTTTAGGGAATGTCATTGATCGCAAAGTAGGAGTCGATAGCTGTCCATATGCTCGCCACATCTACTGGGTCCCGCAGAATATGTGGTGGTAGACGCCATTGTGGGGTATGGGAGGGACAAGCAGCTGGATCCTGCAGGAGGAGTTCGAAATGCGCATGATCGGAGATAGAGATGGCAGACATGGATGCTCCTGGTCTTCCGTCCGGGCGTACACTGTCTTTTCGAGTCCATCCACTCTCTCTCTCTCTCCAAGCTTGGTAACCTCCCGTCTGAGTTCCTGGACACAGTAGTGGACCTCTGAACGCAGGAAGCTGATTTCAGACTTGAGCTCTGCCATGAATGTAGTCATGAAGGATTGCGTGATTGGCGCTGAATCATTACTGGATGAGGATGATGCTGTTCCAGAGATGGTGGGCCCTGGCTTGTTCCAGAGTGCAGCAAACTAGTTGTCCTTCTGGGGTGCCACGGGTTCCTTCACTGGCTTGGTGCGCCTCATCTTCTCCCAAGGCTGGGCACCCACGGGGGAGGCGGAGGATCAGTATGGCAGCAGGCGGAGCAGTGACGGGGTTCTGTCTCCATGCGGGTCAGGCACCAGAGGGACAAAGCAGGACCGCCGATGTCTGCCCCATGAGTAGGCCACAGAGAAAGCTGCTGGGAGTCTAAGAGTCCACTGCCGGCCCCCACATATGAGAGGGCAGGCAAGAACAGTGGGCCTCGAGGGCGAGAGGCAGCGACACACCAACAGCTGCTGCCTTCTGGCATCCATGGGTGAGGGGGATTTCTGAAGAGGTGCCCCCCTTGTGGAGCGCGTTGGCTGAAAAACCCTGCAGGCCCAGCTTCCCACACTCGAGCCGAAGGTCCGTTAGGCGGGCAGCTCATCTACGGGGGGAACGCGGCAGCCCACGAGGTTCCAGCCCTGGGAAGCTAGCACTGGGGGGAGAACCCTCCAACAGCAGCAGGTGTAGTCACAGTGAGACCCTCACCATAGGAGGCAATCAGGAGTTTGGTGCGAGCACACGTGTCAGGATTCGAGGGCAAGGTCCAGGGGGAGGTGTGCAGGGCCCCACCTCCTCAATTCAGTCCAGGTGGGCCACAGTGCGCAGGGACGCCCCCACACCTAATCTGTTCAGACGTTCCACCTCCACCTCGCTGGAGTGCAGCTTGAACGGCGTAGGGGAGAAGACCGCTCCGCTCCCAAGTCCGCCAGGCCAGGGGAGACTCCGCTCACATGCCACACACGGCCCTGCAAAGGCCAGGTCTCGCTTCAGGGCACCGCAAGGCTCCCCAGAGACCCTGCGGTGGATGGCTGCAGTGGTGACCAACGGCAGCCGCGGATTAACGCGCGTGGATCGCTCTGGTGAGGGGGACTGGGCCCAAGATGGAGGCCGTCGCAGGCAGGCAGATGCGGCGCAGCGTTTCCCCGGGAGCCTCAGGCCGGGCACAAGGAGGCTCCACACAGCGTCTGGAGTTTGCCTAGGGCTCCCACATCCTCCGCAGGGCCAGGAGAGGCAAGTGGCAGCATGCAGGAGAGCAGTTAGCCTGGGGCCGTAGGAGGCAAGATGGCGGCAGCCGCCGCCACCGAGTGCAGTCTGAAGAGGCAGGCGAGTCGCCCCCCTGCTTAGCAGCAGCCCCGGTCCACGCCGATTCACCAGCGGATGCCCAGCTATTCCGCCGCTATTCCGCCGCACTTGCGCCTTGATTTGCGGCCCCGATGGTGACCCTGCTATGCTTTTCCGGCAGATGAAGGCAGCGGCTGGCGGGAGCTCGCCCGAAGCACATCTCACGCTATTCGCGTCTGGACCACGCCCCCTCATGTGGACAGATTTTAAACCCCAGATTGACAATTTCCTTTGAAACTCAGTCTTTTTTTTTTGTGTTGAATTTTTTCTATTAGCATGTCATTAATACAGTACAGAAAGAATAAGGTTCTAGAACATTTTGCAATAGAATAATATGAATAGATACAATTATAAATGAAAAAAATACATAGAATAGTATAAATGAGCGATTAGGGGTCAAACGTACTATAGTAAATAGGATTAAGACAGTTACAATTAAATATTAAATATGAAATTACTAAAGTATCAAGCCAATGCAATATAAAAAACATTAGAATCGGAAGTTAAGGTATTGTTTTGCTGAAACATATTACATATTATATTAAATAAATATTTAAAAATACAGGGTCATCCAGTAACTCAGTATGAATGTAATATAAATATATTTACTGACTGAATATAATTAATGAAGAATAACAGTCTATGAAGTAGGAGGATGTCGTAACTATGCTGTGTAGGGAGAGGAATAGAAAAGGATTGATTCAGTCTACTAAAATGGTCCATTTAAATGTAATGAGGGTATTTGGTGAGACATCGATATGTAGGAAAGGATCCCACACCTGTAAAAACAATTCTGTTTGGTCTTAAATATTATATATAACTCATGCGAGGCAGTTTGAATCATTGTTGCTAACCAGCTCTCTTGGGATGGTGAAGACTGGGAATTCCATTGCCTCAATATAAACATGTTACGAGTAGCTAACGTAGTATATACAAGACAACGTGATTTGGAAAAAGTAAGGGAGTCTTGCAAGTCATGCAATAAAATAGTTGCTAGTGAGAGTGGTAAATGCAAAGGAACAGGGTTATGTAATACCTGACCTACGTAGGACCAATATTGTTTAACCATAGGGCATTTGCATCTGATGTGAACGATGTCACAGCCAGAGGCATTACACCTCCAATAGTTAATATGTGGTAATAGGCCTGCCTTATGTAATTTTACCCGGTGACAAATGCCGGTCCTGGAGTATTTTAAATAAACAACATTTGAGATGAGCCTCCCGAGCACTTTTATCCAAGTTTTACAGCAAATCCACCCATTCTTCATCTTCATAGGAAATCGCTAGACATGATTGCCACTTAGCATGGAGATCCCTAGATAAAGGCTGTGGAAAGAGTTGTGTTGTGAGTGTTTTATACAGACCGGAGATAACCCCTGTATGCCTCGCCAAGTGTGAATATAAGATACTATTGGCGAGATTTGCAGTATCCATGGTTTTGAAACCTAAAGCCGTAATAAGGTAATTATTCAGTTTTAAATAATTGTCTGTTTTGTAGTATGGGAAGGTTAAACTCATCCAGCAATTGCAAAATAGGTTTGAGATCTCCATTATGAAGAATCTGGTCCAAGGTAAGGATACCTCCTGTAAACTTGGATTGAAGCCCAGTATACGGTGTCCTTTGCCATAACCAACGGCAGCTGCGGATTAACGCGCGTGGATCGCTCTGGTGAGGGGGACTGGGCCCAAGATGGAGGCCGTCGCAGGCAGATGCGGCGCAGCGTTTCCCCGGGAGCCTCAGGCCGGGCACAAGGAGGCTCCACACAGCGTCTGGAGTTTGCCTAGGGCTCCCACATCCTCCGCAGGGCCAGGAGAGGCAAGTGGCAGCATGCAGGAGAGCAGTTAGCCTGGGGCCGTAAGAGGCAAGATGGCGGCAGCCGCTGCCACAGAGTGCAGTCTGAAGAGGCAGGCGAGTCGCCCCCCTGCTTAGCAGCAGCCCCGGTCCACGCCGATTCACCAGCGGATGCCCAGCTATTCCGCCGCTATTCCGCCGCACTTGCGCCTTGATTTGCGGCCCCGATGGTGACCCTGCTATGCTTTTCCGGCAGATGAAGGCAGCGGCTGGCGGGAGCTCGCCCGAAGCACATCTCACGCTATTCGCGTCTGGACCACGCCCCCTCATGTGGACAGATTTTAAACCCCAGATTGACAATTTCCTTTGAAACTCAGTCTTTTTTTTTGTGTGTTGAATTTTTTCTATTAGCATGTCATTAATACAGTACAGAAAGAATAAGGTTCTAGAACATTTTGCAATAGAATAATATGAATAGATACAATTTATAAATGGAAAAAATACATAGAATAGTATAAATGAGTGATTAGGGGTCAAACGTACTATAGTAAATAGGATTAAGACAGTTACAATTAAATATTAAATATGAAATTACTAAAGTATCAAGCCAATGCAATATAAAAAACATTAAAATCGGAAGTTAAGGTCTTGCTGCAGGCTGAGTTAACTCGCCTGCAGCGGGTTCAAAATGCTGCGGCTAGAGCCATTGTTGGCCTACCCAGATTTTGCCCGGTGGCGAATGTCCTCCGCTCCTTGCATTGGCTCCCTGTAGGGAAGCGTATTCTTTTTAAGGTCCTTTGTTTGACCTTTAAAATCTTAAGAGGTATCGGCCCCGAAATTTTGTCCAACTGCATCTCTTTCTATGTCCCCACCCGCAGTCTTCGATCCCAGGGCCAAGCCCTTGCTGTGGTCCCCAGATTTAGACTCAGCAGGATGGGGGGTCGTTCTTTCAGCGTGAAAGCTGCACTAATTTGGAACACCATCCCACTTGAAATCCGTTTGCTAGAAGACCTGTTGTCTTTCCGGAGAGCTATTAAAACATTCTTGTTCTAGCTGTTCCTTTTAGGTTTTATCTTTTCCTGTTGTGTTATGTTTCTCCTTGTCTCTGCGCCGGGACGCTCCTTGGCTGGAGTCGCTGTTGCGCACAATAAATTAATATAACATAACATAACATATTTTATGCATTGTTGATAACATAGGGTTACATGGGATCCAGACGACTTGTGCCTAACCCATATAGGGCTGAAAGACCCAATTCAGTAGATAATAGTAATCTCTCAACATGTACCCATTGTGGTGTGTTGGAGTATCTTGGAGTATGTGCCTAACCCATATAGGGCTGAAAGACCCAATTCAGTAGATAATAGTAATCTCTCAACATGTACCCATTGTGGTGTGTTGGAATATCTTGGAGTATGTTTGAGTTGGGATAATTGTAGTGCAAGTGAATAATGTTATATCATCAAGGTAAGACTCAGACCTCCAATCTCGAGGAATGGGTTAATTTTTCTGAGATAGCAGAGGTTAAGCGGGCATTTTTAGCCAGCAGGTTGATGTGCGTTTGCATGTTAAGGTTCTTATCCAGAGTAATTCCAAGCGGAATTGCAGGCCATCAGAGTTGGCCTGCAATTCCGGGCCATGATCATCTTAGTCCATTCCTTTATTTCCAGCGAGCTTTTAGGGGGGGAGATTAAGAGAAATTCAGTTTTTGGTGAATTTAGCTCGAGGAAATTGTTAGCCAGTGGACAGTCTTTTCAAGAGCTTGATTCATCCTCATTATCTCTTCAGTGGAGCAGATATTGATGTAAAGTTGAGTGTTGTCCACGTACATGTGGTAGGAGATATTTGCTTGTAGTAGTTCGGTTAGTGGTTCAACATATAGGTTGAATAGCATGGGGGATGGGGTTGAGCCTTGTGGGACTCCAAGTTGGTTGGTTGGTTGGTTGGTTGGGTGAGTAGGGAGAACGATTTTTGTTTACCATGAACGATTGTGTTCTGTTTTCCAGGAATGATTTGAACCATTGAAGGACTGTGCCAGATAAACCCATCCTGTGTTCTGGTCTTTTTAGCATTGTGTTGTGATTGACTGTATCAAAGGCTGAGGTCGAGCAGGACTAGTAGGCAGGTTTCATTCTGGTCAAGACTGAGGAGGGCCGGCACTTCTGGGATGAAGCCACATAACGCATGCAGACAGCATTGGGAAAGGAGGTGGTACTGACACCACAACTGGGGTTACTTTACATCTGGACCACAACTGACCTCAGTGACATTGAACAACAACTAGCAACACTAGGCTATGCACTGGTTAAGGGGGAACTGGTGAGAGGATGGGGAGGGGCCAATCCACCCTCCACTACCATATAGGTGAATTAGATAGGTGCATGATGGCGGAGACGGAGATTTTTGTAGCCAGGGGTTGCCTCAAAAAATGAGATAGGAAATGGTCCAAATGGAATGTGTACCGTGGAGACGTGTGTCCCCAATGGTGGAATTAGAAAGGCTCAGAAATGCAGACAGAGATGGGATTGATTGATGTATATATGATGACTCCTGTAGAAAATGTAACGATATGAGTAACTTGGAAATTTGTTGCTCAATGTTATTTGTATAACGGTCACTGAAATCAAACATTTTTTTTAAAAAAGGAGGGTGTCTACTATATGTAGAATGGTTGTTTCTATGCTATGGCTGGGTCTGAAACCCAATTGGTAGTTGTTCAGTAGTTTGTAATCTGTGATGTGTTGGTCCAGCACTTTGGCTAGCAAGGGTATGTTGGTTATGGGTCGAAAGTTATTGGGTTGGAGGAGTTTGCTTTTGTCTTTTTTAGTATAGTTGTGACTTTGCCTTTTTTTAGGCAGTCTGGGAAGTGACTTTGCGCTAGCGAGGTATTGATTTTGGTCCAGAGAGGGGAGATATGTTGGATGTGAGGTAGGCAATTAGAGGGCGCAGGTTCATTGAAGTGGTTGTTGGGTTTGGTAGTTGCTAATGTTTTGGTGATGTCACTAAGATCGTAAAGTGTTAAGGTAGAAAAGTGAGTTATCTGTGGGCAGAGGTAGATCCAGTTGTTTAGTATTTTCGTCTTGTGTGTTTTTTCAGGTGGTTGAGTTGCTAGCTGTCACCTTTAGTTCGCGTTGGAGGGAGTTGATTTTTGCTGTGAAGAATGAGGAAAACTCTACACTACTAATCTGTGATTTCGTGGTTAGGAGTGCAGTTTTTGCCAATTAGTTAGATTGTCGGCCTGTTTTTGGCATGATGTAGTTCTGATCTGAAGTCTTTTTTTGATTGTAGAATGCTTTTATTATAAGATTTCCTAGATTTTCTGAGTAGTTTGAGTTGGGTAGAGGGGGATGTCTACATTTTCGTTCAGTTTGCGTCTTTCTTCATTCAGGGCTTTGTTGAACCATGGATGTTTGTCGCCTGCCGCGACCCCGCCCCCCCCGCTTGCCGATTGGCCCACGCGCTCCCCGCCTCCCAGCTGACCCTCCCTCCCGGCTCCCTTCTTATGACGCCCCCAGAGCGACCGCGCAGCAGACGCCCGCAGCGGGAGCACCGATTGAGCGCCGAAGGTGCGCCAAAGGTAAGCCCGTCCGCGCCTGGACCGTGCCCAGTGCCAGGACCCCTGGTCCCCACCGCCGGAAGCCGTCCCGACGGACCTACGACGCCACCGACCTCAACGCATTCAACACCGGCCGAACACCGGGCTGCTACCATGCCACACCGAGACGCACCCACGGACCCTTCAGCTGCCACTCCTGCAAGTTCACCTGCAACCGGACCCACGCCACACCAGCACCCACCAAGCCGAACACCAGCAGCACCCACCTGAAGTGCATCCTGCTCAACACCCGCTCCGTCCACAGACACGCCGTCGAGCTATGGAACCTGCTCGACACCACAGACCCAGACGTCGCCTTCATCACGGAAACCTGGATGAACGCCTCCTCAGCGCCCGACATCGCCATCGCCATCCCAGAAGGCTACAAGATCATCCGGAGAGACCGCGTCAACCAGACAGGAGGAGGCATCGCCATCATCCACAGGAACACCATCCGCATCACGACCAACACCGACGACACCCTCGCACCCGCACTTCCAGATCCACGCCAACCCCAAGACCACCCTCAGAGGCACCCTCATCTACAGACCCCCGGGACCACGCACACAATTCAGCGAGGACATCGCCGACTTCATCAGCCCACACGCCCTCCCCTCCGCCGACTACATCCTCCTCGGGGACCTCAACTTCCACCTGGAGAACAACAATGACCGCAACACCACCACCCTGCTGGACAACCTCGCCAACCTCGGACTCAAGCAACTGGTGACCACCCCCACCCACTACGCCGGACACACACTCGACCCGATCTTCTCTTCCAGCAAGGACATCGCCTTCAGCCACGCCACGGGACTCCACTGGACGGACCGCAGCTGCGTCCACTTCAGCTTCAGAAGGCCCACGCTCCACCATCACCAGCAACAGGCTCCCCGCAGAAGCTGGAACAAGATCACTACAGACCAGCTCGCTACTTCCCTGAGCAAGAACCCTCCCACCAGCACAACCAACCCCAGCCAAGCAGCCACCAACCTCACGAAATGGATCAGCGACTGCGCAGACGACCTCGCCCCGCTGAAGACCCCGCCGAGCAGACCCGGCAGCAAGAAAGCCCCATGGTTTAACGGCGAACTCAAGAGCTCCAAGAAGAACTGCAGAGCACTTGAGAAAACCTGGCGCAGAGACCCAACACCGGACAACATGACTGCCCTCAAGCTCGCCACCCGAAAACACCACCAGCTGATCCACGCCACCAAGAAAACCGCATTCAAGGAACGACTGGACAACAACGCACACAACAGCAAGGAACTCTTCAACATCGTGAAAGAGCTCTCCAACCCCAACGCCGGAAACAACGACATCACCCCTTCGCAAGACCTCTGCAACTCCTTCGCCTCCTACTTCCACAACAAGATCGCGGACATACACAACAGCTTCAGCACCCAACCGACGCACGCCACGACCGAACCACCGCCCCCCACCACCACCCTCCGCGCCTGGACCCCGATCAGCACCAAAGACACCGTCCGCACGATGAACTCCATCCACTCCGGATCTCCGACCGGCCCCTGCCCTCACCACGTCTTCAACAAGGCCGACGCTGTCATCGCACCCCACCTGCGGGACATCATCAACACCTCCTTCGACATCGCCACCTTCCCGGAGAGCTGGAAGCACGCCGAACTCGGCGCTCTACTCAAGACACCATCAGCAGACCCAACCGACCTCAAGAACTACCGCCCCATCTCGCTGCTCCCGTTTCCCGCAAAAGTCATCGAGAAGACCGTCAACAAGCAACTGGCCGCCTTCCTCGAGACGAACGGCTCCCTCGACCTATCGCAGTCTGGCTTCCGGGCCAACCACAGCACCGAGACCGCCCTGATCGCAGCTACCGATGACATCCGAGCCCTGCTTGACAACGGAGAAACAGCGGCCCTCATCCTCCTGGACCTCTCCGCGGCCTTCGACACTGTCTGCCACCGTACCCTAGTACAGCGCCTCAGCAACGTCGGAATCCAGGAGAAGGCACTGGAGTGGATCACCTCCTTCCTCGCCGGAAGGACACAGAGTCCGCCTCCCCCCGTTCAGATCGGAGGCCACCGAAGTCATCTGCGGCGTTCCTCAAGGCTCCTCGCTCAGCCCAACCCTCTTCAACGTATACATGAGCCCCCTCGCAGCCATCGCACGCCAGCACAACCTGAACATCTCCTACGCCGACAACACCCAGCTGATCCTCTCCCTCACTAACGACCCCGCCACCGCCAGAGCCAACCTGCACGAAGGGATGACAGACGTAGCCACATGGATGTCGAACAGCCGCCTGAAACTGAACTCTGACAAGACGGAAGTCCTCATCCTGGGATCCTCACCCTCCGCCTGGGACGACTCCTGGTGGCCCCCCGCCCTGGGCAGCGCACCCAAACCAACAGACCACGCACGCAACCTGGGCTTCATCCTGGACTCCTCCCTCTCCATGACCAGACAAGTCAACGCCGTCTCCTCGTCATGCTTCAACATCCTGCGCATGCTACGAAAGATCTTCCGATGGATCCCCACCGAGACCAGGAAGACTGTCACCCAGGCCCTCGTCACCGGCCGTCTGGACAATGGCAACTCCCTCTATGCCGGAACCACCGCCAAACTCCAGAAGAGACTCCAGCGGATCCAGGACACCTCAGCACGACTCATCCTGGACATCCCCCGCCGCAGCCACATCTCCGGACACCTGAGAGACCTGCACTGGCTCCCGGATTAAGAGAATCACCTTCCGGCTCCTCACCCACGCACACAAAGCCCTACACAACCAAGGACCAGGATACCTCAACAGCCGCCTCAACTTCTACGCTCCCAAACGCCATCTTCGATCGACCAGCCACGCCCTCGCTGCCGTCCCCCGCATCCGAAGAGCCACCACAGGAGGAAGGTCCTTCTCCTACCTGGCCGCCAAGACTTGGAACTCCCTTCCTACCCACCTCCTCCTGACCCAGGACCACCTCGCCTTCAGGAAGCAGCTCAAGACCTGGCTGTTCGAGCAGTAGCGGACCCCCTCCCCCCAGCGCCTTGAGACCCTCCGGGTGAGTAGTGCGCTATATAAATGCATTGATTGATTGATTATTTGGTGGGGCAACTTGGTCGAAGATTTTGGTCATCGTGGAGTTATAGTAAGCAGTGAGGTCATTGACGTCTAACATGTTGGGAGTAGTGAGCGTTTTCTCACAGTGGGAGGCTAGGTTGTACTTGTTGATTTTCTTCATGAGTTCTTTGCAGAATTAGTACATGATTGCTTAAGTAAGTCAGCAAAATGTTGTTGTTTAGTGCACTTGTATTTGAAGTGACATTCAGGCATCTCCTCAAATATTTGAAGATGTATAGAACAATATTGAGCATGTTTGCCAGCAGAGATGAAGTAATTTGTAATTACTTAATATTTTTTCTTGACAGGAAGTCAAGTATATAGACTCTCATTGGCGCTTGTTTGAATGAATCAACCCAGTAGATGATCCTCACAAACTAATATGATGAAAGGTTAAGATCATGTGAAAAGGCGTTGCCTGTGGATGGAGGTGCAAGCAGAACAAAAATTCTTCAAAGAATATAAGACCACCGTCTCATCTGTCGCTATTGTTAACAAATTGACAATAAAAGTCTCATGATCCATTCCTCATAAACGTCACTGTATTGGTGAATTAAGTGGCGCCAAAATGATGAGACTTCACATTCCAGAGAAAAGCATCTGAAGAAATATAATTTACTCAGTAGTCGCGGACTAATTATGCAGCTGACGGAATAGACGTATTATAAAGGTGACAAGTCACACTAGAGCCAAAGTAGGTAGTGTATATAATAGCCAAAAGTAGAATAGGAACTAAAAAAAATCACAAACTAGTCAGTCGTACTTATTTCTTAACAGATTATAATGGAGAAAGACGCAGAGCTGACAATCCATGAGGCTCTGTTTCTTTTAGGTAAAACGTAAAGAATGTCTCAGAAAACCGCTGTAATATGAGGAATACTGACTTAAATTAGCGTTTGTCAAGGCGATTATGCGTTCAGAAAAAACATTTAAGATAAAATGCGCATTGAAAAAAGTCATACGTAATATTAAACACAAAGGAAGCTCCTGCCCGTTTTGCCATATTAATAGGCAAGTGATTCTGAAATTCATAAAGGCATAGCCTATGCCTACCATGTGCGTAGTGTGTTACGCCTTCTGGCCAAAGTTGTTATATGTTGCTTCCAGGAGTTCGTCAGAACGATGGGTGCACAAAGTACGTGAGGCCCGGGGTTTTCAGTGAGTCACAAGGCCTTACTGACGCTAGTCATCTCAGATGCTCTCCGGCTCGATTTGAACCCAAAATGAGGCCTCTAGCCAACAAACGCACATCATTCGCAGCCCCTGTGTTCAGCGTACTCTGAAGCGTCGTGTTGGTAGTCCTGGTCTCGCTGGGAAGAGCGCTGCCTCCGTTTGGGTTCCTTCCCGGAGTGGAGCACTTCGTTTAGGCGGCCATCTTCCTTTGTGTCTAGACCACGCCCCCCCAAACTCTGAGTCTTAAGTATCTAAATATATTCTACTCTCCACGGAGCACTGATCCTCCTAGCTTCTGCTCATGGCTAGTGTTTTGGTTCCTAAGGGCATGCAGCATCTTTTTTGGTTGTGCTTACTTTTGGAGGGCAAACATACTAAACTTAGTAAAAAAAGTAAAAAAAAACTACATGCCTTTACTTAAAGCTATAGGTTGCGGAGCCAGGCATGTACATAGTTATGGGCACTTCACCGAGTCAGCGAAACGTGTTAAGTCAACACTGAAAATGACAGGTGTCTAAAATGAATTTCTTCATGTTATATTACTAATAGGTGAAAATATTTTTGCGTGAAAAATGCAATTATGGCGATTTTATTTACATTGTTACATTTTGCATTATGGTAGTTTTCTCTGTATTTGCCCTAGGATGTGCAACCGGCTACAACAGTTTATGCAGATGGTCTGGTTTGTGCTCCTCATCAGCTCCCTCCACCTCCTCCGCCCCTTCCTCCAGAGGAGCCAGAACAGCCACCAAAACCACCCTTTGCAGATGAGGAAGAGGAGGAAGAAATGCTGTTACGGGAGGAGCTGCTTAAATCATTAATGACTAAACGAACATACAAGCCAGAGGTAATAGAATGCCGACAGATAATATTGTCACAAAGTCAGCTCAATTGTTGCTTATTTCTCTGCGTCATTTCCTTAATAGCTAATTGTTTTATTGTCGGTGACTCTTTAAACATGCTCTTTACACATCTTGGTATCACTGGAAAGAGCAAAGCTTCACTAAGGCTGGCTGATTTGCTAGATTCCCTTCTGCCTATCTATCATGCTTCATAGATGCACTGTCGATTTATAGCAATATTGAAAATGAATGGTTTCTAGTTAAAAATAAATATGCCGGATGGATTATTTCCTTTTCTGTACATTTTATCAGTGCCTGTTGCTTGTGTGAAAATGTAATGTCTAGCCATGGGATAACTCTGATCATTATTCTTGACTGTAGGCAAATGCTCAAGAATCTGTTTCTTTACAGGGAACATCGTGCAGCCTACATATGGCAAACCGCGGTTCAAAACATACAAAAAAAAAATCACTATTGCATGTCACAAATTTCTTGATCTTGCTCTGTCGGCAGCAGGTATGCTTTCTTGTAGGAACTCTGGGCACACTCCTTGCATTTCCCACACTTAAAGAAGCCTGGTATTTCCCACAGCCGGATACCGGTGCAACTCTACTGCCGATTAGTATAGCTGTGTACCAACAGCTCCTTAAGGGAATCGCTTTTCCAGTAGGTGTCGTGGGGACGGGGACTTACCAGCTTGCCGATAAGGTCTGATCTCACAAAGTGCCAGTGCCTTCTCACGATATTAGACAGTGGCAGATTGACTGTTGTAAGTGGTGATGGTCTCACTACCTTGTTATCCCCTTCCCTGTTTTTGGGCTTAAGGAGACTGTCCCTGTTGACACCTGCAACTTTGTCACTGGCTCCCCTGATCACCTTCCCTGGTTAAAATTTGGTCTTAAGGCTTCCCACCATTATTTTCAGCACGAAATGCATAGTTGGTGCTCCTTTTTTCTCCTAGATGTTCCCCATAAGGGATACTCCATTTTAGATTGTGCAGTCGGTGGCGGCAGGATTGTAAACCACTGTTGCCTGCAGTGGATTTCCTGAAAAGACTGGTGTGTATGTTCTTACCTTCCACTTGAACCAAAACATCTAGAAAATCGATGGTACTTTTTGTCTCTATCCTACCGGTAAACATCAGGTTCAAATTATGGTCCGCAATCTATACCAGGAAAGCATCCAAAGTTCCCTGTGCCCCATCCCAAATTAAAAAAATGTCAATGTACCGTGTCCACAATACTACTTGGCGTGTTCACCTATCAATATAATCTGTCCGTCTATGCTCCAATTCCAACCACTCCATGAACATACCGGTGTAGCTTAGAGCAAAGCAACTTCCTATAGCAGTCCTGATGAGCTGTTTGAACCAATGATCTTCAAACATAAAGTGGGTATGTTCCAAGTAAAAAACGTAACCTTTCAATCAGTAACATGGAGTAACGGTAAATGGACAGATTTGTCTCTGTAAGTACCTGCAAGCCTCCAGCCCTAGTTCATGTTTGATGCAAGTGTAAAGTGACACCATATCAATTGTGGCGAGAATATAGCTATATTTCCAAGGGATGTCTTGTATTTTACTTCTAAAATCCATAGTATTCCTACTGTTAGATGGTAGTTTTACAACGTAAGGACATAAATCCAGGTATATAGACATGTGCTCAAGTAAACTGTTATCAGATATAATGGCTGGGTCAGTGCAGTGCTTGTGTATTTTAGGTGACATGTAAAAATAAGGTTGTTTTTTTGCAAAGAATTGCATTTCATCTGAATTGAGCAAACCCCTCTCGTGCCACTTGGAAAAAATGCTGTGGTTTATAGTTTGACCATACAAAGAGAATGGAGAAAAAATAGCTGCCAATTTTCAACAGGGCATGCTGGCCATTAGTCACTGGATGTCAGAAAACTGTCTTAAATTAAACTCTAATAAAACAGAGGTCATGACCTTCGGCAAACTCACTCCCTCCTGGTCAGATGTATGGTGGCCCACTAATCTAGGCCCCCCCTCCCAGTCACCAAGGTTAAAAACCTAGGAATACTCCTAGACAATAAACTCTCCTATTCAGCCCATGTCAACACCACTGTCTCATCCTCTTTCTTCAAACTGAAAGCCATAAATAAGATTCTTCCACTTCTCACCCCCAACTCAGGCAAGACCTTGGTCACCTCATTTGTCATGTCCTCAGTGGACTATTGTAATGGACTCCTAGTGAATGCCCAAATCAAGGTCATCAAAAGGTTACAATCCATACAAAACGCCGCGGCCAGATTACTTTCTGGCACCCCTAAATTCAAACCCATCGCCGACACCATAAAAAACTATCACTGGCTTACAGTAAAAAATAGGATAAAGTTCAAAGCACTTTGCATAGCCTAAAAAGCAGCGTACAAACTAGGCCCGCGCTTTCTCATTGACCCTTTCACGTTTCATGTCCCCACTCGATCACTCCGCTCTATGAACAATTTCAACATGACAGTCCCACGCACTAGAACTGTTGCATAGGGTGATCGCAGTTTCCACGTCTCAACTGCAAAACTCTGGAACTCCCTTGATTTAGATGCTAGGTCTGCTCCTACTTTGACCATCTTCAGAAGAAAAATAAAAACATGGCTCTTCAATCAATAAATCACTCCTTCCTTGCACTTTCTGCCATCCATAGCACTGAGACGCCCTCGGGCAATTGTTCGCGCTCAACAAATCACATAAATAAATAAGTAAATAGAGCATTAGATTTAGCGTACCAAGTGGAAAACTCGCCCCTGTTTACTTGATTGTCAATAAGGCATGCTAGCACCTTTTACATTTATTTTTATTGATACATTTATATATGTTGTATATAGAATTTTTCACCACCACATGTACGCATATTGTTGGCACACTGGTGCTCTACAAGTGACCATTTACAAGCGTGGCTGGCATTATAGCATACCAAAATTTTAATATTTTTTTTTAAGATGAAGTCAGCAATTGTTTTTTGCCTTAACTGTTGAAGCATCACCAATGAAAATTTACAAATGTGGCTGAAATTTTAGCATGCCGAATTTGAGTTGAATTTGAAATGTCATTTATTATGACGTTCTTGGCATGTGATTATAATTTAGGAGCACATTTGTGTTTGGGAATTACTATTTCTTATGGCATACCCATCATTTCTTCTTTCTTTCATGGAGAAAATATTTGCTCAATACTTCCACAAGTCTGTTTATTATGCCCACTTGTGTGTGTAGTTTCCTTTATTTTTGTATTTTAAGTAATTGGGGGGGACATTCACTGCTATGCGGCTTTGACAAAAACTAGGCAGGTAGAAACAGGTCAGTCGTAATAAATATCTTTAAAATTCCCCTTAGATTGCAGACCTTTTATGCGCTGCAGGGCGAGTGAGTGTGGAATTTATATTGGTTCCTGCGACCTTTGCCCTTGCACCAGCTCCTGCTAGGTGGGCATAGTTGGACGAGCTGCACGACTGCAGTTGGACAGGTGTACGTATGTATGTGTACATGTGTACGTATGCATGGGTACGTATGTGTATATTCATTTTCAGTAGAAAATAATCATTTGACCAGCCTTGACTTTTTTTTCTGAAGAACAGAGCAGTAGGAAATTGTTAGGAATATGGCCCTATATAGTTCTGCTAAACAAGATACACATTGTAGAGAGTTGCGGCAACCCTTTTTGTGTGTGAATAGTTTAGGCTGATCTGAGGATAGTGTGAAGCATTTTTTGCACACATGAGTCGGTAAATGAGAGGCACTCAAACCGGACACCAATTTATAAAAACACTGATTTTATGATTTTAGACCCCATGGTCATTGTAATCGGGTAAGTACTTTTGGAGAGATCAGTTTTTAAGACCAAATAAAATACACTTTTATTCTTAACAGGACTGCTGTTCACAGGAGGTCCAGTCTTTGTTGAAGGCAGTCAGTCCTCCCAGGGTTCTGGAGGTTGCTGGCTGCAGGACAAGACTATTTCTGGCACAGGATCTCTGGAAACTGCAGACGGACTGGTAGGGCTGGGGCCAAGTCAGTTGTTCTCTGCAGTCTCCTCTGCTGGGAGTCGTCTTTTGTCCTTTTTAGGTTTCGCCTGGGGCCGGAGCTGCTAGCTACGCCCACGAGAAATCTTATGTTATAACAGAGCGGGCTTGGGATTACGCCCTCTGTTCCATTGGCTAGCTCCATAAATAGAGGCTAGCCATTGGAACAGAGATCTGTCCGTCATGGCCGGACCAGATTCGTGGGCGTTCCCGAGATTTTTTTTCCATCCCCGCCTCTGCGATGTCGTCATCGTGGGCGGGGTTTATTTTTTTGGTGCGTCCATGTTTGTGTTCTCATTCCGCGGCCGACCGCCAACGGAGGAAGCCTTCCTGACCCCCCCCATCTGCTGTCCGTTCCCGCGCCCCCCCCTGTCCGTGTGCTTCATGTTTTTCAGAGCGCACATTACCGCGTCCTTGTCGGTTGTCAGGATCGGTTTCTTTGCAAATTGCACCATGTGAAACTAAGGGACCTGCAACAAACATAATGCAGCAGCTGCCAGCTTGGCTCGTGAGGAACTCCGTTTTTATGGCCTGAGTGACAAATGATGGAAAACGTGGCATGTTTTGTGTAGAAGATGTGCTTCTCATGTAATGCTTGTTTTTTTGTCTCTCCCCTGGAGCATAGCATGTTTAGGGCCCTGCTTAGACCTCTGCGCTATCTTCAGTCTAAATATTTTATAACAAAAGTTCAGCGGACTCTCTGTTCGCATGTCCTGCTAATCTGCTGTGCAGGTGCCGAGTTCTTCATATTGCGTGCAAACGATAACCTTGATGGGGTACACTTATCGGAAGCAGAAGAGTGTTTTTTTTTGTCTTCGTTCCTAGAAAAAAGTCTTACTTTAATATAACTCCTGTTTGCTTCTGCAGCACATTCTGCAATAAAGCGAGAAGACAAATGCAATAGCATCACCCGTATCTGAGTTCCTTATTCAAAGACAGTGTCAGTGAACGGTGATAGACGTCTACATTGCAGGGGGATTATGTAATCGGTCATTGTTTCTCTGTCTCCCAAATTCATGCACCCCATGAAGACAGCGGAGTGGAATTTATTATACAGATTTGTGTTTAATTAGCGTGTGCGCCTTCTCCAGTGGCACCTCAATAACCCACCCACTGTTTTTTTTTTTTTGTGTTACCCTCCTAGTCAGGAAAATTTATTGAGGCACATATGGCTGCACAGTACACATCAAATAATTTTTTTATCAGAACAAGTGAGGGTAGCATTTCAAGAAATAACGAAACAGTGCAGTCATGTTTTAAGTTGGTTACTATTGTTTTATGGCACCAGCCATGCACTAGATGGCACTACAAGCTGCTAATGTACATAGGGAAGCAATAGTGACTCAAACTGAGACACTGACCATGTTTAAAAGGTTGTCAGGAGCTTTTCCTTTCCCAGAGGCAATCCCATGAAGATGCCACTTTGAAGCATCCAGAGAATGCTGCTTAGACGTTAAACCCCCGCTCACCACAAGCCCCTGCCTGCCCTCTTCTCGCCTGTCCCTCCCTCCCTTCCACAAGCTTCCCCTAATTATTCACTTGCCGTGACTCGCATCTGCTTCTCCGGCACTTAATCTCCTCAGTGCCCCACCCCCATCAGTGTTGCTTGTTTTGTAGAGTGAGGAGCTGTGATGGAGCTGCGGCGTGTTGTCCTGAGCATCAGCGGTGCGGGGGCCCGCTCCTTGCTGCAGGCATGAGAGCCCAGATGTGTTAAGAGTAAAACGTGTGCGAGGTGCGGCGGAATGAAAGTTTTGACGAGTGTGCGGGCTCCTTTCCCATTTTTTTAAAGATCTTTCCTGCCCCGTGCCCCTCATTCCACTCAAATTGGTTTGCTTGCATTACTTAAATTTCTTACACATTGAGTTGTGTGTATTCTTATCATAAAGCTATTCACGCTGATAAGAGGCCTTACCAGTACCTGATAGTGTTACTCATTTTATCTTAGTTAACAACGGTTCTCATTTTATCAAGTATGAGAGTTTGCACAGCTAATAAGGCCTTCATTCCAGCCTTGACACACAGGCTTGAAGTATGTACTACAACCCACTGAGTTATAATCTGGGAATGCAGTTGCACTTCTGTGCCGGTACATAGTCTTGTAGGGATGTTGCTGTTTACTACCAACTCATAACCATTAGTGAAGACGTGCCTCAAAGGACCCGGTTCACAAAAGAGCAGGTGTGACTGAAATAAAAAGTGCCAACCTTTTATTTCATATGATGCAATGACTGAAAGTATCATAAACGCTGACCCCCTGCAAAGACTTGGATGCCACCAGCGCAAGCCATAAGCAAGTAGTAAAGCACCTCCCTCACCGTCATGTTGATGCCCCGAACTGGAGTGACTCTGCCTTGCCTTATGTTTGTACACCCCCTGCCCCTGCTTCACTCGCAACACAGACAAGTGCTGATGCATGGGAGGCGACAAGCTTCAGAGAAAAGAATGCACACCCCGCCAGCCAGCATGCATCCATTTATCAGTGGCTGCCGTCTCGAGCAACGGGACATTGATTACTGTATGTAAAGATTAAACACCACGTGAGTGAAATAAATTGTAAATGATAGAAGCAAAGGCACATAATAATGATACCCTATAATGAATAAGGTTGCAAAGTTTTTTTTTTTAAACATAGAAAAATTCAGCAGCTATAGATATCACGCTTTCAAAACCCTGCATAATTTATGCGGCACTCCCTGATTTGACATAATGGGGTGTATTAATCTTGCAGCTGCAGACGTTACTCTTTCAAAGTACTGTTTGTTTTTAAAAATAGAAGACTCTCGTATCTGTAGGCGTCACACTTTCGACGATGTGCATAAGGTATGCAGCATTTGACCATGTGCCCTGTGTTTTTAAGCTAGTAGAATCCCGTAGCTGGACATGTTACGCCTTTGACGTTTTGAATAATTTGCGAATCCTAATTTTGGGCTCTTTACACAATTTACAAAACATCATTTTTGGGGTCCTCTAAACTGACGTGTTTTAAAAACTGAAGGCTCCTGTAGCTGAAGATGATATTCCATTCAAGATTTGCATAATTTAGAGCACTCTGGGATTGCCACCTCATGGTAGTAAAATTGGAGTATCCTGTCGCTGCAGACGTTCATCCTTCACGATAATCATCATTTAATGGCATCTTAAGTTTGTGAGGTAAGGTGTAAAAAACAGATGAGTATTGTAGCTGGAGATGTGACCCTTTCTAAGGTTTGCGCACTGAATGCAGGGTGCTGTGCATTATACATGACGGTGACTGATAGGAGTTGCTCTGGGCCTTCACGGAATCGCTGTCCGTGCTGCCCTCAAGAGCGGTGCCACCGCAGGCGTGAGCTCTGTGTGCCCCGGATGCGGCCCAGCGCCGGAGCCTGCTGTCTCGTGAAGGTGAGTTCAAGTTGCATTGTGTGTGGCTCTTTGTGTGTCTCGCTCTGTGTGTGTATCTCGCTCTGTGTGTGTGTGTGTCTCGCTGTGTGTGTGTGTGTGTACACATGCAATAGGTCTCACATTTGCGAGAGATTAAGCTATTGGCATTGTAAATGACAATACCATTTATTTATCTGTTTTCAAAACCAACACATAAATAAAAACATTGTCATTTACAATGACAATAGCTCTAACTTTTGCAAAGGCGAGACCGTTGCATTGTAAATGCTTGTTCTTAGGTTGGCGGAATCTGCTTTCTAGGTTCATGGCTGTACCCTGAATACTGTATTTAGGGGGCGTTTAAGGGTCTCTGGGTAAGTAGCCAGTGGGCTACTGACCTTAGAGTGACTACACCCTTGGTGTGCTCACACCACGTGGGGGAGTGAGCACAATCCCTAATCCTGATTGGGAGAGTGCCTGCCATCTGCAAGATGGCTTGCACTTAAGAGTGGGCTTCACCTCCCCGTCCCACCTGATGGGTGGAGTTGGCAAAGGTGGCCACACCCTCTGGGCTGGCTAGTTTTCCCTGCCTGTCTTCCAGCCGAAAAGGAGGGGAGACAGGAAGGGGGCCTGCTCCTGATAGCAGGAGAGGCTGGGGTGGGGGGTCACATTGCAAAGGCTGCCAGGCCTTTGAAGCTCCCCTACATCAGATGGCTCTTCCTGGTTTGGGGGAAGTGTGAACACCTCTGCATAGGAAAGGTTTTTTCTGTGCTCATGGAGCGAAGGCTCCCACCCTTGGGGTCCAGAAACATGTCTCATGATGGCAGGCTGGTGTGTCCCAGTCGGAACCCACCAGAGGCTGATCGTTTTTCAGGGGGCATCGCAAAGATGCTCTGTGTGCATTTTTCAATAAATCTCACACTGGCATCGGTGTGGGTTTAATGTGCTGAGAAGTTTGATATCAAACTTCTCAGTTTTCAGTGTAGCGATTATGGTGCTGTGGAGTTCGTAATGACAGGCTCCCAGCACCATATACTATTAATGGCAGCACTGAAACTTACAATGTCTAAGAATGGACGTGGACACTGTAGGGGTACAGAGCTCATGCACCTGTACCCTCACCACTGGTATAGTACACCCAGCTAGAGGGGTGGCTGACCTATGCCAGGGCAGTGGGTTGTAGGCATGGCACACATGGATGTGTACCATGTCGACTCTTCACTTTGTTCTGCACCAAAACACGCAAAGTGTGTGTGTGTGTTTCCTTCCTCCCTTCCTTCCGGGGGCTGCTCACTTTCCTACACCCTCAACCGGTGTGACTTACAACTGAAAGGTCCTAGGATGCACAGAGCCTAGCCAACCTTTCTACTTTGCACCTGAGGGGCCCCAGCCTAGGTACAGATGTGGCTGCGGTGCCTTTGTTCCCAGGACCCTTGTGACCTGAGCGGCAGGTAATGAGTAACTGCTGGTGGTGGTTTGAACCTTGCCCCCTACAACCACAAGAAGGTGACTCCCAGAAACCGATCTCAAATAACTGTATGCAACATCTGCTTTTTCTCACATAGTGAAGCATTGCTGCGTAAAGACCCATTTAAGAGAACTATTTACTTGCCTATAAAAATTCATATTTAAAGAAAGTACTTACTTGATAACTAAGCTCTTGGTATCAAAATGTACACAAATATGGCTTATTTTTCTGAATTGGATTTGGATTTTTTCCTGTCATTTAATGCTTCGGAGTCCTTAGCACTACTCTCTGATAAGCCTAACTGCTCGCCCTCACTGTCCTAAAAGAGCATTTGCGTTATAATTTTTGCCTCTGTAAACCAATTGGGGGTTGCCAGAACTCTGCACACAGTGTACATCATTTTGATGTACTATAAAGAAACCAGCTTCCTACACAAAGGAACACCGGGTGGACGATCAGCTCTTTGTGGGGTTCTCTGGAGCAAAAAATGGCAAAGCAGTGCAGGTAAGAACCATCTCCCACTGGATCTGACCGTGCTCTGCATTAAGATCTGCTACCCATTTGCTAAAAAGCAGTCTCCAGAAATAGTCTGTGCTCATTCTGACAGGGCAAAGCGGCTATCACTGCGTTGGCATGAGCAGTGTTCCTATCCTGGACATTTGCCAGGCTGCTGTGTGTTCTTCCTACATTCATGATGCCCTATTATCTTGACAGTCTGGTACGCCTAGAGGGGCATTTTTCACTATCTGTCCTTCAGGACTTTGTTTTGAGGTCATTCTTAGACCGACTTCTAAATTGCATCTGCTTTGGAATCTATTCACAAGGAGATGAATCCATGGTTTGAAGTCTGTCAGAACAACAAGTTACTTCCCTTCGATAATACTATTTCCAGTAAGGACTCTATCCTTTGATTCTTCACTGAGCATCCCATCCTTCCCGTATTTTGATTGGACTCTGTCCATTAATAAGATCCCAAGTCTAGTAATCACTAGTCCCACCAATTTGCTTCTGTATCTCTGCATCTTTGGGCACAGACACTCTCGAAAGCAACTGGTGTCTGCGCGTGAGTGATGCCTATGTATGCTCTGCATGTCGCTTCTGGAGCAGAAAGGTGTTCTTGCTGAGCCACACTGCGCAACCTACTGACATGCAGATGTTCTGCTGAAAAGTTTCCGGATCCGGTCTTAAGCCTGGGGAATATTTAGAAGATGAGGAATCTGCTGCTATTTTGTCTCGTCCATAAAGAGTGTTACTGAAGATAAGTAACTTGTTCATTTATGTCAAAATACATACTGTACCAAGTCTGTCCTTATCAGATGCTCTGAATCGCATGCTAATTCTTAAATCTGCTCTGTATTTCGGAAGTGAAATGAGTGCAAGAGGTGCACACGACTTACTCTTGTCATTTTAGTGTACTTTATATTTTGGAGTGTACTTTATATTTTGGAGTGTAGTCTTTTGGAGCGACCCTTGACCCTTAACCCTGTGTTCAGGCAGGTCGCTCCCTCTGCCACCGCGCAGACTCCCTGTGCGCGCTGCTTCTCCTGACTGCCTTGTTGCTCCTTGTGTGCCCTTGGTTGCTCACTGTTATTTCGTTTTGTGATTCATTTTTTTCCCCTTCTTTTTTCGCTCCTTGTGTGCCCCTGCGTGCCCTTCTCTGCCTGCCTGCACTGCTAGTTCGTTTTTGTGACTCCGCCGTGTCTTTTGCCTTCTCCACTGTGCCCTCTCCCCCCCCCAGCCCCCTCTTGCCTTCTGTATCGCCTGCTTCCCACGGCCCCGCCCCCGGCTTCCCATTGGCCGCCCCGCTCCTGCCTCCCAGCTGCTCCTCCCTCCCTCTTATGGAGGCCGCGCAGCGGGCGCGCCGCTGGCGCACCTTTAAAGGCCAGCCCGTCTGCGCCTGGACCGAGCCCAGCGCCAGGACCCCTGGCCCCCGACGATGCCAGCCCACACGACGAACTTACGAGGCCGCCACCCTCAACGCACTGAACGCCGGGCGGAACCCCGCCTGCTACCGTGCCAACCCGAAACGCACCCACGGACCTTTCACCTGCCAAGCCTGCAAATTCACCTGCCTCCGGACCTGCACTGCACCGCACCCGCAGGGCCAGGCCCCAGCAACAATCACCTCAAGAGCATCCTGCTCAACACCCACTCCGTCCACAGACACGCCGTAGAACTCTGGAACCTCCTCGACACAACATCACCAGACGTCGCCTTCCTCACAGAAACCTGGATGAACGCCTCCTCAGCCCCCGATATCACCATAGCCATCCCGGAGGGCTACAAGATCACCCGG
Organism: Lissotriton helveticus; assembly: GCF_964261635.1. Taxonomy (NCBI): domain Eukaryota; kingdom Metazoa; phylum Chordata; class Amphibia; order Caudata; family Salamandridae; genus Lissotriton; species Lissotriton helveticus. The sequence continues at coordinate 484,970,623 of NC_136057.1, read as the reverse complement.
AGGGACCGCATCAACCAAACCGGAGGAGGCATCGCCATTGTCCACAAAAACACCATCCGAATCACAACCAACTCGGACGACACCCTCACCGCCGCCGAGCACCTCCACTTTCAGATACACACCGACCCCAAGTCCACCCTCAGAGGCACTCTCGTCTACAGACCCCCGGGACCACGCACACATTTCAGCGAAGCCATCGCAAAATTAATCAGCCAGCACGCCCTTACCTCCTCAGACTACATCCTCCTAGGAGACCTCAACTTCCACCTGGAGAACAACAATGACAGCAACACAGTCGCCCTACTGGACAACCTCGCCAACCTCTGACTCAAGCAACTGGTGAACACTCCCACCCACTACGCCGATCACACGCTTGACCCCATCTTCTCCAGCAAGCACATCTCCTTCAGCTGCTCCACCGGTCTACACTGGACAGATCACAGCTGCGTCCACTTCAACTTCAGGAGAACCACGACCCACCACCACCCGCAAAAGGTTCCCCGCAGAAGCTGGAGCAAGATCTCCGCCTACCAACTCACCACCTCCCTCAGCCAGAACCCTCCCACCAACACGAGGGACCCCAATGAAGCAGCCCGCAACCTCACACAGTGGCTCACCATCTGCGCCGATGACCTCGCGCCTCTGAAGAACCCCCCCAGCAGACCCGGCAGCAAAAAAACCTCATGGTTCACCAATGACCTCAAACTCCAAGAAAACCTGTCGCACCCTCGAGAAAGCCTGGCGCCACGACCAGAGAACATGACAGCCCTCAAGACCGCCACCCGCATACACCACCAGCTGATCCGCACCACCGAAAGGACAACATTCAAAGAACGTCTAGACAACAACACCCACAACAGCAAGGAACTCTTCAACATAGTCAAAGAGCTCTCCAACCCCAGCGCCTGCAACATCACACCCTCGCAAGACCTCTGCAACTCACTTGCCTTGTTCTTTCACCGCAAGATCGCCGACATACACAACAGCTTCGGCACACAGACCACGCACCCAACCAGCGCCCCCCACCACCACCCGCTGCAACTGGACCCCGGTCAGCACCGAAGACACCACGCGCATGATGAACACCATCCACTCCGGCTCCCCCACCGACCCCTGTCCACACCACATCTTCAACAAAGCCGATTCCATCATCGCACCCCAACTCCGGGACATCATTAACAGCTCCTTTGCATCCGCCACCTTCCCGGAGAGCTGGAAACACGCCGAGCTCAGCGCCCTCTTGAAGAAACCCACCACGGACCCCACGGACCTCAAGAACTTCCGCCCCATCTCACTCCTCCCTTTTCCTGCCAAAGTCATCGAGAAGACAGTCAACAAACAACTCTCTGCCTTCCTCGAGACAAACGGATCCCTCGGCCCCCCCCTCCCCCCCTCGCTGTCTGGTTTCCGAGTAAACCACAGCACCGAGACCGCCCTCATCGCAGATACTGACATCAGGTCACTGCTAGACAACGGGGAAATAGCGGCACTCATCCTCCTGGACCTCTCAGCAGCCTTCAACACCGTATGTCACCGCACCCTGATACAACGCCTCAGCAACACCGGAATCCAAGGAACGGCCTTGAAGTGGATCATCTCGTTCCTCGCCGGAAGAACCCAGAGAGTCCGCCTCCCCCCCGTTCCGCTCCACGGCCACCGAAGTCATCTGCGGCGTTCCGCAAGGATCCTCGCTCAGCCCCACCCTCTTCAACGTCTACATGTGCCCCCTCGCAGCCATCGATCGACAACACAACCTAAACATCATCTCCTACGCTGACGATACCCAGGTGATCCTCTCCCTCACCAACGACCCCACCACCGCCAGAGCCAGCCTCTAGTAAGGAATGAAAGACGTCGCGGAATGGATGAAGCTCAGCCGTCTGAAACTGAACTCAGACAAAACGGAAGACCTCATCCTGGGACCTTCTCCCTCTGCCTTGGACGACTCCTGGTGGCCCCCTGCCCTGGGCACCGCCCCCAAGCAAACGGACCATGCGCGCAACCTGGGCTTTATCCGTAACTCCTCCCTCACGATGTCCAAGCAAGTCAACGCCGTCTCGTCGTCCTGCTTTAACACCCTGCGCATGCTCCGAAAGATCTTACGGTGGATCCCCACCGAAACCAGGAAGACGGTCACCCAGGCCTTCGTCACCAGCCGACTGGACTACGGGAACACCCTCTACGCCGGAACCACAGCCAAACTCCAGAAAAGACACCAGCGCATACAGAACGCCTCTGCACGACTCATCCTGAACATCCCCCGTCACAGCCACATCTCTGCCCATCTGAAAGACCTGCACTGGCTCCCCGTCAACAAGAGGATCACGTTCAGACTCCTCACCCACTCACACAAGACTCTCCACGACATGGGCCCCAAGTACCGCAACAGCCGCCTTGCATTCTACACACCCGATCGCCAGCTCCGATCCACCAGCCTCGCCCTCGCCACCGTCTCACGTATTCGCAGATCCACCACCGTAGGAAGATCCTTCTCCTACCTGGCGGCCAAGACATGGAACTCCCTCCCCATCCACCTACGGCTGACCCAGGATCATCTCTCCTTCAGGAAACAACTCAAGACCTGGCTGTTCGAGCAGTAGCGACTCCCCCCTGCGCCTTCAGACGCTAGCTGGTGAGTAGCGCGCTCTACAAATTTCATGATTGATTGGAGCAGTGCCCAAATTTCATCCTTCGCAATTTGAAATGCAAGAATTAGTCATGCTGACCATTATCTTATATTTAGATTATTTGTTGTGGAACAGTTTAAAAAAAAAATCCCATACTTAAAAGTAGCATTCTGTTATGTAGGCTCACTAAATTTGTTTCCAAAGCTTTTGGGATTGCTTGTTTGTGCATGTTATGTCTTCAGGTCTCATGCTGATTTTTAGGGCTGGGAACCCTGCTTCTCTCGTAAATATACCTGTCCTCATCCCATTATCTTCCACATGTTACTCTCTCATTTGCACATTCCAGAATTGCATTCCCCCCCAACCCCCAATCTTTTTTCTTTGCTGAGCTGCAGGCACCGGATTGGGCCTTCCGTAGTCTGTTAAGTTTTGGCAATTTATTTTGACTAATTGTTTGCATAATCTGCTCACGGGTCTCTACTGTCCCCCTGTGCTGCTTGGATCTTCTCCATTGAAGTGTCTCAGCAGAGATGCCATCCTCGTTTCACCCTTTATTGCGGTGGCCATTTTGTATGATTTTCTGCTCAATTATTTTTTAATGCGACCCAGATGTTTTTTTTTCTAATTTTACTTTTAATTTTTTTTTTTCACTGCTGTTTCTTACATGTTTGGTAAGAATTATTGTGTCCTAACTGTTTTAGAGGCAGTGTAAGTTATAGGTCATGGGTATGGGGAGGCCGTGAATTTGTTTCTTGGCGAAGACAACCATTCCCTTTAATGTCGTTAAGATGATATTTATGTATTATGAGGGCATTTTCACTTTCAGTGATGGTATAGTTGGTGCTATTGAGTAAGTTTTAGTTGTCTGTGATTCATTTGGATGTAGCACAGTTAAAGGACCGCAACCAAGCATAGACCTAGTAACCACTGTAATCTATTCACAGCACGATTTAAAACTTGTGTAATATACATGCATGTCTTGCTTTTTAGTGTAAGTGTAATGCCAACTTACCAACTTTCAGCAACTTCAGACTATTTTGATTCGATGGAAAGAAAGGAAAAAGACAAAGGGGGTTAGAGAAAATGTGAGAATATATTATGGAAAATAAAAACATTAATACTATACATTCCACGCTTCGTCAATTTTATTTGGTTTCTCATTTAGGAAGCCTCAAGTAACAGTGGTCCACCGTCCCCTCCTGCTCAAGACGGCCAAGTTGTGCAAAGGATCAACCTGTCAGCAGTCAGTATTAACACAGTGTCCTTGCCTAGGAAGCCAAACACCAAGATTCTTAGAGGACCTAGACCCAAACGTCAGGTGATCTCGGTAAGATTCCAAACATTTTTTTTAATTGCCAGGAAATGCATTTTCCCTAAAGTTGTCAAATTCTAGAATAGTGCACAAGACTGAGCTACTTTTAGTGGCTAGATTTTGAAAGCAAGACTCAACTGCTGTTTTTAAATACCACAATACCCTAGCAGTTTGTACAAATGTTTATTGGTTTTCGGAGATGTTCTTTTACTTGCATGACTGAAATAGCTGATCTTATGGCTATTACTTAAATAGGCAGCATGCTTTAGAGTCACAGTAGGTGCGACTGAACAACAATCCACAATTGTTTGTCTTGCCATTTGTATATGGTTACTTAATAAATAAACATTGTAGGGGATATCCTTGTTCCTAACGTGGTCATTACTATTGAGGCAAGTAATCCGTGTTTTGAGCCCAGTCCATTACATTGTGAAATAAGAATGAGTTGTTTATTAAGACGTTTTGATAGAATTTCTTGCTGCGTAAGACTTAAGCCGGTCATTTAGGTAGGGTTGCACGTGCGTTGCGTTTTATTTACAGTAATTCTTATGAAATTGCACTAATATTTTATTCTGATTATGTAAAGGTGACATGTCACCAATGAGTTTGGTTTTTCTGAGAACATGTGTTCGAGGCATGTGGGCTTCTGAATTCATATGGGGTGACCGCTGCATTTCAGTTGCGGCTCCTAAGGTATGGAATACCCTGCCACAACATATCAGAACCAGCCCCTCACTTTTGCAGTTTCGGAAGAGATTAAAAACCTGGCTGTTTAACCAGTGACACTGCCCAACGATCTTCCGAAGTTATCAATATCAATATCTTGGGGAAAGATAGCGGAATAGCTGAATAGTCTAGCGCCGAGACGCCTACGGGTATTCGTTCGCTCTCAATAAATGTCAGAAATAAATAAATAAATAAATATCTTTGCGTAGATCGCCGCCTAGTGTTGGGTCTGGATGATTGCACTTTGTTGTCTTGGAAGAGTCTTTGAAGTATCACAAGATAGGTGACCCCTCCCTTGGACCATAGTGCGCATGGGCATCCACTCCATCCTTAGATTGTTTTTTTCCGCCATTGGGTTCGGATGTTATTTCCTACACTCCAGCTCGGAATCGAAACTAACTACTCCCTAAGGCCAAAAGGCCTTCGAACTCGACGGTAATGTTTTCGCTCGGTACCCATCAACTCCATCCATTGTTTCATCTTGATCCGGTCGTCGACGCGGGCCGTTGGGCCTGATCGACGCCACATGCGACTTCCGTCGATGGAAAGGAGTCCTTTTAAAAGGTGCCCACAATGCCACTCAAAGTTCCCACATACTGACAAACACACAGTATGCAACAAGTGTTTGTCACCTGAACACAAAAGAGGATTGCCCGGCGTGTGCCCATTTTCGATCCAAGTAAACTATCTGGAATCGACGGGCTGCCAGGCGAGAGAAGCAGAAATCTGAACCGGAGAATATCTTCGAGGACGACCAAGAGCTTCCTGAAGCTGCGGACTCCGATCTCAAGATAGTCACCGTTGAGGACCAATCTGACTCCGATGACCAGATCACACCGGGGCAAAAAAACTGTGTACCCAGTTCCCCACTCCACTCAGCCCAACAAAAAAGCTCTGGTCGAAGCATCGCCGAAAGGCCTTAGCCAAGATCGAGACATTCCTTCGGAGACCCCACCTCTTGACCCGGCTCCGAAGCACAAACAAACACCTTCAGGTAGCTCAGGCCCGAAGACAGTCATCGAGCCAAAAAGAGTCCTCCAACCAAAGGTCATCGAACCAAAAAAACTGGTAGACCCGAAGGGCGCACAACCAAAAGAGGTGGCCCGACCGAAGATCATCAACCCAAAAAGTAAGGTCGTCGATCCAAAGGGTGTACAGCCTAAGAAAGCTGTAGACGCCGAAAGACCATCTGCACCGAAACCCTCGGCACTGAAGAGCGTTGCGCCGCAAAAACACTCTGCACCAAAAGGCTTGGCACCGAAGCCATCGGAACCGAAGCCATCGGAACCGAAGAAAATCGTACAACTGAAAGGTCGTCGATCCAACCGATAGACTGACCTAACAAGGCTGCCAAACACACAAAAAAGACAATCGACCCAAAGAAACAGCAGGCTTCGGACAAAAAACGTACCGAACCAAAAGCCCCGGTCGATCCAAAACAAGTCACCGAGCCTAAAAAGGCCGCCGATCCAAAGAGACTCTAAAGCCAAGGAACGTGTCGAACCAAGAAAGGTTATCTAACATAAATCAGCTATCGAGCCCAAGGGTGCTCCGACACCAAAAAAAACCGAGCCACAGACTCCAAAAAAGGTTCATAAACCTAAACCCTCGACGCCAAAGCCACGGACTGTCGAGGAAGAACTACTACACCCACATCCAGTGCCCGAGGAGCAAGCTAAATTATAAATCGATCCGCATACAGTACACGTTCTAGTCTATCACCGGAAGAAGAGGCCTTTACCACAAAACACTCCTTCTCCAGTTCCTCCAAAGAAAAGACTTTGGCACATCTCCCTTAAGGCCTTTCACTCCTCCTCCTTTTCTGCCTGATATGCCTTTCGTTCCTTACTCTACCACACACTCTGATCACAATGAGGGAGAGGGCATGGGGGAATATCCTCAATACAATTTTGATGACACTGGGGATCCTGATCAACAAGAACACATGGGATGACCAAGATGATGATGACCAACAGCCTATCCCAGATACTTCCCCATACCCAACAAAACCGTCACCTACAGACGACACAATCATGTTTAATGAGAATATAGATAGGGCAGCTAAATATCACAAGGTAGATATGCACACTGACCCTATAGAGGAAGATTTCTTGTTGGACACATTCCCCCAAATGTCAAAACTCTTCCAATGCTTAAAGGGGTCCTCAAGCATGCGCCAGATATCTTTAAAGATCATGCTAGGGCACGAGTGCTCAATCCAAGAATAGAGAAGAAATATAAGGCAGCACCAGCAGACCCTACTTATATAAAACACCAGTTGCCTTTAGATTCTTTAGTCGTTGCAAACGCTCGTAAACGAGCCAATTTGCAAACAGGAGACGCTCCCCTTCCTGATAAATAATCAAACATGTTAGAAGCATCAGGAAAAAGGGTAGCTTCACAAGCTGCTAATTCTTGGAGAATCGCTAATACACAAGCTCTATTAGCGAGATATGATCGAGCACACTACGACTAACTCGAAACTCTAATGCAACACCTAGCAGAACGCTTTAAGGCGCAGGCCAACAACCTCATTCAAGAAGGCAAATTCATAACAAACGCCTCTATCAAATGCGCGCTAGACGCAGCTGATACTTCGGCCAGGTCTATCAACACCAGCGTTCTACTGCGCAGACACGCATGGTTACGCATATCTGGATTTAAGAACGAGGTGCAATCCACCATCCTCAATCAGCCAGTAAATCAAGACTTTCTGTTTGGCCCTGAAGTTGACACCATTTTAGATAAAATGAAAAAAGACACTGAAACTGCCAAACCAATGGGGACGCTTCAGTTCCAACACTGGGGCTCCTTTAGTCGCTCCTCATATAGAGTTGCAGGAAGGGGCAGCACATCGCAAAGCTCCTCACCTTCAAATCAAATACCCAGAGCACTTTTAACAAAGGCTCCAATAGAGGAGGTTACAGAGGAAACAATAATAAGGGCAGAGGACGTGGAGGCAATAACACCAGAGCCTCCACCAGAACACACAACACCTGTCGGAGGCAGAATCAATCAGTTCCTACCTGTCTGGAACGCAATTACCACAGACTGGTGGGTGAGACAAATTATCCAGTATGGTTATTGCCTGGAACTCACTTCTACGCCACCCAAACACCGTCCTATGTACAAAGAGCACATAACACTGTCACAGCAAGAGGTCCAATCCATGCTACAAAAGGGCGCCATAGAGCCAGTCCCTTTTCAACACCAAGGAACAGGAGTATATTCTCTATACTTCCTAATTCCCAAAAAGGACGGGTCGCTCAGACCCATTTTGGACCTCAGACCTCTGAACCAATACATACTATCAGAGCACTTCCATATGATAACCTTACAACAAGTTCTCCCACTGCTTCAGCAGGGCAACTTCCTTGCCACATTAGACCTCAAAGACGCATACTTCCACATTCTTATACACCCAGCTCACAGGAAATATCTCCGGTTCACAATACAAGAACACTATCAATTCAAAGTTCTCCCCTTTGGAGTAACTACAGCTCCAAGGGTGTTCAAGTGCCTAGCTGTAGTGGCAGCACACCTCAGGCGGCAACACATCCACGTGTTTCCCTATCTCGACGATTGGCTCATAAAAGCCAACTCAGACATCCAATGTGCAAGTCGTACGTCCCAAACCCTCCAGCTGCTGCACAGTCTGGGTTTCTCAATAAATTACCCAAAATCTCATCTGCAACCCTCCCACATACAACAATATCTGGGAGCTACAATAGATACATCTGTAGGAAAGGCATATCCCAATCCAGTCAGGATAGCCAACATGCAGACACTAATTCAAAGGTTTTAGCCACAACACTCCCTACCAGCTCGAGTGTTCATGCAACTCATAGGCATGATGGCCTCCTGCATATTCATTGTCCCCCCATGCCAGACTTCAAATGCGTCCATTACAACTAAAAGACCTAGTGTTGGTAGACAGTCGCGCATACAACTCTCTGCAGTGGTGGAATCCACAAAACCTTTCCAAGGGGCGACTGTTCAAGAGCCAGTTCCACAACTAGTACTAACAGCGGACGCATCACTGACAGGACAGGGAGCCCACCTACATCAATACACAGTCCAGGGACTTTGGACGGCCAAGCAAAAGACACTGCATATCAACCACTTAGAGTGCTAGCATTTTTTCTGGAACTGAAAGCGTTCCAAAACCACATATACAACAAAGCAGTGTTGATCCGGAAGGACAACATGACAGCCATGTATTACATCCAAAAACAGGGAGGGACTCATTTCTCTACAGCTTTCCCACTTAGCGCAGAGCATATGGAGGTGGGCAATTCCAAAGAACATCTTTCTCCTAGCACAACACCTGCCAGCGAAAGACAATCAAATAGCGGATCTGTTAAGCAGACACAGCCAACAGATACACGAATGGGAGATTCATCCTCAAGCTCCAACCATTCTTCCAAGAATGGGGGCATCCAGAAATAGATTCGTTTGCCACAAACGAAAACTCCAAATGCCAGTACTTTGCCGCCTGGTTCCCACATCTGTTGTCACAGGGCAATGCGATATGGATGAACTGGTCAGGCAGATTTGCGTACACTTTTCCTCCAGCCCCACTGATTCCGCTAGTGGCACGCAAACTACGTCACCAGTCTGACACTGATCCTGGTTGCTCCAACATTGGCCAGACAACCATGGTACACAACATTCCTAGAACTCGCCGTGGTTCCACACCAAAGACTGCGACTATCGCCACATCTCCTAACTCAGAACCGTGGAGAAATCATCAACTGAACCTAGCGATCTGGCTCCTGAAGTCTTAGAATTTGGATATCTCAATTTGCCTCCTGATTGCATGAACATTATCAAAGAGCCCAACCACTAGAGCATGCTATGCAGCCAAATGGAAAAGATTTGTAATTTATTGCAACAATAACCAAATCAATCCATTAGACGCTTCAATACAAAACATTATCTGTTACCTGTTGCATCTTCAAAGATGCAATCTAGCATACTCTTCCATACGACTTCATCTTGCAGCTATAGCAGCTTACCTCCAAAACAGACAACACCTGTCTTTGTTAAGAGTTCCAGCAATCAAGGCTTTCATGGAAGGGCTCAAACGGATAATCCCTCCCAAACATCCACCTTCACCGGTCTGGAAGTTAAATATAGTACTTACCAGACGTATGGGACCTCCTTTTGAACCACTCCACTCATGTGAACTGCAATTTCTGACATGGAATGTGGTTTTTAGGTCTCGCTAGCGTTGCAGCGCAAAGCGCTGCCGCCAACGAGACTTAAAGTCGCCGTGTTTCCTCCCAAGGGAGACCTACCTGGGCACGAGCCGATTCAGACCTGGGCACGAGCCGATTCAGGTCTGTGAACGTGCTTCACAGTGGAACAGACCGGTGCATGAGCAGACACCGGTCTGTGAACGCGCTTCAAAGAAACGGTGAAGACTGCAGGCGCCGCTACTGTCTTGAGCCGCAGGGAACGCCAACGTGCACGCTCACGGCGTCACGCTCCGGCCCTCCCGTGTCTCTTCCGAGGCTGTTATGCGCTCCAGGCCGACTTGTTTGCATCCCCGCTGGCCACTCTCTCTTCTCGCACACCCACCCCGTCCTGGGTTCGGGCAGAGCTGCAGGCAGTGGGGCTGGAAGGGGAAGTATTGAGAGCTCCAAAGCGGCGTTAAAAGAACAGTAGCTCCGTGGTCAAGCCATGCAGAATAACTGGTAGCGCCAGCTCAGGACTCCGGACCACAAAGAGGGGAACGTGAGAAGTGCATCCCCTCCCTCCCTCCCTCCCTCCCTCTCTCCCTCGGACAAGCGGCGACAAGAGCGTGCATTCACCAGTTGGAGACGGCGGAGTGCGAGCGGCGACCATCGTCCTAGAGCCAGCGCGAGCCTGCACGTCCTAGGAACTTTTAGAACTCAGGTGGCGCGCAAGCCCTTAACCTGCAGCTTCGACGGGTGCGAGCTCTGCAGTACAAGACACAGGGGGAGCGTGCGTCACTGCCAGTGGTGAGCCCCGGAGGGCGCAGATTGTGGCATCCGCCGCCACCTTTGTTACTACACTGCCTCGTGCTGCTCTGTGCCCGGGGGCGCGCAGCCACGGGCGAATGCACAGCCGAGGAGGGACTGCCGCAACGCTGTATGCTGGAGTTCGTTCATGCCGCCGCCGGAGGAGTACTGCGTGTAGGCGGGGGTCACAGGTGTCACCAAGCGTTGCCACATGTCTCGCGCTCCCCGGCCCTGCGGCACAGTGCTGACTATCTGACCGACTACAACAACCCCCAGGACACCACCTGGTGGCAGAGCCAGAGCATGGGGGCAGGAGTGCAGTACCTTTCGAGCATCAACCTGATGCTGCATCTGGGTGAGTACAGAGACCTCAACACCCCTAACCCCCCTTTCACCACAAACATACTCCAAAGCTCAGAACTCCATTCGGGGAGCATCACCCTGACACTTCACCTGGTTAAGTACTCGGAAAGAACCCCCATTCTCATCCTAAGAAGACAGTTTAGCTAGCCTCCTCCTGGGAGAGCAGCTGCCTCTTGAAACCTTCCTTATACCGCAGCCCTCGTTATGGGACAATGACTCGCCAACCAACCCAATCTTAAATTTTACCCAGTCTCCCTCACTTTAAAATACAGTCTGGAAAGGCACCAGTTCCCAGGTTCTTAAAATGAGGGGAGGACGTATTCATTCCCGAACTCAAGGTGACCTTATTTCTAGCCTGAGCCATACGGAATGTGGATTGCGACAGTGCTTTCTGCACGCTTAAATACACATCGAATAAAGCACGGTTGGTGGATTCATATATTAACAAATCTAGCCACTCAGCCTGCCTTAAACTCTGCTTTTGTATTAATATTGGTGTGTGGTGAATTTGGTGTTGTGCTCAGCAAAAAACATAAACCAAATTGTAAACACTTGTAGTAATAGACGCTTCTTATTATTCTGTACCTTCCAGATATGTTCTATAACCTTTCTTAAGTCTCTCACTTTACCTTGTGTTACACATTGTAGGCCCCTGAGGGCATCTATTTCCATTAAGAACCAGTCTAGCAGAACAGACATACATATTTCATATTATGTACGTTTTTATTGACGGGCATTTTAGATTTTAAGACCCCAGACCATAGAAAAGATGCAATAAGTTAAGGTTCTTAAGCAGCACTGCTGCTTTGAGAACTATGCCCGTGGTATAAACTTGAAATGCACTGCAAGTGTCACAAGAATACTCCTCTCAGATGTTTTAGTATTTGTTAGCAGCTGCCGACACAAATTCAACCCTCCCATTCTTTCATCGAGGTGTGGGGTCGTTGTAGTCTCTGGGCAAAAATGTCACCTATTTGAGTATATCCGTATGAAAGTTCACCAGTTTAATTGTCAGGTGCTGCTTTGTACCACACGCAGAACCTGTTTCATTTTTGAAGCAGCCGGGGTTATTTTTTTTGTTAATATTTGCTAACAGTGCAACAGTTGGGGAGTTTGAAGCAGATTCATGTTTACTTTTAAAAAGCAGCTATGTAATTAATTGTATATTTTCGATGTCCCTAGCCTTAGTCCACTGTGCACTGTGTAGCTGCAGCCGATTTTTAAGAGTTGTCCCCAACCTTCATTCAGTTAAGAGCCCAGTATGACAAAAAAGTCGAGAGACCTCTGATATGCCCCTCTCAATCTGTTCACTCAATCTGTTGACTGCCAAGCAACTCCTGCAGTCGCTGTGATTTCCTGGCTGCGTTTTGCTAATCTGCTGCACCTGTAATGTTTTATGTGCTATCAAGGTTTGTGGTTGGTTCTGCACTTCTAATCATTTCTTGCCCAGAGCTGCATTACATCAGGTGCTGAGTTTCATCAGCTGACTTCACCCGCAGACGATATTTTTTTAAAATCTTGTACTTTCATTAATATGACCACCAAAGGCCCTGATTTTAAATAAAAACCACCAGAGCTTTGGTCTATTCCATTTCCCGCTGAAAGGCAATATTTCTCTCCTTGTCTTCCCGTTCCTAGCGTGTCATGCAGTTTGGTGCTTACTTTCCCTCCATGGTAAAGAACAGTAGATGTTTCAGCACCCAGCCTAATGTGCTGCATAGCTAAATACATATAAGGTCCCAAAGGCGAGACAGATTGTATTGGAAATGCTTGCTTTAATTGCCATCACTTCACTCAGACGAGTAAGTGAGTTACAGGCTTTAACTATTCAGGAACCTTACATGCAAATACATGCAAATAAGGTGGTACTAGGTACTAACCCTAAATTCATGCCAAAGGTCATTTCCACTTTCCATATCAATCAGTCCATTGAACTGCCCGTTTTCTTCCAAAACCCGCAGTCAGTAGCTGAAAGAGCCTTACACACACTAGCTGTATGAAGAGCTCTGCTATATTACATTGACAGAACTAAACCATTCATAAAGACAAGCAACTGTTTGTTGCTTACTCACCACAACATAAAGGTAACCACATCTGTAAATCAGGAATAGCTAGATGGATAGTTAAATGCATTCAAATATGCTACCACAAAGCTAAACGCACTCTAACAGTACCAGTATACAGTCTATGCAAAGATATGAATTCAGCGGCCCACATGCCTCGAACGGAAAATGCTACTTACCAGTATGCATCTGTTATTGGCATGTAAGGCTGCTGACATTCATATGGCCCACCCTCCTCCCTGTTGCAGCTGCAGGATTCTCTTTTGAATGGCCATCTCTTACTTACTATACTCCATCTTTGCCACAATGGCAAAAAAACTATCTGAGGACGGAGAAGAGGGAGGAGTCTCCTATCTCGTGATACTTCGAAGACTCTTCCAAGACAAAGTGCAATCATCCAGACCCAACACTAGGCGGCGATCTATGCAAAGATATGAATGTCAGCAGCCCTACATGCCAAGAACAGATGCATACTGGTAAGTAGCATTTTCCTTGTCTTGAGATGTGTATTATTAGTACTAGGCATGTTTTTGCTTGTAGGTTGCTTATTAATGCTCCAGTGTAAACGCTTTTGTGAAATGTATTATTCAAAGTTTTATATAGCGCGAACAAGATCCTTACAGATATCAGAGCGCTTCACAAAGACAGGGTAGGGGCAGTAGGAATGAACAGAGATAATGGAAGCAATATAATAGTCACTGACATGGTAGGATAATAACATATATAAAACATATCAATATACAAACAGGTATACAAGTAATATAAGACGGCACCAGTCATTGATCCCACTACAGAGGTGTTCAGGTACACCTTGGGTGTGTGGATGGCTTATACCAATGTCATAGTGTATAGAGAACACTGAGTGGGGGCATCGGGAGAGTGAATCAGTAAACCAAAGTGTAACATATATTGGTCGGTATTAAGAGAGTAGCGTAAAAGTGTCCCCCATCAAGTAGAAGTATGGTGCCAAAGGACAAGGTGAGCAGTGATACAGAGCAATGCAGAGTCTCTGATCCAGCACCTATAAGGATCAGGAGATCTTGGCCAGAAGGATGGTTTTCACCTCTTTCTTGAATAGTGCGGTGGAGGAGATAAGCCTGGTTTCAGGAGGGAGCGCATTCCAGATCCTGGGTGCCATTCCTGAGAAGGAGCGCTTGTATGTTTTCTCTTTCCGGAATCTACGAGGTTTCAGGAGTAGATTTTTTGTACTTCTATTGGATCTCGAACCTCCTGATATAGGCAACTTTTGAGCGAGGTAGTTGGGTGCCTTGTGGTGCACGGCCGCGTGTGTCATAACTGCAATTTTTAGCTGTATTCTGGCTTCAAAAGGCAGCCATTTTAGAGACTTTAAATCTGGGGATATATGCGAGTGTTTTCTTGAGCCAGTAATGAGTCTCGCGGCAGCGTTCAGTGAGGCTCTTAAGGGTGCTGTTGTGGATAGTGGGAGTCCGCTGAGGGCCACAATTCCGTAGTCTATTCGAGGGATGACTAAAGCTTGTACAGCAGTTTGGAAGTCTTCGGCAGGGAGGAAAGGTTTAATTTTCCTCAGTGTTGATTTGGAAATTAGCTCCTTTTGTGGCTTTGCTAACGTGCTGCTGCATGTTGAGCTTGGCGTCGAGTGTGATGCCTAGGGATTTTGCCGAATCCACGATGGTAGGTTGGACATTGAGCGCTGTTAGGTTATTGAGCCAGGTTTGGGTGGTGGAAATTTTCGCCGGGGGTGAGATGAGTAGGAACTCAGTTTTCAGAGCATTTAGTTTGAGGTGATTATCGGCCAGCCATGATTGAGTGTTAATAAGTGTAGAGTTCAGATGTTTGATATCTTCCGGGGATTGTAGCTTTAGGTAAAGTTGTGTGTCGTCGGCGTACATATGGAATTGGACATTGGAAGCTTGGAGCAAGGTGGCGAGCGGTTCCATGACTAGGTTGAACAGTGTGGGGGAGAGGGAGGATCCTTGTGGGACACCTAGATCTGCAGGCACAGGTGTAGATAGCACATTGTCAATCTTGAACTTCTGAGACCGGTTGTGAAGGAAGGACGAAAACCATTTGAGAACAGTTCCCGATAGACCCATTCTAGTGCTTAGCAGCTCCAGCAAGTTCTCATGTTTGACCGTGTCAAATGCTGAAGAGCGGTCAAGAAGGATGAGGAGGCAGGACTCATTGCGATCAAGAATTTGGAGGGCGTCATCAATTATGTGTGTCATAGCTGTTTCCGTGCTATGTTTCGCTCGGAAGCCTGATTGATGAGGGTTGAGGAGGTCAAATTGATCAATGTGTTTTGTTAGTTGGAGTTGGACACATTTCTCCAGCAGTTTGGCCAGGGTGGGGATATTGGTGATGGGTCGGTAATTGTTTAGGTCAGACGGATCAGCTGTAGGTTTCTTGAGTATAGGCGTGACTTGCCCCACCTTGAGGGAGTCTGGAATGAGGCCTTGTTGTAGGGAGCTGTTGATTATTTTGGTCCAGAGAGGGAGGAGCAAGGGGATGAAGTCTTTTACAGCATTAGCAGGTAGAGGGTCTGTGAGGTGATTAGAGGGCTTCACGGTGCAGAGCAGTTTGTGTATTGCTTCTTCCGAGTAGGTATCGAAGTACAGCCAGGATGCCATGTTTTTGGGTTGATTGTTAGACATTCTGGTGTGGTTGGGGAATCGACTTACATCCATGATGAGGTCATTTCTTATGTTGTCAGACTTTAGCTTAAAGAAAGCAGAGAAGGCTTCACAGTGTGGGGTGTCGCTTGTTGTGCTGTTTGATTGTATTGAGCATGGGTTCCATAAGTTGACATTGATTCTCTATGGTATATGTCTGATCATTATTTGATAACTTGTGTTGACCTCATTAAGAAAACGTTTAACATTTTAATTCATGACTGAGGCCTGCAGTCAAAGGGAGCGGAGGGTGGATTCTGGCAGTTTCTAGTTATTTTGTGATATTGTCGTGTATTTGTAAAGCTCACGTTAACAGAGGATTGTTACCCAACTTAATGGTACTTATTTTATCCACTTTAGATGGATAAAAGACTGAGTGGACCGGCTGGGAATTAAACCTGTGAACATGAGGTCAAACACAGGCCCCTTTATAGTGGATGCATTAGTCCACTAAGCTACCAGACCAGGTTTCTGTATCGTATTTTTAGCTGTGCCTCCTGAAGTTTGGATTGACTGGTTGTTCTACACCAGTCATCCCAGAGCGCTGATGTCCGTTTTCAGGCAAC
This sequence comes from Lissotriton helveticus, assembly GCF_964261635.1. Lineage (NCBI taxonomy): Eukaryota > Metazoa > Chordata > Amphibia > Caudata > Salamandridae > Lissotriton > Lissotriton helveticus. The sequence goes on along the minus strand of NC_136057.1, from coordinate 484,954,328 downwards.
CATATTGAAACTCTTCCTTATCATAACCCAAATAAAAGGATTCTGCGGGGTCAGGTTGTTGATGGGGTTTTAAGAGTAGCTGAATGCATGTGTCCAAGTGAACCATGACCAAGGGTCTGGTAACTGCAGACTAAGTTGAACAAAGCACATGTTTTTTTAACACCCGTTAAGGTTGCAAATGGTCTTTAGATTTGCATTTGGGGAAGCTGTAGTGATGAATGACTATGCTGTTCCCTTGGCGTACTTCTCTTTAGAGCAATGTATGTCCGATACCTCTGGCTTTAGTCATCCTCTTCCAACACCTTGAAGCAGCCTGCAACAAGTGTGGTTGTTCCTTAGTGTAAGCTGTGCATGCCAGTAGAATGTTGTTGAGCACCCTCTCATAATCCATCACTGAATAGTCTGTTTTAAAGGAAGTGCATTTAATCGATCCATCTTGTAGTAGCCTGGTGGATTTAGGTGATACAACAGTATAGTTTGAAGTCTGGAGTACCCAAACAAACGGGAAGCTTCATTTGAAAACTATGATGGGAAATCAAATATATGAAAATCGCCTATTCATGTACCTTATTATGCAGGTATTTTGAAATACTTGCCTTTACTGTCTATAATTGGAAAGTAAAATCCAACTTTTGGAATTGAAATTGTTAATTTCAGAGACAGACCATTGTTCTGCTGTTGCTGACAGTTTGTTTTGCATAATTATTTCTGTTTAGCTTCCGAAACATAAGTCAGTGGTTGTGACTCTAAACAACGACTCGGATAGTGAATCTGATGTGGAGCAGTCTAACACTAATACGAGTGTCTTTGGAGGGCTGGAGTTCATGATCAAAGAAGCAAGGAGAACTGCAGAGGTAACTAAAAATATGCATGTGTTGGCATCTTATAATGCCCTTATGGATTATGTAGTGTCCGTGCGTCTAGAGCTCTAATTAATGAGCAGGACAAACTAGAGCATTTGTAGATTGTTTTCTTGTCACAAGAAGGCCATTAAGTATTGTTCAAGGTCTAGAATCTGTTGCAATGAAATTCACTTCAAGGTTGGAAGCCAAATTGGTGTTATCAAATTATTTCATATTTTGCAAAGTTTTATGCTTTAAATCTTGTATTAACTTGTTCATTTCTCGATTTTGAGAAAATGCTTCGATTTGTAAACTGGGTTAATGTTTTCTGACTTTATTTTATAAAACAAAATAATTGTGTTGTAGAAAATATTTAAATTTTACTTTCATAGAGAGGTACATCTTCTTAGTCTATTCCTTCAGCACTTAGATTTAAGGGTGGTGCATTGATCAGACTATTTTGAACTGAATTGTAATGATTACACCATTGTTTGTTCAAATAGAATGTTGGTATATTTAATGATTGATTGAATTATTTTAATATGTATGCTAAACTTTGCTATCTGCTGTCTGTGATGGGTTACTAGTCTGAAGCAGTTGAAAGACAAAGTCGAGCATTTAGTTTCTAAACCACGTTTGCTGTTAATGGCCTATTTGTTGAGATGTTGATTTGGATATTTGTTTAATTTACTAATGTGTTGTATTGTCTAATGTGTTGTCTCTTATTGAAATGCACCTAAACAGCGTGACTGCGCATCTTGAACTGCTTATTAACATGGTTATATAGGTAGATGGTATGAATACAGGTGGCCTCCAGAACACCAGTGGTAAATTACATGTTCACCACCTTAGAAATTGCGGAATAATCATAAATTGACCCAAAAAGGTGTCCCACGCGTGATGTTTTGCTGGTTGTCCTGATAGTGAGTGCTTCCAACAGTCTTGGCTTGATGCATTCTTCTGGTACAAAAGGGGGTGGTGGTGATGGACGGAGCATCTGGTACAAAAGGGGGTGGTGGTGATGGACGGAGCATCTGAACCAATCAAACACTCACACCCAGTCAACAGATCTGGGTTTAATCCATCACCGTTCTTTAGCCCACTCTGCCACCCCAGTTCAGACATGGCCATATGCAAAACAGTCTGACCCTGTGCCTCATGCGAACAGTCCAGCCCGAACTGCCAAGCCAAGCTATCCTGGCTGATGATGGCTGATAGCCAGAAACCAGTCCTAGGATGCTTGATTCCGGTCCAGGGAAGACATGGCAGTTCGGGCTGGACTGTTCCCATGAACTGGGTTGGCTTGGTGAGCAAAATAACGATGGATTAAACCCAGATCCGTGACTGGGGGTGAATGTTTTGCCATTGTGCAACATTCCGTCCATCTTGTGTGTTTTGTTGATGCATTCTTCTACCTTTCTCGGACTGCTTTAGTAATGTTTTCAAATTCAATCAGGCCTGCTTTTTTTTTTTGGGTTGTGAATACTGTAGCTAGTAATCCATACTAAAACAGATCTAGCCTTATTTTGCAATTGATTTATATCCTTTTTCTCGTTTTAGAGCTTAACTGTTCAATTTTTCCTATTTTTAATACTGTTCTTTCTCTTGGCCAGGCTTCTAAACCTAAAGTGTCACCAAAATCTGAGAAAGAAAACGATCCTATGAGAACTCCAGAAGCTTTACCCGAAGATAAAAAGATTGAGTATCGTCTGTTAAAAGAAGAGATTGCTAGGTATATTGACTAAATATTTGTAATGAAGATGAGCCCCCTCCAACCCTCCTCTCAAGCTATAAACACTATTTTTGTAAGAGGCATAGTTATCTGCATTCTTGGCTCTTTAGTTGTTTCTCTGTGAAAGGTCTCTTGAGTCACAAGATGTGGCATGATTCTTCCTTTTGGTGTATAGTGCACACATGCAGTGATTTCAGTTTAAATTGTTTTTTTTCTGCCATATAGTTCTGATGTATACAGAGTGGGTGTCTAAGCTAGTATAGTTCGTTCATTATAGATCTCATTGTATTCGATTCAGGCTTAGTTTTCTTTAGTCTTTCCCAAGCGTGTATATAGTCTAAGCTCTGAGCCTCATTGACCTATTGTCCCACAAAGAGTTCCACCACCTGTCCTCTTATCACTGTAGAATGCTGCCTGGGTTATGGAGCTGACTGAATATCCAAATTTCCCTTCCTGTTACAACTACATATGGGCAGACCACCACAAAGTGTGTAATTTGTGTCTGACCTCCCCCTCTCCCCCCAGTGCACAGCTTGCCTTGCTTTCAGCCACAATGTTACTGAAGGGAGTGGTGTTACGCACACTGGAGAATATACCAGGAGAATTCATACGGGAGCCCAGACTTCTTTGTGGAAGATCCCCTCCGTACCAAAGAACAATAAGAGGCTGGCCCTTTGGGGCCCCGGTTGCGCAGCAGGCGTTCAGCCTAGGGACCACAAGGGAATGGATAACGTCGAGCTGACACCCAAGACTGCTGGTAGGCACACCAAGACCATGCCCACGGTTGTGAGTATGCCGTTAGCCCCTGAGCCCATACCAACAAGCAAGTTCTCCAAAGGGAAGTCCCACTCTGTTCCTGCAAGAGTCATGCATTCGGGCCCAAGCATGTGTGCAAAGAAAAAAATCATGCCTCGGGCGTCTACCGACTTAGGGCTGCGGGCCACACAGGCCAAAACATTTGGAGCCCAGGAAGTCTCTGACCTAAATATCCTCTCTCATTAGCTGTTGGTTGGACACAAAGCATCAGGGCCTACACCTGAAGGCAGCACTGATGCCTTCAGTTGTGCTTGGGCATAATACCTAGTCAACCCTGAAAACATCACTGAAAGCGAAGCAGACTTTGAGTCCTCCGTCCACGATCGGACCAGATGATGTGGAGGCTCAGATCCTCAAACCTCGACAGTAATTCAGTGCCAGACAGAAGTATGTGTTTCTCCACTCTGTTGGCAAAATCACAGCAAGACTCCTCCACCAGTCCCTCTGGACCCTCTTTGAAAGAGGATGCTGACCTTTTGAGGGGGAACCTTCCTTAAATTCTTTCTCTCCAGAGCTGGCTCTGAAATGGAAGGAGAGTTCTTCAGTATTAGGGGTGTCTTTCATAGATTCACATGCCTGAATCATTCCCCGTCGTCGGAGTGGGAGTCCCACGGTACATAAAAAAGCAATAATATGCAATACATATGTAGTAAATACCAATAAAAACAAACCAGGAAGTAAAGTAGCCCAGCTACAGTAAGAAAAACTTCCACATCTATGACAATCCTAGTCATTTTGTATAGTCAACTACAGCCAATCGGGCGCCAGCACCCACCAGAATGTTCTCCCCAGAGGCTCAGGCTCTCAGATTTTCTACCGCACGTCGTGTGAAGGGAGTCTCCCTGAGCTCTGCTCAGTTCTTTCAACTTATCTTCCTTTTGGATAATTTCTTCTAGATTGTCTTCAAAGAAGTCTCTGTTTAGAGCCTGTGACTCTTGTGGTAAGCTCCGGCTTTTTAAAGAGGACCCCCACAAGAAATGTATTTACTGCCTCTATCCAGATCATCAGGTCAAGGACTGTAAGATCTGCAGAACCTTTCCTCAAAAGACTCTCAGAGACCGAGAGGGTCGGTTGCTTTAGTGGCTACAAAGGCTTAAGGATTCTGATAATCCTGTTTCTGAGGTTGGCAGTATTGCCTCTGGTTCCACTTCAGTGTCTAATAAGAGGCCTGCGTCTGAGGTATTGCCATCCCCTGGGGCTAAGGTTGTTAAGAAGCATCAACCTTCTAAAGGTTCTGACAGGCCTTCTACTTCTAAGGCTGCCCCCTCAGGCAAGGGTTTGGAGGTTCCTTCTATACCTTAAAAACGATCTACCAAGAGCTTGCCTCCGACATCTGACAAGATTTCACCTCAGGAAACTTCTTTCTCGTCGACGACGCCTTCTTCTGTTTTCTCGTCGACGAAGACCTCCGTTGACGCATCATCCACGTCGACGATGACCTCATCTCCTAAACCATTGATGATTATGACTACGACAGCTTCTTCCCCTACCATGGTCTATGTTACGGTAAGACCAATCTCGTCGACGACGGCCGTCCTCGACTCCTCGTCGTCGGCTCCTCTGAAGGCTCTACCGTCGACGACGAAGATGCCATCGACTGCTTCGTCGGCGAGCTCCATTCCGCCGACGAAGTTGCCACCGTCGACTAAGTCGTCAACTAAGGTTGCACCGTCGACGACTAACATCCCGTCGACGCAGTCCGTCCCGTCGACGCAGTCCGTCCAGCCGCAATTGTCGTCTTGCACTGCGCTACAGGTATGGTCACCGTCGAGGGTGTTCTTTACGCCAAAGCCATCATCGCAGGTACCTGACCGACTTTTAGACTGACAGTGAGGATGATGTGGTTCATACGTTCGGAGCGGCCACTAGTCCTTCTGAGTTGAATATCAAGTTGCAAGAAGACGAACTTGAGGATGAACAACCACCTGTACAGATGGAGCCTCAGATGGACAGTTTACCTGTCGCGCAGGTACCAGTTGCCTTACTGACCAACCTTCAATGCATGTTGGACGATTATTATAGAAGGTTTTCACCTTCTGAAACTACGGGCTCAGTGCCTGCTACTCCGGCCACTGAAGTACCGGTGCCAGTTTTACAACCAACAACTCCTGTTTCACCTACTTCGCAGCCTCAGGTGGAGGAAGTAGATCCTCAGTCTCACCTTTGCATCAAGCAGTCTCAATTTCACCACCAGTGGACGTGGTTAGCTTCCACCTTTTAATGGAACGTGCAACTAGACGTTTTCATATCAATATGGAGCATAAGGAACAAGACTGTTTCCTATATGATTTTAAAGATCAGCCCAAGAAACAGATTAAGTCTATACCCATCATTGACTTCATTTGGCAGGAGGGTATAAAAGTCATGGCAACCCCGGCATCCATTCCTCCAGTCCTGCCACGTTTGGAAGAGAAATACAGAGCACCGGACAAATCTCCTGCGTGCCTTATCGGACAGCCGAAACTTGACTCTGTGATTGTCCAGGCAGCTCAAAAGAGGGCTCGGAACCCCTCTTTTCCACTTACAGTCCCGCCAGACAGAGATGGCAAACGCCTAGATTCAATAGGGAAACGTGTTTCCACTATGGCAGCTACGACAGTTCGAGCGGCAAATTCATTGGCCATCTTAGGAAGGTATGACCGACAGATGTGGTCGGACATTGCACCATTTATTGATCTCCTACCTGAACCTTCTAAGGCTGAAGCGCTCAAGATACTACAGGAAGGCCAAAGAATCTCAGAAGAGATTATTGATTCAGCAGTGGATGTAGCCTCAACGGGCTTTCGGCAGCTAGCGGGAGCTGTGGTTCTTCGCAGACAGGGTTGGATACGGTCGTCTACTTTTAGACAAGAAGTACAAAATAAGGTGCTGGACTTGCCATATGATGGCGAATATCTGTTTGGCCCTCAGGTGGAGGATGCCTTACAGACAATAGATACTGAAACAGCAAAATCTTTAGGTACCCTCCAATTCCGCAAGCCGCCCTTTCGAGGAGCGAGAGGACGAGGATCGTCTCTACCAGAGGTGGATATAACCAACAATCCTCTTACAGACAAAACAATCAACGATACCATACTCAACGATATCAATCTTACGGCCAGAGAAAGCCCACTTATGCCCAGAACAGGGGAAAGGCAAATTATTGTGGAAAAGATAAGCGCCAATGAGACTTTTCACCTGCCACCACCACTGCCCTGCTCTCAAGAACGAATTGGAGGACGAATATCCACATTTTACTCCAATTGGCAGTCAATAACATCAGACAAATGGGTCTTGGATATTGTGGCCAGGGGTCATGCCCTAGAATTCGAGAAATTTCCTCCGAATGTTTCCCCGAAAGGACCACCCCCAGCTCACCTGAAGGAGCTATTTGCCCAAATCAAATTGATGATGCAAAAAGGAGCGATCGAGAGCGTACCTCAGAAGATGAGGGGAATGTGGTTTTACTCCAGATTTTTTCTAATAAGGAAGAAAAACGGGGAGTGGCGCCCGATTCTAGATCTTCGCGCTCTAAACAAGTACTTAAAAAAATTAACTTTCAGCATGTTATCGCTCCAGGAAATATTGCATCTTTTGGCAGCGGGAGATTACATTGTCACCTTAGATCTCCAAGATGCATATTTCCATATTCCCATTCTACCTCGCCACAGAAAATTCCTGCGCTTAAGGGTGGCTGGCAGGGATTACCAATTCAAAGTTCTTCCTTTTGGACTACGGTCAGCGCAAAGAGTTCCAAGGTTCTAGCTCCGGTAGCGGCGCACCTCCGGCTGGAGGGAATCCAAATTTTCCCATACTTAGACGACTGCCTTATAAAGGCTAATTCTCGAGCAGGCGTGCAATCTCATCTACAACAGTGTCTACACCTGTTCCAATCTCTGGGCCTGTCCATCAATCTCGAAAAATCCCAATTGAGACCTTCTCAAAGACCAGCTTTCTTGGGAGCCACATTGGACACTCAGAATCTGCAAGCCTTTTTCTCGGAGGGGAGACAAAGGCAAATGACAAATGAAGATAAAAAACATGGCGCAGAATCGGTTATCAAAAAAGTCAGTTTCTGTTCGGCTATAAAAGTCCTTTCTGGGGATGGTATCTTCTTGCATCCCATTACTGCCAAACTGTCGTCTCAGAATGAGACCTCTCCAGGAAGAGCTAACCCTGCAGCGGTTACAAGTCTCCGGGACGTTCGAAGATCTTATCAAGATCACACCGCTAATGCAAACCTTCCCAAAGTACCTTCGGATTTTCACCTTAACGAACCAATTCTGAAGTCATTTTTTCCTAACCCGCAATCACCGGCGGAAAGGGCATTGCATACGCTGGATGTTAAGAGATGTCTTAAATTCTATCTGCAGAGGACATCCGTCTTCTGCTCTTCTGACCAATTGTTTATCACCTACGGTGCTATTCATAAGGGGCAGGCAGTTTCAAAACAGACTATTGCAAGATGGATATCTTCTGCCATTGCCTTTTGCCCTATGCAAGCAGGACGACCGTTGCAAGCAGCTCCTAGAGCTCATTCCACAAGAGCAATGTCATAGTCTACGGCTTTATTTGCTGGAGTTCCTATTCAGCAGATCTGCAGAGCGGCTACTTAGGGCAGTCGCCATACATTTACCAAGCATTACTGTCTGGACGCAACCAGCGAAGCTGATACTTCTGTGGGTCGTGCAGTTCTACGAAATCTTTTCAAATAAGGTGAGCCTCTGTTTCCCACCTCCATTACATGTTTACATGATTGCATTATCCTGTGCTTTACTGATGTGTATTTTCAGTTTACACTGCTTTATGACTTATGCTGACAAGCTTTACAGCCATTGACGTCTGCCTAGCACGGATTTGTACTGCTAGCTACTCTGATTCAGGCATGTGAATCTATGAAAGACATCCCTAATACTGGAGAAGAACAATAGTTACTTACCTGTAATCTGTGGTTCTCCAGTATTGGTGTCTTTCATAGATTCACATGCAACCCGCCCACCTCCCCTCAGAGGCTTTTAGGCTTTTTTGGGTTTACCTACACTCCTTGCGAGAAAATCTGAGAGCCTGAGCCTCTGGGGAGAACATTCTGGTGGGTGCTGGCGCCTGATTGGCTGTAGTTTGGACTATACAAAATGACTAGGATTGTCATAGATGAGGAAGTTTTTCTTACTGTAGCTGGGCTACTTTACTTCCTGGTTTGTTTTTATTGATATTTACTACATATGTATTGCATATTATTGCTTTTTTATGTACCGTGGGACTCCCACTCCGACGATGGGGAATGATTCAGGCATGTGAATCTATGAAAGACACCAATACTAGAGAACCACACTTCCTCTGCCACAAAGCCCACGTCTACCTCCACCACACACGTACACACCACCCCTCTGGCTCTGCTGGAGTCGCCGGAGGGGTCACCTCTTGATGAATCCGGGGACAACTATAATGTAGGCTCCAAATCTGGGTCACTTCCCAGTTAAGGCCACTGCCTGGATGACACTGCAGCCTATTATGAAGGCTGAACTATTTCACAAAGTGAACATGCAAGTCACCCAAGAGGAGGCTCCTTACTCTTGGAGATACTCTCCAAGTCCGACTGCACAGTCCAGTTTACCTATGCTGATGGACATGTTGGAATTTGCTTTGGATAACTCTAGGAAGCCTGTCCAAGCCGAATAGTGACACAAGGGTAAAAAAGAAATTCAAACACTTCCCTACTGACAGATGTACATCAAGGGACACGTCCCTTGTGACTTACTGATGGTCCACACGGCCTGAAGCGTGCCTCTGCTCAGGGTACTGTTGATGCTTCTGTAGAAAAGGAGAGCAAATGCTATCAATTCAACTGGCAAGAGGGTAGCAATTGAGCCATTGGCGTTTAGGCGACTCTTTGGCACTCCTGTCACAATGTGATAGGGCCCAGTGGAAGGACATGCAAGAACTTTATAAGCATCTTTCTGAGTACAGAAAATGAAGTGCGGGGATAGTGTTTGAGGGAATAGTCCTTGCCAGAATTGCCTGTGCATTATATACAGCTAAAATAGCCTCTAGGGGCTTCAACTTAAGCGGGCTCCTGAGGTGCCAAACCTGGCTCCGTATCTGTGTTCTAGTCTGAAGTCCAGCAGTGTTTCCTTAACCTCCCATTAAACCGGTTGCACCATTTCAGTCTGCATGTTGATAGGAAGCTGGAACAAAATGAAAAACCTACGGATATAGCAAATCTCTAAACCACTTCTTACAAGGGCTCCTTTCGTAACAAGAGCCCAGACTGATCCAAGACTACCTATCCTTAACTGCATTCTTACCAGAGGCAAAAGCAAACTGGGAGTAGGTATAGTAGTTGTCTTATGGGGTTAGGTCAAAGGTGGCCCCAGCAAGGGAGCTGCCACCTTCAAGCAATGACTTGAACCGCTGCCTCCCCCCTGATCGCACATTACTTGTCAGGGTGAGGATACTAGATTTTTCCTTTCATTGGGAGAAAATCACATTTGATTAGTAGGTTCTAGCTGTTGTCCAAATGACTATTGTCTCAAAGTACACACAATCACTCCCAACATAGTCCTCGGCATGAACACTTCTTCCTCCTTCAGGAAGAAGTGACTTGTCTCCTATAAAAAGGTGCTGTAGTGAGGTGGCCTGCAACATCAGTGCAGCAGTGTGTGCTTATTGCTACTTCCTTATCCCCATCCTTGACCATGGGCCTATCCACCGCTACAGCCTATCAGTTTTTAGGTCTCGGCTAGTGAGGCTGCGCACATGCGCAGTCTCGCTGGCGAGATTTAATGACATAGAGGAGAACATCACTAGCGAGGTTAAGCCCCGCCCCTCTTCTCCATTGGCTGGCCAGCCATTTAAGAAGAGGTCCCAGTGACGTTCTTCTTTCTTTTTAAGCCCTGTCCTTTTCAGACTGGCGGGCGTGGTTTTGACTGTTTCTGTTTACATTCTTTTAAGAGCCGTCCTTTTCAGACTGGGGGCATGTTTTCCTGCTGAAGTAAAAGCTTTCTTATCTTTATGGGTCGAGATTTACATGCACCACCCTACTGCCTCGAAGATAGTTTCGTTTTTTTTTTTGCAGGTGACTATTGTTTTTTTCCTATATAAATTCTCTTTATACCAGTTAAGACCAATTTTTTGGGGAACTGCATTTACAACTCAATCAGTTGCCACATGTATGCGTGGTAAAGGGAGTCAGCGCTCCAGATTCAGAGCGGATGAGTGGGGAGAATGGAAGTAACTGGAAGGATCGGGATACTGCTTGGTGAGTAGGGCTGGGATTGGGGTAGTTTTTTGGCTGAGGACTGGTGGCAGAGTAGTTTGTAGGGATGGTGGCTGAGTAGTGTGTAGGGATGGCGGCCGGGTTTTAGGGCTCAAGGTGGGGGTCCTGGTAGTATTTAGGACTGGGGGCCAGTTTTAGGGCGCGGGGCTGGATTAGATTTTAGGGTCGATTTTGTTTTTAGTGCTGGAATCGGTTTCAAGGCGGTGGATGGGTGTTAAAGGGCTGCAGTCGGGGTAAATTTCAAGGTTGGGGGATGAGTTTTAGGACTGTGCAGGGGGCCAGGGTAGTTTTTAGGTCTCGCGCCTAGCGTTGCAATGGAGACTTCTTGTAGGGTGTTTCAAAACTAACCTAGGAATCCCACATGCTTGTGCGTGTGCTTTTCCTTTTGGCCCACGCTATTAGCCTTTGGGTGCATCTTGTTAACAAAGACAGCACGCAATTGGCCAAAGGCTGGGGCATTGCTCCGCCCATGGCCTGTTGGTGTCTGTTACCCGCACCGCAGCCATTTGGTTTCAATTATCGTTCCCAGACAAGGGCGCGATAATTGAAACCACATGTCTAGCTGTGGCGCGTGCGGGCTTCTTATTTTTTGGATCCATTTCACAGGGAAGCAACTAAATAAAAGGAAAGAGTGGTGGGTTGCTTGCGCACACTACTCGCACACTTGTTCTTTTTGTTATAGATTTGTGATTACTTGTTAATGTATTTAGCAGATACCGTTTTAGCCAGAAGTTGTAACTCAAAACTTTTCTTAAGATTCTGTTCTTGTAGTGTTTAATGCTGATGGTATGAGTTCACGGCTCCGTTCGGCACCTGCAGAGAGAGGGTGTCATGAGAGTTGCGTTAGATTAATGGACTAGTTCCCACCTGGAAAGCAGTTGGCCCTTTAATGCAGGCGCTGTAAATTACACATTGGTTTCTGGGTGGATGAAGCACACTCACTGGTGGTTATTTACAGCACAGATTCTCGCCTAATGAATACGTTTTAGTCAGCAGCTTTTAGACTGACTAAATGGCTGAGGTAAAAATAGCAAAAGCTACCTCGAACTCGCTCCTTTTAATATTGAGCCAAATCTCCTGTTTTCGGCCTCGTGTGGAGCATCGGCTGTCTGGGAGGTCTTAACGTCACAGCTGGCCGCTTCACTGCTGTACGAAAGCCAATCACATGGTGGCATCGAATCCCATAATCGAAAAATAAATTAATTAATAAAATTATGTCTGCATCATTCCTGAAGCATGTTCATGTGTAAGATGCATGCTCGCACCTATTTTATGCATGTGCACGCATTGGAAATGACACAACCACCATAAACGGCTGCGTCAATGAAACGGTTTGGTTTTTTGATTTATTTTTTTTACTAATGTTGCACAGCTTTGGCAAAAAGCATTTGCAAAGTCAGGGTATTCAAAAGCGAAACCTGTTTCATTTCTGAATGCTTGTTCTCGCTTGGCATCTGACACTTACATCCTGAGGATTGGAAGTAGTAGAGGTGTGACAAACAAAAATTAAACTTTCGCTAGCGGGATCCACACATGTCGAACGCATGCATCCTGATACACATGCAAAACGTTGATATTATAACTGCACCCACCTACTTTTCTTAGCATTGAGACATGATTTCTTCATGTAGGTCACTTTAATACAGGGCATTGCTGAAGTGTATATCACAATGTAGATTTGAAACATGCCTTTTTTAAATCAATAATATTTAATCACAAAATATATTACTTTAGTTATCTATCAATTCTCCTTAAATTCGATGTTTTATAACCCAAGTAAAACAGATAATTACAAAGACATGCTTAAAAAGTTTAGAAATATTAATCCTATTAAAAAAAAAAAAAACTATTGTGTCTTTGATTGCTGGGACATAAGTAGCTCTGGTCACACAGGCAGCTCTCAGAGCTCCTGCCTGGAAGAGATGATGAATGATGAAATAGCTAGATTTGACCTTTGACATATTAACACACCCTGATGGATGTAACGGGCGATAATAAATTTGGCTGTGCTCTAGTACTTAATTCCAATTGCACTTGCATCTTATAGCAAACTAGGTTTATCCTATAGGATCACCTCCCCAGAGCCAAAATAAATCTGAGCCGTCTGTAGGAATGGCTAAACAAGGATTTGCAATGCAATAGGTCTCGCATTTATGCGAGTTTGAGCTATTGACATTGTCAGTAATGACTTTTATTTTTCTTTTAAAAACATAAATAAAAGGCATTATTTACAATGCCAATAGCTGAAACTTTCGTAACTGCGAGACCTATTGCATTGCAAATGCTTGTTAGGGTTGGGTTTTAGAGCTTAGGACGTGGGTAGGGGGGGCTGGTTCGTTTTTAGGGCTCTGTATTGGTTTAAGGGCTCTGTATTGGTTTAAGGGCTCAGGGCTGGGGTCGTTTTTAGGGCTGGGTGTTGGTTTAAGGGCTCAGGGCGGAGTGCTTTTAGGGCTGGTGGCAAGGTCTTTTTCAGGGGTGGGGGCCGGGTTTTAGGGCTTGGTGCGGGGGGCTGACTTGTAACCTTTACCATGTATATGCCTTTACCAATCTTGCCTTTACAATGAAAGTTGTTGTAAAGGCATCTGTGGTAAGGATGCGGTCGTGGTAAAGACCATGTTAAGGCTTGCAATATAATTGCATGCGTGGCTGCATCATGCAACACAATTTTTCCCATAGATGAAGTTATTTTTTTTGCTAATAACTTTGGTGTAGTTTTTCGAATCTTCACTAAATTTTCTAAAAAAAAATGCCCTACTTTGCCTAATTCTACATGGAAAGTTACAGGGAAAATTCGTCCGGTGGTTCGAGAAAGATTTTTCCCCTTGCAATGTCTGGGGATTTTGCAGTTTCTAGACACACCTACAGGCTGAAACATTGACTAGTTTCACACCAATTTTGGCAGAAAGCTATATCTTGGTCCAGTAAGAGTCCTGTTTGTAATTTGGTGTAAATCTGTAGAGTAGTTTTTGAGTCAATAAAGAAATAAAATGTTGTACATCTAGGGACGCGGATAGATATGTGTATATATATGCATGTGTGTGTATATATGTATAGTGTGTATATGTGACCAAAACCACAAACTTGTATTTCTTTGACACCAGAATGAATACCTTGTAACTATCGTGAAGATCTTTTCTGTTGCTACTCTTCCCACTTTAATATATATAATGCAGTCTACACCAACAGGAGTGTCACCACATCTTGTGAATCGAGAGACTACGAATAAAATAACATAGAAATGTCCAAGCCTGGCACTGGATAGCAGGAATATGCCAAGCATGTGAATCTACAGCACCACACACAATGGTAATAAGTAGCATTTCTATTTTTAGAATGAATACTTGGGTCTTCCAAGCATCCAGTGAGTTGGAAAAGGCTAGAAGCTCCTCTATTTTTGCAGGCCTTTTAAAGTGTTTTGTCTACAGTACATTGCGTGTTCAGAATCGGTACGTATTTTCAAACATCATCTACTTAAAGCCAAAAATATGCTTTTTTTTTTTTTACCACAGTCGAGAGAAGCAGCGCTTAATAAAATGTGATCATTTGAGGACAAACTCTTCTCCTGCAAACTCTGATGTGGAAATTGATGGTACTGGTAGAATAACAATGGTCGCTACTCATGTCACAGAAGCGGAAGCAAAACATCGGAAACATAAGTAAGTATGGATTTGAAATGAATTTTTTTAAATGAATTTTATTTAAGGGTTTTTAACCATCGTAGTTGATGACGGAATGAATATTCATTTTAACACCTTAGCTCCTGATGCTTCCCTTGTTCCCCTTTGCCTACCAAAAAGTGTAGCTCTCTCATTGCGAAAGACCTATAATAGGCTTATTAAAATATTACCATTGGCTTAGGTCCCACCTATCTCTTTCCATTGAGTGTCTTTGTCACTCATTTACTTACGTCCTATACAATTGCTGGTCTCTCCCTGCCAGTTATCCTTTTGATTGGCTGACTCCCTCTAATGCTCCCGATTAAGGAGCTACTTTTTTCTTTCTGGTTAGGTGTTCCATGAGTGCATGCCCCTCTCCCCCCCACCTTCCTGTCTGCTCTATTTTTTACACCCTCTTGCCTGCTCTCTGTTGTTTCCCCCCTTTTGCCCGCTCCCATTCCCCCCCCCCCCTCACTCTCCTCTCCGGCTCATCTTTTCTTCTGCCCGCTCTCCTGTTGCTCCTGCTTGTTGATCCCTGCCTGTTCCCTGTTACCTCTGTTATGTAGGTAGCTGGCTCTCTACATAGTGCACCTAAATGAGATATGCTGTGCGAATAGTCCATGTGATCCTTACTGGTTTGTGGGGGCTAAATTAATTCCAAATGCTCTTTTTTGTGACCGTGTGGGCGTTCAGTTTTAGCTTATCAAAGGTTAGTGTTAAGCATTTATTTCACACACAGTCAGTAAGTAAGGGAGACCTACACTCAAAGAAATCTGACATCAATTTATAAAAATCACACCGATTTGTATATGAATTAAGACAAGATCATCGTAATCAAGTAAGTACTTTTCGAGTTGGTGATTTTCCAAGACTTAGAAAATGCACTGCATTGTATTTTTAAAGCGGTAAGGTTATCCTATGGTACCGACTTGCAGGATTGTTCTTCATGACTTAGTGCTGCCTTGGAGCTTGCCCCATAGTTGCCTTAACAGGTCACCTCGGTCGGCTCTGGGCCGTCTGGGTGCAGAGGTGCTTTTCGGCTTGGGGTGACCTGTTCAAGTCAATGGGAAACGGTACTGCTGAAGAGACTGCATGTGGGTTCTGGGGGTCCAGTCCTGTTCAGTCTACAGAAGGGCTCTGATCTTTGGCACACAGACACCTTTGGTCCACTTGGACTGGGGCTCGAGGGCAGTGGGGCTTTGTCCAGCGGGGTCGCACTGTGGAGGACTCTTGGGGTTATCTGTCCCTGCAGAAAGAGGCTGCAAGTGCGACTGAGGACCAGTCTGGCTAAACTAAAGTGAGGGTCTTATTGCCAAAAAAGGCTGTTCTTCACAGTGACATCCACACACCTATGCAAGAACTCCTTATGGAACTCGTGTTATATACACTATACCACAGCTATTTCAAACACGAAAACAACTGGTATCTCTAACTATCCGGAATGTCGATGGGGAATTGTGCGGCTCCTACGTACGCCAACCTCTACATGCAAAATTTCGAAGAAACATACATTTATGGTAACAACGATTTTAATGACAGAATAGCACTATACGTCGGGTATATCGACGACCTTTTCATAATTTGGAAAGACACAAAGGATTCTTTGCATGAGGCATTAATCTCACTGAATAGCAAAGACGAAAGGATCCAACTCACTTGGCAAATAAGTGAAAGCATACTTTCATTTTTGGATGTAAACCTCAAAATCACTGATCATGGATTCTCGACAGACTTACACTGCAAGCCTACTGACCGCAACAATACCCTACATTATACAAGTTTTCACCAGGGATCATTGAAAAAACACCTCCCACATTCTCAAATGCTACGGGTCAAACGCATAGTGTCTGATGATGACACATTCAAACAAAGAATAAAATAAATGCATGACCGATTCACTGAAAGAGGTTATCCTGAAACTGTCCTTGAGGATGCCACCAAGCGTATGGAAACAATCAATAGACAAGAAGTCTTAACAAAAATCACCACACCCAAAGATCAACTCATGGTACTAGTATCAAAATTCTCCACATGTAGTGCTACATTCAAAAAAATTATTTTAAAACACTATCTTACAAATGGAGCCAGACTTCAAGGATGTTTTCAAAACGCAACCTTTATTTGCCCCCACACGCAGCAACAACATTAAGGAGATATTGCAAAAGAAAGCCGTAATGGTTAACGAAAACAAAGGAACCCGACCATGTATGAACTGCAACAATTGTAATTGTATCATCAGAGGCAACAGCATTACGCATCCAATGAAAGGCCAAACCATCAGACTCAATGTTAACGCCACTTGTGACACTACTAATTTAATCTATGCCATCAAATGTCCTTGCGGAAAACTTTGTCGGTAAGACGGAAAGAAAAATTAAAGTGCGCATTAATGAACATAAGTCAAACATTCGCACTAGAAACGAGAAATCCAATGTGGCTATGCACTTTTTTGAATTGAAACACCATCGCTCAACTGAAATTCATAGTCTTAGAAACTATCACTCAAAGTGAAGGAAGAGACAATCGTAAATTTCTATTACGAGAAATGGAATGGATTTATCGTCTTCAAACACTGAAACCATTTGGATTAAATGACCGTATAGAATTTAGTTGTTACTTGTAAATATGATATATGTACTGCTCTGACAATGCGCACTTCTGTACTCTTGTTTCTTACATTCCCTACCTGTTTTATCTTTCTGGTTCTACCTTGACTCCTAGTCCGTCACTTATTTTTAGTCTCACCCACCCAGCACACTCACGCGTTCAACAGCACACTGCCTGTTTCGATCCCCAGGTTAGTCCGTCACTTATTTTTAGTTGAATCCACGGTCACATGTTAAATATCCCATCGTACACTTTCACGTGACTCCGCCCCGCCAGCACAGCTGCAGCATTTACTAACAGCGTTCACGCTAACAAGTAAGACTTTACCACCGCGTTTTGATACATGCCAATGACCCGTCTTTTTACGAGCTTGGCACTAACACACCTCTTTAAACTTTCTCGCTTCTTAGATCGTAACCACGTCACATGGATTTTTGCGACGCGCAAGTCATGGCTGATCTTGCAACCCCACCCGACCCGTGTTTTAGCACTCCCGATAGTTTTAGTAACACGATGTAACCTACCACTATCACGTTCTTTCTCACATCCCGGTTGGGTGAAGTTTGGGTTCTCTTACCTATGCTTTTCCTATCACAAACACGCTCGTTACCACACTAACCCCACCTGATTAATTTTCATTTACTGATAGCCTGTTATGTCTTCTTCATCTTTCAGTTCTCCTTGATAAAGGGCTGGCATAGCCCGAAATGCATTGGAGTTTTGCTATTTGAAATTTCTCATGATATGATTTTTGAAACGTCATAACTAAGTGATGTCTTCAATATCACAGAAACTTTGCAAAAGAAACTGAGAATAAATTAAACTAAGAAACTTTAAATAAGCTTGGAGTCTATTTTGAACCCCATGGAGTGCCTCTACAACAGGGATGCATTTGCAACCTAAGCGTGCACTACTCACTAATCTTATTGCCATGTTGGCATGCTGCCTGACTTGGACTGTGGAGCGTGGGTGCAGGGGTGCTTTGAGGCATCTGGTTGCAGTCGGTCAGAGGCTCACTCTGGGTCTTGGGGACCTGGTGAAGATGGGGAATATGGCAGCAGAACCACACTATGCTGGCCTAGTGGATCCTGAAGTCCTCCAAGTGTTTTTTTGGGAAAATGTCCAGCGTTTGGCGAAGTTGGCCCCGGCGATGGTGGAAGTGTAGTCCGCCTGGCAGGATTTTGCAACAATCTTTGAAGCAGGTCTAAAGTTTTCGCTCTTTTGGGTCCTCCTCTACATCAGTTGCAGCTAATTGAATCTGATTTTCCTGGTGTCCGGTGACCACCTAAATACTCCATTTAGGGGCGTTAAGGGGAGTGAAGGGTAGCAGCCAATGTGCTACTTACCTCTGGGCTCGCTACACCCCTAGATGACCACTTTCTATGGTGAGTGGGCATCACCCCGTCCCAGAGTTCCTAATTCCACCACACACAAGATGATGGAATTCTTTCGTGTCAACTTCATGCTGCCCACCTTAGGGGTGTTACCCTGGTGGTGCAACATGCCGCCTTTCATTGCTAATTTGCACCTTGTCCTGGTGCCAATTGGGCCTCATGGCAGGTGGTGGACTCTCCCAGATCTGGGGTAAACCAGTCTTGCATATGAAAGGCTCTTTGAAACTCCTTGCCTTGACATGCTAATGTTCGAGGCATGTGGGCTGCTGAATTCATATCTGTGCATAGATCGCTGCCTAGTGTTGGGTCCGGATGATTGCACATTTTTGTCTCGAAGAGTCTTCGAAGTATCACGAGATAGGTGGCTCCTCCCCTGGACTACAGTGCGCATGGGCATCCTCTCCATCCTCAGATTGTTTTTTTCCGCCATTAGGTTCGGATGTACTTTCCTTTACTCGAAGTTCGGAATCGAAAATACTTTATCTAACGGCCAAAAGGCCTTCGGTCCCGTCGGTATTGTTTTCGAATCTGTGCCGAGAGCTTTATCTACAGTTTATTCAACTCAGGACTTCGAATCGGGCCGCGGGCCTTCTCGACGCCAAGCGGACCAGTCGTCGATGGAACGCAGTCCATTCAAAAGATGCCCTCTTTGTAATTCGAAATACCCACATATAAACACCCTGTATGCAACAAGTGTTTATCTCCAGAACATAATGAAGCCGACTGCTTAGCTTGTGCCCAATTTCGATCGAAAAAAACACTTCGGACTCGACGGGCCGCTAGACTAACAATGCAGAAACCGGAGCCGGACAATATCTTCGACGATGAAGACTATCTCGTTGAAGCCCAAGACTCAGATCAACAGTCGGATCAAGATTCGGAGCATGACTCCAACTACTATATCGACGAAGAAGAAGACCTCGTCGAGGTAGGAGACGACTAACAAGGGATCGGAGCCGTTGAAGGCGACTCCAGTGATGAAAACGGGGCCAACCATGAGTAAGAGACCCCAAACATACACTTCTATGGTTCCACAGGCTCAGGTCGAGGCATCGCCAGAAGGCCTTATCCAAGATCTCGAAACCCATTCTATAGCCCCGCGACACAGCTCGGCTAAGAATACAAGAAAAGAGCCATCAGATCCACGGACTCCAACATTGGTGAAATCGAAACCAAAAGTTATGGAAACGAAACCGAAACTGATCGACTACACGGTCTTCTGACCGAACTACGTCGATCCATCGGAGTCGATCCCAAAGAAGATCGTTGACAATACGGTCTTTGGACCAAACTATGTCGATCCATCGAAGTCTAACACAAAGGTCGTCGAGCCGAGGGCCAGCGCACCTATATCCACCCCGAAACAGAAGGCCGTCGAACCGACAAAATCGGCGCCAACAAAACAAAAAAGGGACTCGATCCGAAGGTTGTCGAAGCCAAACAGCGAGTCGACAAACCAATGGCTGTGCAACCGAAAACTATCGAGCCGAGGAAAATCGACCCGAAAGTCAATCGAGACGAAACAAAAAACCATTGGTTCAAAACCACAGGTTACAAAAACGCAGCAAAGTCAGAAAAGTACTATCGACTCGACAAAAGACGTCGGACCGATAAAAACTTCTGCTCCAAAGACACAAGCACAGCCGAAAAAGACTGTTGGGGACACCGAGGGATCTCGGACCGATCAAGTTTGGCCTACCAGTTCCCTCAAACAAAGGCGGTCGACCCAAAGAGCGGTGTCGAACCGACACAAACTAAACAAAAAACATTGGCAAAACTGCCCAAAACGGCTGAGGAGGAAATCTTATATCCAGACCCCTCATCATAGGAACAGTCAAAAATGTACATTGACCCTGATTCTGGAAAAGTAACCCTCTACAAAAGGAATTTCAGACCTGAAGCTAATAAAGAGACTTATGTCATACCACTCAAAAAGAAAAGGGACTGTTCAACTTCACCAATTCTATTTGAGCATATTAGACCAACCAGGCCTGAGCCATACACATATACACCCACACACTCAGATGTAGAGGTGGATGATGTGTATAATGAAGAATACAATTACCCAGTAGACACTGACCAAGACAATCAAGGTCAACCATGGGTTGATCCAGTACATCTTAGTGACTCTCAACCCATTCCAGATACACCTGCATACCCTGCTAGGCCTTCTCCTACAGAGGATACTGCTGCTTTCAATGCACTAATAGAAAGGGCAGCCCTACATCACAATGTACAAATGCATGCAGACCCCATTGAGGAAGATTTCCTCTTTGACACATCAGAAAGATCTGTAAAAACACTACCTATGTTAAAAGGGGTACTTAAACATGCAGGTCACATATTTAAAGAAACAACTAGGGCACAAGTCATTAACCCTATAATTGAGAGAAAATACAGGCCTGCGCCAGTAGACCCTACATATATTAAGGGACAACTGCCTTTAGATTCTTTGGTGGTATCCAATGCATGAAAACGTGCAAACTCCCAAACAACTGGAGAAGCTCCACCTCCTGACAAAGAATCCAAAATCTTTGAGACATCAGGAAAGAGGGTAGCTGCTCAAGCTGCTAACACATGGCGAATATCTAACACGCAAGCCCTGTTAGCTAGGCACGACAGGGCACACTGACAGCTTAGAGACACTAATCCATTTTTTACCTGAACCGTACAAAGAACAGGCTGAAGACCTAGTAGAGGAGGGACAGTTAATAACTAACGCCTCCATTAAATGTGCCCTGGACGTGGCAGATACAGCGGCCAGATCTGTTAACACCAGTGTTATGCTCAGGAGACATGCGTGGCTTCGCATTTCAGGTTTCAAAAATGAAGTCCAGTCTACTTTATTAAACCAGCCAATAAATCCAGACTATTTATTTGGTCCAGCGGTAAATACAATCCTGGACAAAATGAAAAAAGACACTGAGACTGCTAAGTCTATGGGAGCCTTACAGTCCCAACAACATAGAGGCTCCTTTCGTCGCTATACAGAGGTGCTCCAAGGGGTAACTCATCACAGCAGACCACAAACTACAAAGGGAATACGCAAACCACCTACAATAAAAACAATAGAGATGGATACCGCGGCAATAACAACAAAGGCAGAGGACGAGGGAATAATACCACCAGATCCTCTACCAACACAAAACAGTGACATCTTAGAGCGACCCCCAGACCATACAACACCAGTCGGGGGACGATTACAGCAGTTCCTACCAGTCTGGCAAAACATCACTACAGACAAGTGGGTAAGGCAAATTATCCAAGATGGCTATTGCCTAGAGCTAACCTCCACACCACCCAACATACCACCAAGACACTGTACTATGTCTGCAGGACACCTAAACGTATTGCAGCAAGAAGTCCTCAGTATGCTGCAAAAAGGGGCCATAGAACTTGTACCATTAGAACATCAAGGTACAGGGGTATACTCACTATACTTCCTCATACCCAAAAAGGACGGGTCTCTCAGACCAATCTTGGACCTCAGGCACCTAAATCATTACATCTTATCAGAGCATTTTCATATGCTCACTCTACAACAAGTCTTACCACTGCTGCAACAAGGAGACTTCCTCAAAACTTTGGACCTCAAAGACGCATACTTCCATATACCGATACATCCTGCTCACAGGAAGTATCTCAGGTTCACAATACTAAATCAACATTACCAATTCAAAGTCCTTCCCTTTTGGTGTAACAGCCGTCCCAAGGGTGTTCACAAAATGCCTAGCGACAGTTGCTGCACATTTAAGAAGACAACATATTCACGTC
Source organism: Lissotriton helveticus (assembly GCF_964261635.1). Lineage (NCBI taxonomy): Eukaryota > Metazoa > Chordata > Amphibia > Caudata > Salamandridae > Lissotriton > Lissotriton helveticus. The sequence continues at coordinate 484,932,252 of NC_136057.1, read as the reverse complement.
TATCCCTACCTGGACGACTGGCTAATACAAGCAAAGTCGGCCCAGCAATGTGCCAGCCACATAGTCTGCGTGCGAGGAACCAGTCTCTGGCTTCAAACTATGCAGCTTGGTTTTTGTCAGTCGCAACCTTCAGGGAGGCTGTGATCCAACTATTCAAAATGATTCTAGATTCCTGGCATACCTTCATGCTCAATGGATCAGTAAGGGTCCTCTCCTTGCACTGATTGAACTCAAATGCAGCCAGCCTGAGTTGCTTTCAGTGCAAGTAGAGGCTTTATTCTGTGCAGGCTCCACCGCCCTTTCCTTCTTGTGCTCTGGAAGCACTAGTGCTGTAATACTTTGCTGCTAGTTTTGGGTACTGAGCCGACTTTGGCAAGGGCTCACTCTGTTATGGTAAACCATCAAAGCCCAGTCTTATGACAGCAGTATTTCTGAAGGATGGAGGCTCCCATTCTGATGCTCCTGATGAAGGCTTTGAGCATGTTATTTATTCATTTATTCAGTTTTATATAGCGCGAAGAAGATCCTTACAGATATCAGAGCGCTTCACAAAGACAGGGTAGTGGCAGTAGGAGTGAACAGAGATAATGGGAGCAGTATAATAGTCGCTAACATGGTGGGGTAATAGTAACATACATAAAACATATCAAAATACAGTCAGGTAAACAAGTGAAAGACGGCACAAGTCATTGATCCCACTACAGGGGTGTTCAGGTGTTCCTTGGGTGTGTGGATTGCTTATACCAAAGTCTTAGTGTAGCGAGAACACTGAGTGGGGGCATCTGGAGAGTGAATCAACGTGTATCATATATTGGTAGTGACAACATCAAGTTAGAGGTATAGTGCCAGAGGACAAAGTGAACAGTGATACAAAGCAATGCAGAGTCTCTGATCCAGCACCAATCATGTTCAGGAGATCTTGGCCAGAAGGATGGTTTTCACCTCTTTCTTGAAGAGTGCAGTGGAGGAGATCCGCCTAGTTTCAGGCGGGAGCGCGTTCCAAATCCTGGGTGCCCTTCCAGAGAAGGAGCGCTTGTATGTTTTCTCTTTCCGGAATCTACGAGGTTTCAGGAGTAGGTTTTTTGTGCTTCTATTGGACCTCGAACCTCCTGAGATAGACAACTTTTGAGCGAGGTAGTTGGGTGCATTGTGGTGCACGGCCGCGTGTGTCATAACTGCAATTTTTAGCTGTATTCTGGCTTCAAAAGGCAGCCATTTTAGAGACTTTAAGTGTGGGGATATATGCGAATGTTTTCTTGAGCCAGTAACGAGTCTTGCTGCAGCGTTCAGGGAGGCTCTTAAGGGTGCAGTTGTGGATAGCGGGAGTCCGCTGAGGGCCACAATTCCGTAGTCTATTCGAGGGATGACGAGCTTATACAGCAGTTTGGAAGTCTTCGGCAGGGAGGAAAGGTTTAATTTTTCTCAGTGTGTTGGTTTGGAAATTAGCTGCTTTTGTGGCTTTGCTGACGTGCTGCTGCATGTTGAGCTTGGCGTCGAGTGTGATGCCTAGGGATTTCGCAGAGTCCACGATGGTAGGTTGGACATTGAGTGCTGTTAGGTTATTGAGCCATGTTTGGGTGGTGGAAGTTTTCGCCGGGGGTGAGATGAGTAGGAACTCGGTTTTCAGAGCATTTAGTTTGAGGTGATTATCTGCCAGCCAAGATTGAGTGTTAATAAGCGTGGAATTCAGATGTTTGATATCTTCCGGAGATTGTAGCTTTAGGTAGAGTTGTGTGTCATCGGCGTACATATGGAATTGGACATTGGAAGCTTGAAGTAAGGTGGCGAGCGGTTCCATGACGAGGTTGAACAGTGTGGGGGAGAGGGAGGATCCTTGTGGAACACCCAGATCTGCAGGCACAGGTGTGGATAGCACATTGTCGATCTTGAACTTCTGTGACCGATTGTGAAGGAAGGACGAAAACCATTTGAGAACAGTTCCCGATAGACCCATTCTAGTGCTTAGCAGCTCCAGCAAGTTCTCATGTTTGACCGTGTCAAAAGCTGACGAGAGGTCCAGAAGGATGAGGAGGCAGGACTCATTGCGATCTAGAATTTGGAGGGCGTCATCAATTATGTGTGTCATAGCTGTTTCCGTGCTATGTTTCGCTCGGAAGCCTGATTGATGAGGGTTGAGGAGGTCAAATTGGTCAATGTGTTTAGTTAGTTGTAGTAGGACACATTTTTCCAGCAGTTTGGCCAGGGTGGGGATATTGGTGATGGGCCAGTAATTGTTTAGGTCAGACGGATCAGCTGTAGGTTTTTTGAGTATAGGTGTGACTTGCCCCACCTTGAGGGAGTCCGGGATGAGGCCTTGTTGCAGGGAGCTGTTGATGATTTTGGTCCAGAGAGGGAGGAGCAAGGGGATGAAGTCTTTTACAGCATTAGCAGGTAGGGGGTCTGTGAGGTGATTAGAGGGCTTCAAGGTGCAGAGCAGTTTGCGTATTGCTTCTTCCGAGTAGGTATCGAAGTACAGCCAAGATGCTTTGTTTTTAGGTTGAGTGTAAGACATTCTGGTGTTGTTGGGGAATCGACTTACATCCATGATGAGGTCATTTCTTATGTTGTCAGTCTTTAGCTTAAAGAAAGCAGAGAAGGCTTCAGTGTGGGGTGTCGCTTGTTGTGCTGTTTGATTGTAGGGGTTGAGTCTTTGTTTGGGTCTTGATTAGTTCGAATAGCTTTCTAGGCCTGTTTTTTCCTATTACTGTATTAATGTTCCTATTACTGAAGCAAATAATGAGGAGGTGCATAGTTTGCTCCTTTCTCATTATTCTTATGGAGACTTGTATGTAGATCTTCAGAATGCCAGTGGACGCTTCACCAGATATTTAAGGTGTGCTCTCAGTTAGTTTTATATCACTTGGAGACGGTCCTGTTCAGTGGCATGTGTGGTTGTAGATACACATGCACTGCATACTTCTGCCATCTACTGTTAGATGTCGAGTTGTGCAACTTATTTTTCTTTGGAGTCTTTTGAGTCAAAAGGTAAAGTGACTCTTCCTCTCGGTGATACTGCTCATTGCCATCAACTCCTTTGTTGGATTGTTTTCTCTCATCCGTCTGTTTCGGATGTCTCTTTCCTCGGTGTTCAACTCCGGTATGACTCTTCGCTCCAATTCGATCTTCAACGGTGTATAGTGAATCTTCATCACGTGTTCGCGAACTGTTGCTGCTTGGTCCCCTTCGTCTGGTTGAAGCTTGATCAGTCGCCCTTCAGAGCACTGCACGTCTCGGGCATACCTTTCCCAGTGCACTGTCAGTTTAGGAGATGTCTTCCTAATGGAAGTTAGACCTTTTCGATTCTGCCAGCAGTGTCCCACCAACCTCCACCAGGTGTGGAAGCTCTGCCTGTCTTCAGATCACTGCAGGGCCTCAGCGACACTTGCCAGTCTTTTTTATCAAAAAGACACTTTGTGATCAAAGGTCACGTCAACTGGAAATGTCTTGCCATAGTGAGGACGACACTCCTGACATCTTTGGTGAGGAGTAAACCCAAGGAGAGACGGAAAGGGAAGCGGAGGATCCAGGGTTCTCAATAGAGATCATCTCTGGTTCTTATGTGGAGGAAGAACTGTAATACACTCTGCCTCTCGGGCAGCACATGAGTACTGTTGCCTCAAACCCTACTCCTCTGAAATTGAGTTCCAAATACTTGCCCCTTCCACTTGTCCAGGTTTCTTGACCGCCTCTGCTTTTGGTCTATGGTTGGATCCGAAAGGAGACTTTGGATGGCATGGTTGGATCCGAAAGGAGTCTTTGGATGCCCAGCCTTCCATCCCAGCTCTGAAAACTGCTGTTAAAACCTAAACTTTCGGCACAGACTTCTTCGGATCGCGCGCAATCTTCAGTTTTTGCCAAGCCTTTGGAACCGAAATGGCAGCCAGCTCCATCTTTCTGGCCAGAAATAAACCTATAACCTTGATTCCAAAATCAACCAAATTGAAACCCTCAAAGCATTCTTTGGTTTGTCGCCGGTCGATGGACGATAATAGCCTCACCTCCTCCTAAGAGGCAGTTTACCTCTGAGGAGGACTTGAACATTCTTGTGCCTCGCAAAAATAAGACCAAGCTACAAGGGAGACACACCTTTGGGAACTGTTCTCTGGTAACTACAGAGACACTTCTGACCCTTTCTGGGGCAGATGCTGGATCTTATGACCTCATGAAGAGAAAAACTGATTGACGGATTTGGACTCCACTGCGGAATATAGAATTCGATTCAGGGGGCTCACAAAACCAATCCTGGATTGACTTCAGTTAACACTACTTGATTGGGGGAACTTACTATGAGAAAGTGCCCTCTTTCAGATTGGTTGCCCCCATTTTTTGCTGAATTGCTGATGTTCTTTGACTGTGTGCCCTGGGCTCCTGCTATTCGGGTACCCAGAACCTATGTTCTTTCCCTAAAACTGCATTGAAGCTTAAACCCATTTGGTATCTCTGGCCACAGGTCAGCCCCTGGTAAATGGTACGACAGGTAACCAGGGCACTGTGACCAGAGAAGGCCTCTAAGGGCTGCAGCACTTATTGTGCCACCCTCAGAGGTTCCGTACCCTTAAACTCACACACTGCCATTGCAGGCTGCATGTCTTGGTGCAGGACAAAGTGAAGAGTCGACATGGCACACATCCCTGTGTGCCATGCATACAGCTCACTGTCACCCCTCTAGCTGGGTGCACTATACCAGTTGTGAGGGTACAGGTGCATGAGCCCTGTACCCCTACTGTGTCTAAGTCCATTCTTAGACATTGTAAGTGCAGTGCTGCCATTAAGAGTGTATGGTACTGGGAGTTTGTCATTACAAGCTTCACAGCACCACAATGGCTACACTGATAATTGAGAATTTTGGTATCAAACTTCTCAGCACATTAATTTCACACTGATGCCAATGTGGGATGTAATAAAAAATACACACAGAGCGCATCTCAGAGATGCCCCCTGAAAACTAACCTAACACTAGTGTCCAGGCTGAGTGTGCTGCTTTCAGCTGCCACCACCAGACATCTTTCTGGACCCCTGGGTTGAGAGCCTGCTGCTTTCTGGGGCCTGAAACAATGCACATCCTGGGATTAGGTGCCAATCCTCCTCCCCGAGGATGGGCAGGGTTCACGAAGGGGAAGCTTCAAAGGCTTGCTGCCTTTGTGAGCTTTCCCAGGCCACTTGCTGCTCTTAGCAACTGGTCCCACTGGTTCTGACCCCCACTTTGGGTGGGAGAACCGTCAGGAAATACAAGTGAGGAAGAGAGGTGTGCCCACCTCCACCCCTCAGGTGGGGAGGTGAAGCACAACAGGAGCTCTAACAACCTTCTACTGAAACCACAACGTTTCCAAGAAATAAACATACAATCGTACCTTCTCAGGAATGGCCCGCAGGATATGGAACGCTCTACCCCCAGAAACAAGACTTAATCCATCTGCGGCCTTTAAAAAAAAAAAAATGAAATCGATTCTCATGTCCAAATTCACTTGAACTTGTATTAGACACTACTGCAGCTATGTGCTAATCTTTAATTGTTTCCATTACTGTATTCATATAATCCACTGTATTTATATTTATGTATTTATATGCTATTACCTATATTTGATCTGTAAAGCGCTCTGATACCCGCAAGGGTCTTGTTCGCGCTATACAAAACTGCCAAAATAAATAAAACTGTCCACGCCATCCTGAAGATCGGAGGGGACTCAGCCAACCAGGGACAGGCTCATGCCCCCCTCCCACTGGAGGGTGGCATTAAAGGGGGTGTACCCATTGGTCCCAACCTTTTTACCTACCTGTGAAGCTAGGACAAATTCTCTATTCTCAGCGGTGGTCTGTCCGCTGTTGTACCACTCAAAAGCTACAGCTCCATCTAGACCTGCTCTCAGCATCAAGTGCAGTTACTTCATTCCAACCTCAAATTGTGCAGTCTGAGAATTCAGGTTTTTTGCAGCTATTAAAACAATGTGTTCACATCCTAAGATCTCAGTTGGGTATCATCTGTAGCTAAAACACTTAATTTACTGTTCTAGCCAGAGAATTCAGCCCTTAACCGCTGAATTTCTGTACACTGCATGTTATCTTTTACAGGTGCAGATGTTTGTGCTAGCCCTAATAAAAGTACACTTGGAGGGAATAGTTATATACCTACAAAATTGACTGATGCTCTACCTTCAAAATTCCTGTTAGTCTTCATGAAACGTCTGTGGTAAACCCTCCTAGCCTGCCCCCTGTTTTTTCTGGGACCTTAACGTTGTATGGAGACACTCTTCAAACCACTTCCTTGTTTCTACTGCACCCGGCTTGTTGAATGTAATTTTTTTACTTGGGGCTCTCTCCAGAGTTAAATGAACATTGGGCTTTGTTATACTGGGAACTGGGAGCAGGTAAGCGGAGATAAGACTGCTAGTCTTACACGATATTTGGCAACATTTGTATCCATATTTCAAGTCAGCAAGTCTATCTTTTTTCCTACTAACACAACCGCTTGCAAAAAAATACACACATCAGATGTCTAAATGATCATCATAAATTATGAGGACTGTATTATGCTGTCCATTAGGAAAACCAAAATACTCTGTTGCTTTTACACAACTAGGTCAACAAGCCATATCAAACCCATCTCAAAGCCATGGTTGACAAGGTAGATTGTTAAATGCATTCATCTGTTATGCCATACCCAAATGTACCCAGAGCTCATTCCACTCGCATGAAAGGAGGCAGAGTGCCATTCTTTGATCATTTCCCACTAGCAGATGTGTACGCCTTCTGCCAAGGCTTAAATTCACACTATTACTAAGCATTATTTTGTGCACATTCATGCCCACCAAGAAACAAAGTGAGCTTACTGTTAATACATTGTTCCAAATGTGTTCTATCTCTGCTCACTAGCTACCTCTTTGTTCTCCAGTCTGTGCACAGCATATGTTCGACCACTACGCCTGCTGCTTACGAAAAATGTTACTTTAGCAATCTGTTTGTAGCTTGTGGAGCTGTAGATTTAAATGTGCACTTGTTTTGACTAGTAAAAGGACATCTGGGATCTCTAGCTATGAGCACAGGTCAGACCGTTTTCAAATGAAGAAATTATTTTGCTGAACATCTCAAAAGTAACTGTCTTTTCCACATGTTTTGAAGATAATCACTAAAATGTAGAGGGTGATGAGTGTTTCACTTGAACAAGGGAGACCTGCTCTAAAAAAAGGCAATTGCTAGCACCCTCCGTTTTGTGAACCCCCTGAAGTGTAGAAGTAATTGAACCAGTCACTTATTCTCGTGCAGTATAAAGATCTAAAAAACATGTTTTCTTTTGTAGGATCCTCCTAATGAAGGATGAATCTGTGCTTAAGCACCTCTTGCAGCAGGAAGCAAAGAAAAAAGAATCTGTACGACTAGCTGAAACAAAGATGTCAAAACTATCTGAACAGATGCAGGCTACCGAAAAGATTCTCGCTGCAAATATGATTTTTTTGAAAAAGCTACAAGAGCAAGTAAGTCTTAAATAAGTTCGAACTTGAGTGCATAGCCTAGAAAACAGAAGAAAATGTAACATATGACAAGAAACCTAAAGAAAAAAAGCAGTGTGTAAGCATTGTAGGATGCTCGCTCTCTGTATAGGGTACCAAAACTAGGAGCACTGTGTAGAGTTCAGGTATCCATTAGTAGTATAAAAAGGCTTTAATAATCTGTTAGATCTGGGGGTCTCTAGTTGGCAGAGTTAGGTACCACTGTCCAAATAGGGACCCTTGCTTCTAGTCAAGGTAAGAAGGATACACTCTTTAGATAACCCCTTCTCACCCCTTGGTAGCTTGGCACGAGCAGTCAGGCTTATCAAAGGCAATGTGTAAAGTATTTGTACCAATGGAAAAAACTACCTAGGCAGTGAATATACATTAAATACACAAGGATATAAGGACCAAGACTAAAATGAACAGTTTCCAAGTAATTACACAAGTTTATTATAAACACATTGACAATGGCTAAAAATTACACATTACATGAAAATTAAGTATATATAAAAATCACATGAAAATTAATGAACTAAAAGAGTGAGTTGTATGTCGACGCGTTTCGGCGACCAGCGCCTTTTTCAAGACAGATTACAACTTTCTGCAAAAGATAAAAAAGTATATAATTCAGTTATTCTATTTTCCGTTATTGTAATATAATCTCAGCATCGATAAGAAAAATTTACACGATAACTGTTATACACTTATGTATTCATTTTTAAAAAAACACAAGGAAACACTGTTCAATGAACCAACCTAACAGTCCTTAATTGATCCAAAAATTGGCAAAGCATAAATCACATAACAACCTCTATTGCAGCCTAATCAAATTTTCAATTAATTATGACATATATTGATGTTATAGCATGCTCTCGCTACATGTTCTATCTTTTTACATGCTCTAGTATTTCATAAACTTTATTTGGATGACTCTTTTTATACACAGCATGATAGCTTCAAATAATCTATATACATTCATTTACATATCTGAAAATGTTCTTTGTACTTACATATATCATTAGTATTCAAAATATAACTTTGAATATCATTCTGATAGGACAGATACACAGAAGATATTAGATAGAAAAGAGTAGGGACGAGTAATTGAGTGTTTTGAATGTTTTATATCCCCACTACACCTCATGCTTGAGAAACCTTCATGTTTTCAGACTGCAAAGTGTGTCTGTTTTATCTATCTTATATCTGAGGGATTACTTCTCTCTATTTTGTACATACATAACGGGAGAATATACTCTATTTTTCACTAACTTTGTGTCCGGTTATTTATTAGAAAGTTTCCTAAATTCATACCACATGTCTACTTCTCACTTACCCCAGATAAAATGGTTTTGCCACCTAGGTCAGGGATGAGATGCTAATACTGTTTATCCACTTCTTTGAACTGGAGTTCACGCTTCTGATTGGTCAGTTTGATTCTGTAATGTTATTAACACAGATAAAAACCTTTTTATTATGTTAGGCATACAAGACTGCGGTAAATTTGTTAATGTCTGCACAGAGCATTTCTACGATATGCTTTTTGTTTGAACCGAGAGCGACTGACCTATTTTCAAGCTTCTTCGGTTTCTTTTGTTGTATTACGGCTGATTGGATATTTCAGTTTAGGTCTTCTGAAGATAAACGACCTATCTACAACAATAAACATTATAAGCATGGTTAAGATACGTTCTAATGGTGTCCATGTCTAAATCTGATATGAACTCTCCAGGGAAAAGTATGGCCTAACGCTTCTTACCCGTGAACCTGCTTTAATTTACGTTGCCTCCACACTTTGTATACTATGCAGTTCTTTGATTTCCCCACGTAATCTGCAAAATGGTAATGTTCAGATTTAGCAACGCAATCAAAGGTTTTTTCTCCCCTAATAGTGAATTACTGTCTATAATGGACTATGTTCGAATCTTACCGAGCTGTTCGCTAGATACTCCACATCAATGATAGATGGGTGCCTGATTTGCACTGGATAGACTCTTTCAGCCGACTTGAATCTACCCGAATGGAAACACAAAACCACGAACACCGTAATTATTATTGTGTAGCCCAGAGTGAGCTTCTTATTCAGGCTATCCTTTTTCAAGGTGTAAAAAACCGTTTTTGTAACATACCTATGTGGGAGCACTTTCAATTTTCCGTGATTTAGGTTACACGAAGTTCCCAGCAGTAATTGCTATTTCTGCAGTACGTCGGATTCCTACCGAAAAATAAAGAGCCTGATATTATACTTTTTACTACTAATCTCGAGTGGCTAATTCGAGGTGCCCGACTCTGAGTCAGAGCAAGTGAACTATCTTTATTTCTTACGGCGATAAACTTACTTGGGAGTCAAAGATAACAGCTGCGTGGAGGCGGCGTCTGACTCGGACGTGATTCCAGAGTCGAATAAAAGCTGGGACGGATTCGCGCGCTTTTATGTGTACACTGCTGCAGGTAATTAGCCTGCAGCCGACGTCACCCGGAGTGGTAAAACGCGAGAACAGACTCTATCTTGCTAGTCTGTATCTTTGGCGATCTGTAGTTTTTTCAAACAGCGACTGACTACGCTATAGAATTTAAGGCTAATATATATCAACCCTTACTTACCGATGCAAACAGCAACACAAAAATATATGAGTGGAATTATCAAAAGTTATCGGTGCTGTGAAGAAGCGAGATATGTTTGATCTAATTTTCTACTGTCTAAGATTAAGCCTATATATTTGTGTTGCTCTCCAATTCTGTACCTATTTCTCTGTGTATTTAAAAAATTGCGTTCTCCCACGGAATTTCACTATTTAATCCCTCACGAAATGTATTGAGGGAGAAAATCCAAAATACTTCGCGTTTTTTGCGTATTGCTTCACCTCCTTTGTCATCTGCAGTATTGATTTTTTCTAATATGCGCCAGGTGAAATCATGAGGACCATGGCCATGGTCCAAAAAATGTTTCACAATTGGTGCAGTGATTTTCTTCGTTCTGACCGCTGAGCGATGCTCGGTCAATCTTATCTGTATTGTTCGAGATGTTTCGCCCACATACCCCTGCGGGCACGGGCATTCTAAAAAATATATAACGTTTGATGTTTTACAGTTATACATCTCGTTAGCACTGGCAGTATATCCATTGTGAGTAAAAGTAGCTCCTTTATGGATATTTGCACAAGATTTACAACTTGAACAAGGAAACGTACCTTTGACAGGGTTGTCTCCTGAAAGGGATTTCTGTGCCAAGTGTTGGGAGTCTGTGGATTTTTTCATTCTAGAATGAACAATATGGTCTTTAATATTTTTATTTCGCCTATGTGCGAAGAGAGGTTTTTCTAGTTTGATTGCTCCATTGCTGTTCAAAATATGCCATGAGGAGTTAATTACTTGTTTCACCTTCGCATTCACTGTAGAATGACGCGTGATGCAAACTAATTTGTTTGCCTCTGTCTTAGATTTACTTCTCAACAAACAATCTCTATCGTAGTACCGGGCTCTTTTGTACGAATCTCGTACTAATCGATGTGGATAGCCACGGTCTAAGAATTTCTGTTTCATTTGAGCTGCCTGTCGGTCAAAATCTTCGAGGTTGGAGCAATTTCTCCTCACTCTCAAAAATTGAGAGAAAGGGATACTTTGTCTTTGGTTCCTGGGATGAAAACTTTGAAAGTGCAGGAGAGTATTCCTGGCCGTAGGTTTTATAAAAAGATCTACTTTCAATTTACCTTCTTCCTGGAAGATCCAAATATCTAAAAATTCCACCTTCTCAGAGCTAATATGAGAGGTGAATTTAAGATTTTGATCACACGAGTTTAACCATGCCAAAAATTCTTCCAATGTCTCTTTCCCATCGGTCCAGATAAAGAAGATATCATCTATGTATCTGGACCAATGGGAAACCGACTCATGGAAGGGCGCTACCTCATTGTAAATATGGCGAGCTTCAAATTCAGCCATATAAATGTTTGCCACAGAAGGTGCCACCGAAGCCCCCATGCTGACTCCTTTGGTTTGTCGATAAAGGTTCTGTCCAAATTCAAATATGTTTTCTGTAAGAACCATGCGGAGACATTGCAGTAGAAAGGTCTTAGGGCAAGGAACAGAGTAGAGGTCAATAAACCATTCTACTGCTGTTAGAGCCTCTCTAATAGGAATGTTACTATAGAGAGACTCTATATCTAAGGTAACGAGAAGATCTCGTGACGAATTAAAACTAATACTCTCTACTTTATTTATCATTGCGCTGGTGTCTTTGATGTATGATGGAACATAAGATATACAGGGGCATAAAAATGTGTCCACATATTTAGACAGTGCCTCAGTAGGCGTACCTATCGTAGAAACGATAGGTCTGTAAGGGGGATTTTTTTCATCCTTATGGATCTTTGGTTGTCCGTATATGCAAGCAGTCTTGCCTGCATGCGTGTTTAAATAGTCAAACTCTTTAGCATTAATTTCACCATTTTCTAATGCTCTAGCAGTGATCAATCGAATCTCTTTCGTAATTTTATTGATTGGATTGGACCTTTCCGGCTGATAGAAGGTTTGATTTTCCAGCATTTTTAACATATTCTGTTCGTATACCTTAGAATCAAGTACTGCTATTCCGCCTCCCTTATCACAACTTTTAATTGTGATTGATGTATCTGAGGCGAGTTCATGTAGAGCAGCATGTTCTAATTTATCTAAGTTGTAAATTGGTTTAGGTATGAACCGAATAGTCTTTTCCAATTTTTTCAAAACGACCAACTCAAAGGCCGCTACCTCTGGTCCAATCTGATCTAGAGATGGGCTGAATGTGGATGGAAGTCTAAGGGTCACAGGTTCTGCTGCTAATGAATCAGCCGATTCATTTTGAAAATTTTGAAAGATGCCTTTTATGAGTCAGATAGCAATTATAATTCTGCTCAAGGCAAACGAAACAAAAACCAGACTCCTTTTTTAGGCAATCGCGGGGGTCGCCGCGGGCGACCCAGAGTGAGGTTCCAAACACAGACGAGGGGTGGATACAAGCCCCAGCATCATTATCAATCGGATCCCAACTACCAACAAGATCCTCAGAATCATTACCAACAGCAGGAACCTCAATTTGTCAGAGAGACAAGAAACAGGCAATACTGGAAACCGGGAATGTAATTCCTATTTTTAATCTTTCTAGTACCCCTCTAAATGATTCTAGTACTAGTCTTCTATCGAAAGGATTGTCATTTGTCCCTCATTGCGGCACTAACGTCTTCGAGTTATATAGTGATATCATAGCCTTCTTTCGTAAAATTCGATTGAAAAAGTATTTTCAAAATGAATCGGCTGATTCATTAGCAGCAGAACCTGTGACCCTTAGACTTCCATCCACATTCAGCCCATCTCTAGATCAGATTGGACCAGAGGTAGCGGCCTTTGAGTTGGTCGTTTTGAAAAAATTGGAAAAGACTATTCGGTTCATACCTAAACCAATTTACAACTTAGATAAATTAGAACATGCTGCTCTACATGAACTCGCCTCAGATACATCAATCACAATTAAAAGTTGTGATAAGGGAGGCGGAATAGCAGTACTTGATTCTAAGGTATACGAACAGAATATGTTAAAAATGCTGGAAAATCAAACCTTCTATCAGCCGGAAAGGTCCAATCCAATCAATAAAATTACGAAAGAGATTCGATTGATCACTGCTAGAGCATTAGAAAATGGTGAAATTAATGCTAAAGAGTTTGACTATTTAAACACGCATGCAGGCAAGACTGCTTGCATATACGGACAACCAAAGATCCATAAGGATGAAAAAAATCCCCCTTACAGACCTATCGTTTCTACGATAGGTACGCCTACTGAGGCACTGTCTAAATATGTGGACACATTTTTATGCCCCTGTATATCTTATGTTCCATCATACATCAAAGACACCAGCGCAATGATAAATAAAGTAGAGAGTATTAGTTTTAATTCGTCACGAGATCTTCTCGTTACCTTAGATATAGAGTCTCTCTATAGTAACATTCCTATTAGAGAGGCTCTAACAGCAGTAGAATGGTTTATTGACCTCTACTCTGTTCCTTGCCCTAAGACCTTTCTACTGCAATGTCTCCGCATGGTTCTTACAGAAAACATATTTGAATTTGGACAGAACCTTTATCGACAAACCAAAGGAGTCAGCATGGGGGCTTCGGTGGCACCTTCTGTGGCAAACATTTATATGGCTGAATTTGAAGCTCGCCATATTTACAATGAGGTAGCGCCCTTCCATGAGTCGGTTTCCCATTGGTCCAGATACATAGATGATATCTTCTTTATCTGGACCGATGGGAAAGAGACATTGGAAGAATTTTTGGCATGGTTAAACTCGTGTGATCAAAATCTTAAATTCACCTCTCATATTAGCTCTGAGAAGGTGGAATTTTTAGATATTTGGATCTTCCAGGAAGAAGGTAAATTGAAAGTAGATCTTTTTATAAAACCTACGGCCAGGAATACTCTCCTGCACTTTCAAAGTTTTCATCCCAGGAACCAAAGACAAAGTATCCCTTTCTCTCAATTTTTGAGAGTGAGGAGAAATTGCTCCAACCTCGAAGATTTTGACCGACAGGCAGCTCAAATGAAACAGAAATTCTTAGACCGTGGCTATCCACATCGATTAGTACGAGATTCGTACAAAAGAGCCCGGTACTACGATAGAGATTGTTTGTTGAGAAGTAAATCTAAGACAGAGGCAAACAAATTAGTTTGCATCACGCGTCATTCTACAGTGAATGCGAAGGTGAAACAAGTAATTAACTCCTCATGGCATATTTTGAACAGCAATGGAGCAATCAAACTAGAAAAACCTCTCTTCGCACATAGGCGAAATAAAAATATTAAAGACCATATTGTTCATTCTAGAATGAAAAAATCCACAGACTCCCAACACTTGGCACAGAAATCCCTTTCAGGAGACAACCCTGTCAAAGGTACGTTTCCTTGTTCAAGTTGTAAATCTTGTGCAAATATCCATAAAGGAGCTACTTTTACTCACAATGGATATACTGCCAGTGCTAACGAGATGTATAACTGTAAAACATCAAACGTTATATATTTTTTAGAATGCCCGTGCCCGCAGGGGTATGTGGGCGAAACATCTCGAACAATACAGATAAGATTGACCGAGCATCGCTCAGCGGTCAGAACGAAGAAAATCACTGCACCAATTGTGAAACATTTTTTGGACCATGGCCATGGTCCTCATGATTTCACCTGGCGCATATTAGAAAAAATCAATACTGCAGATGACAAAGGAGGTGAAGCAATACGCAAAAAACGCGAAGTATTTTGGATTTTCTCCCTCAATACATTTCGTGAGGGATTAAATAGTGAAATTCCGTGGGAGAACGCAATTTTTTAAATACACAGAGAAATAGGTACAGAATTGGAGAGCAACACAAATATATAGGCTTAATCTTAGACAGTAGAAAATTAGATCAAACATATCTCGCTTCTTCACAGCACCGATAACTTTTGATAATTCCACTCATATATTTTTGTGTTGCTGTTTGCATCGGTAAGTAAGGGTTGATATATATTAGCCTTAAATTCTATAGCGTAGTCAGTCGCTGTTTGAAAAAACTACAGATCGCCAAAGATACAGACTAGCAAGATAGAGTCTGTTCTCGCGTTTTACCACTCCGGGTGACGTCGGCTGCAGGCTAATTACCTGCAGCAGTGTACACATAAAAGCGCGCGAATCCGTCCCAGCTTTTATTCGACTCTGGAATCACGTCCGAGTCAGACGCCGCCTCCACGCAGCTGTTATCTTTGACTCCCAAGTAAGTTTATCGCCGTAAGAAATAAAGATAGTTCACTTGCTCTGACTCAGAGTCGGGCACCTCGAATTAGCCACTCGAGATTAGTAGTAAAAAGTATAATATCAGGCTCTTTATTTTTCGGTAGGAATCCGACGTACTGCAGAAATAGCAATTACTGCTGGGAACTTCGTGTAACCTAAATCACGGAAAATTGAAAGTGCTCCCACATAGGTATGTTACAAAAACGGTTTTTTACACCTTGAAAAAGGATAGCCTGAATAAGAAGCTCACTCTGGGCTACACAATAATAATTACGGTGTTCGTGGTTTTGTGTTTCCATTCGGGTAGATTCAAGTCGGCTGAAAGAGTCTATCCAGTGCAAATCAGGCACCCATCTATCATTGATGTGGAGTATCTAGCGAACAGCTCGGTAAGATTCGAACATAGTCCATTATAGACAGTAATTCACTATTAGGGGAGAAAAAACCTTTGATTGCGTTGCTAAATCTGAACATTACCATTTTGCAGATTACGTGGGGAAATCAAAGAACTGCATAGTATACAAAGTGTGGAGGCAACGTAAATTAAAGCAGGTTCACGGGTAAGAAGCGTTAGGCCATACTTTTCCCTGGAGAGTTCATATCAGATTTAGACATGGACACCATTAGAACGTATCTTAACCATGCTTATAATGTTTATTGTTGTAGATAGGTCGTTTATCTTCAGAAGACCTAAACTGAAATATCCAATCAGCCGTAATACAACAAAAGAAACCGAAGAAGCTTGAAAATAGGTCAGTCGCTCTCGGTTCAAACAAAAAGCATATCGTAGAAATGCTCTGTGCAGACATTAACAAATTTACCGCAGTCTTGTATGCCTAACATAATAAAAAGGTTTTTATCTGTGTTAATAACATTACAGAATCAAACTGACCAATCAGAAGCGTGAACTCCAGTTCAAAGAAGTGGATAAACAGTATTAGCATCTCATCCCTGACCTAGGTGGCAAAACCATTTTATCTGGGGTAAGTGAGAAGTAGACATGTGGTATGAATTTAGGAAACTTTCTAATAAATAACCGGACACAAAGTTAGTGAAAAATAGAGTATATTCTCCCGTTATGTATGTACAAAATAGAGAGAAGTAATCCCTCAGATATAAGATAGATAAAACAGACACACTTTGCAGTCTGAAAACATGAAGGTTTCTCAAGCATGAGGTGTAGTGGGGATATAAAACATTCAAAACACTCAATTACTCGTCCCTACTCTTTTCTATCTAATATCTTCTGTGTATCTGTCCTATCAGAATGATATTCAAAGTTATATTTTGAATACTAATGATATATGTAAGTACAAAGAACATTTTCAGATATGTAAATGAATGTATATAGATTATTTGAAGCTATCATGCTGTGTATAAAAAGAGTCATCCAAATAAAGTTTATGAAATACTAGAGCATGTAAAAAGATAGAACATGTAGCGAGAGCATGCTATAACATCAATATATGTCATAATTAATTGAAAATTTGATTAGGCTGCAATAGAGGTTGTTATGTGATTTATGCTTTGCCAATTTTTGGATCAATTAAGGACTGTTAGGTTGGTTCATTGAACAGTGTTTCCTTGTGTTTTTTTAAAAATGAATACATAAGTGTATAACAGTTATCGTGTAAATTTTTCTTATCGATGCTGAGATTATATTACAATAACGGAAAATAGAATAACTGAATTATATACTTTTTTATCTTTTGCAGAAAGTTGTAATCTGTCTTGAAAAAGGCGCTGGTCGCCGAAACGCGTCGACATACAACTCACTCTTTTAGTTCATTAATTTTCATGTGATTTTTATATATACTTAATTTTCATGTAATGTGTAATTTTTAGCCATTGTCAATGTGTTTATAATAAACTTGTGTAATTACTTGGAAACTGTTCATTTTAGTCTTGGTCCTTATATCCTTGTGTATTTAATGTATATTCACTGCCTAGGTAGTTTTTTCCATTGATTTATTCCCTGACCTAGGGGTTGACTGTTAATGTGGTGCATACAGGGAACCCTTGTTGTTTACAAATAAAGTATTTGTACCAACACTCACCGTAACACAGTGAAAACACCACAAACTGACTCCACAACAGTTTAGAAAAATAAAGGTATTTAATTTAATCTAAACTACTCAAACGCCAAAAATCCAACATACACAGATCAAGAATGTGGTTTCAAGAGCGTTCTTAAGGTTGCTTTTAAATAATCCAGTTGCGTCACATTTTAGCCTGGACAGAGGGGTGGATATTCCCCTGTCATTTGTCCAGTTGGTCACACCTCCCTGTGACAAGAATCCTATTGTTCCACCTTCCTCCGCCGAGCTCCGCAGCAGGTGGGCAGAATCAAGCTTGCTGGCAGACCCTAAAAGTCTGTTACCGTGAGTACTGGGTGCTCCCCTAGGGGGCCCCAAGTACATGGGATATTGCCTCCAAAACCAGAATTGGTGTTTGGGTATGATTCCAAGATGTTTGATACCAAACATGACCAGTTTTGGCGCAGCCATTATATAGTTGGACCCCTCGTAATGACGGATGTCCACTATGTCTTAAAAAGGCTGCCTGCACTTACAGAGCATGGAGAATCCACTCCGGAGTTTGTAGGGGTGTCCTGCTCATGCAGGGGCACCTTCACACTTATAACCAAGCACGCTGCCTTCAGCACTGAAGGGTCTACGTATCTGTTGTGAGGGGTGCAAGCACCATCTCACACGAACTGCACTGGGTGGCACAATTCCTGCTGCATCCCATGTGGGAACCCAGTGTACCCATGTCCTGGGTACCCAAGTACCGTATACTAGGGACTTATAATGGTACACCAGTAGCCAATTGTGAAGGCACCAATGTGCTAACCAAAGCCATTTTGGTAGAGCAAGCTCTCCGATGCCGGGGATAAGCAGTATTCCAGCAAACTACAGTCAAAACGTTGACACAGGCAAAAAGTGGGGGTTACCATGAAACAGATCCTACTTTACCACAGGTGCCTACACCCTTTTTGTCCACGCCCATGTGGGGAGGGGCCATATCCCTAACCCTATTGGCTATCCTCCTCCCCAAAAATATGGAGGATTCTCAAAGGAGCGGGTGTGGGGGGTGGGGCGGGTCACTTTAGCTCAGGGCACCTTAACGGTCATCCTAACTGAGAAGGGACACACCTCCCTTGCTTACTGATTTTCCAGCCAACCTTGCTGCCAAAAATGGGGCTTGGTCAGGAAGGTGGCGGGCATCTCCACTAGCTGGAGACCCAGGTCAGCATCACAAGTGACGGGCAAGCCTTTAAGGCTCACTGCCTTTCCATGCTGTTCCTGCTTGGGGGTAGGTGTAAGGCTGAGTAGGCTTTATTTCTGACCCACAAGAGCAAAAGGCTCCCACCTGAGTAGGTCAGAAACGTGTCTAGAGGTAGCCGGCTGGTGGAGACTAGTCAAGCACACACTGAGTTGGTAGGATTTCAGGGTGCACCTCTAAAATGCACTCAGGGTGCATTTCTTAATACATCCAAACCTGGCATCAGTGCGGGTTTATTAAGCTGTGATGTTTAGTACCAAACATCTTGGAGTTCGGTGAAGCCATTGTGGAGCTGTGGAACTCATGGTGACAAGCTCCCAGCCCATGTACTCAGTATGGCTTCACTGTGCCCTTATAATGTCTAAGAATGGACTGAGACATGTATGCCCTCACATGAGGTATATTGCACCCTGCCTTAGCTAGAGCGGTTAGGCCTGCTGGAGGGGTGACTTGCCTAGGCCTCTTGCAGTGCTGATAGGCCTGGCTCACAGGAATGTGTGCAAATTAGACTTCACTTTTATCTGCACTAAGACGCAGGCTGCAGTGGCAGAATGGCTGTTTGGTGTCTCTTAGGGTGGCACAGTACTTGCTTTAGCCCTTAAAGACCCTTTCTGATAGATACATCTGCCGTGTGGATTCCTCACCTTGTGAATATCCCCCTTGCGTCAGCAACGTTCGGAATTTTTTCTTCGTAGCACGCCGGCGTGGACGACGTCATAGGAGGAAAACTTTCGTGTCAAACATGGAAACCGCCTAATGAGTAGGACCGCTCCCGCTGTTCCGCATTGAATAGGAGCCCACGCCCTGAACATTAATCACTAAAGCGGCAAACAAAGAACTGAAGCTGAGCGGCTGCTGGGATCACACTCTTGGAAAAATACAAGCTGATTGAATTACTTTACTATCCACCATTGACTACGTTCCTTATCTTTGTGCAAGAACCTACCTGGTCCTGAGGAGAACCCCACCCTAATTACAGGGGTTTGAAACGCGTCGACCACTTTTCACGTCCAGCATCTGGCCAATCTTGTTTTGCATTTAATTTGGGTCACAAGAGAGCTTGTGAGAATTTCACCTACAATAAGTTTGCAAATATATGAAAAGAAATGTTTTGGACTGAATTGCTTTCCGCTGCTTGGACGCACTGTTTTCTAAATATTATTTTTTTCTACTGTTGTGAATGGATGATGTATGAATGTATGGCCAAGTGTGTTTGAAATCATTGGTTTAATTGTGTGTATATATTGTATATATAATTGTATGCTTTTTGCATTTTGTATTTTCCATGCACGATAAATAAGGTGCTGATAAGAAAAGTGATATTTTCATGAAAAAGAATAAATTTGATTCAAAATATAAATAGGTTGTTTCTGCTTTAATCAAAACAGCCTGCCTTTGAAACACCAGCGTTGTTGTAACCAAGTCCCAGTATTGGCTTTTGTTTTTGCTTAATAAGTATAGTTGGACTCAGCCTTTCTGAGTAAGGAGTCAAGGCCCTTTTTGATTCTTGGTCATAGGAGCACGGCATCGCGCGCGACTCCGTCTGACGTCACAGACTCCTTATTAGGCCCACGTCGGCGTGATGACGTCAGTTCCCTTTTTTCCGCGTCTCCGACGCTAACGGTTTTCGGGATCTTCTCGATACTTAGTATCTGGCTATTATTTAATCTTTACTGTTTCTCCTTTGCGATTTGTTTCTTCATCGAGGATGTCGTCGAGGAAGACAGGATTTAAACAATGTGGGTCTTGTGCCCGCATGATGTCAATCACTGACCCACATAGCGATTGTTTGTGGTGTCTGGGTTCAGACCACACCGTCAAGAACTGTCGTTCTTGTTTTAAGATGAACCCAAAGGCGCTTCGAGAGCGTGAAGCAAAACTACTTCTCGCGAAGGTAAAGGGAAGAGATGCTGGGAGATCTTCGAGGTCGACGTCGAGACGCTCGAGATCGAAACAAAAGTCTCGATCGAGGTCGGCGTCGAGGTCCAGAGCGGAGTCGAGATCCAAGGCGAGGTCGAGGTCCAGAGAGAGATCAAGATCGAGATCGAAGTCTACTTCGGGTCACGCTTCGGGCTCCTCGAAGAGAAAGCACAAGAGGAGGAAGCACAGCTCAAAGCATCATTCGGAGAAGGAATCTTCAGATTCGAAGAAGTCTCACAAACACCATAAGGACTTCGTTTCTCCTTCTCCTGCTCAGTCCATCGGAGGTTCCCCGACTCCGGAACCGGATCCGGTATCTTTACATTCTTCGGAACATGAGGAAAAAGAAGAGGTAGTTCCTAAAACTCCGACTCCGATGGAGACTCCTGTGGACCAAGAGGGTCAGAATGAACCTGTGTCGGATCGACCTCCTTTAGAGCATCCGGTAGGTTCGTACCCTCCCTTTCCTGGTCCTGGTCAGGACCCCTCGCATTTTCTCAATGCGATGTTTGGGGTGTATTCCAGAGCGATGTACCCCACTGGAGCACCTGTTGGTCCCATGGGTCCATTATCATACAATTTGGGCATTCCTCAGTCTTACGCCCCGGCTCCATTTATGCCTTTTATGCCGGCGCCTCTTACACCTTGGCTCGGTACGGCACCACCGAGGTCTTCGACTCCGCATGCGGCTTCGCCGACTCTGGATCGACCTCGTAGTTTGGATCGAAGTTCCACACCTGTCCGTGAGTCTCGTCCTCCGGTTGCCCCGACTCCTCGCTCGATGTCGAATCCGGCTCCGTCGGAGTCGTTACCGAATCCGTCGACTTCGAATAGAGTAGTCGAGACGAAGGGCTCGGCGTCTTCTGGAAGAAAAGGGAGATGAAGATTCAGATGTGGAAGAGGGTGAACTTCTTGATCATGATGATGACTTTGAAGACCTACGTGATGCTAGTGGTCTGGAGCTCTCTCCTGAGTGGGGTTTACCTTCAGCTTCTGATGCTCCTTCTAGGGATGTGGCACCTGTAGGAAGGTAGATCCCTGACTATGGTTGCCCCCAACTTTTTGCCTGGTGTTTTGCTGGTTTTCTGACTTAGTTGACCTGGGACCCTGCTATTCAGGGCCCCAGGCCTACTGCTCTCTCTGTAAAATGGATTCCATGTACCTTAGGTACATATCTAAATTGGATACTGAGTCACCTTATCAGTCCCTGTACAGTGTACCTTAGGTACCCAGGGCATAGGTGTACCCAGGGCCTACCAGGGGCTGCAGCATGTATTATGCCACCCCTGGCTGGCCATCCAAATCTGACACAACTGGCTGCTTGACAGCTGGGGCAAGGTGGTGTAATCACCCTTTGCTTTAGATATAGTATACCTATATCTAACCCTAAAATGGACACACAGATCTCCTATCAGTCACTCCTATGGCAGGCCTTAACAATCCTGAAGGCAGAGTGCTTGGAATCGTGTGAGATGGTGCTCTGGCATGAGCTGAGCCTGTCTGCGGCTTTCGGGATCCATCCCTTAGCCGTTTCCATGATATCGCATACCATATACTCGTAAGTGCATTATAATCCTCGCTGTTATATGCCAACTCTGGTATCGCTTTATCAAAACATGTCGAGTAAGGTGTCATACGAATTGGAATACTAACTAACCCCTCACCAATTCTGGTGACGGGGTTAGCATTCCACCCTTCTAGAGGGACACGACATGTATGTAACCTGTAACCCCGGTTAAAGTCAGACAGAGCCTTAGCATCCACAAAATGGATGCTGCCACCGAGACACAAGTCTGCCCTCCTGCTGCTGGGAGTCCTCCCAGAGCAGGAGGCAAGGACAAAGGGTTTCCTGCCAGGGGCGGTGCCAGCACCGTCCCAGACAGGGTTTTGTGTATTCCAGGTAGGCAGGGCTACAGAGGAAGGTGACTGCAAGTGGCACCCCGGTGCTCACTGTGCATAGGCCGGCTGAAACCAGTTCCAGGGGCACTCCAGCCCCTGGCCTGGGGAAAGCCCGCCAAAGGAGAGGGGTGTAACCACCCCCCTCCTGGTCCCACCCATAGGGCAGGACTTAGTCGCGTGCCAGCCCCCTTTTCCCAGATAAAGGTAGGAGCAGGCCCCCTTCCAAATTAGATCTTTGGACTCAAGATACCACTTTCCATGAAAGGACTTCACGATTTCTTCCTCAAGATTCTCCCTTGTGGCTAAGGAGTAGTCACCCTGCATCCGCAGGCACCCTCCAAGAACACTGCGGTCTGCTGCACGTCCTTCCTCCGGAATCCGACTGCCCAGCTCGACGAGACCCGGCTTCCCTGGCACCTCTGACCTCTACCCACCTCTACAGCACAGCTGAGAACCGTGGGTGCGACGAGACCTCGAGGGACCGGCCATCGCCAAGACTGCACGACTTCTGCACAGCAAGCCCACCGAGTAATTTCCTGGTGAGTGCTTTGGGGTCCGAGAAGCCCCCGCCCTGAGCAGCTCCAGCACCGAAGAGCAGCCCCCCAGCATCTCCACGATCGGCGTGGGGCCCTTCTGCTTTTTGCTGCTCACCGCGTTGTTTGGCTACTAGCCCGCTGGCTTGTGCCCTTCCGAACGACGCCCGACGACAACACTGCTGCTGGTCTGGTTGCTCCAGACTGGCCCTTGCTTCCCTCCATCGGAGAAGTACCCTGGACCCTCCTGGTCCGGCTAAGACGCCATTTTAGGTCCACCGCGTGGGCCTTGCATTTGCCAAGACTTGTTGCCCAATCTTGGGTCCAGCGACGTCGACAGCAAGAACCTTCGTGGGACAGCTCGCACCTCCATCCTGGTCGCCGACAACGCCTCCTGGTCCGAGAGACTGCAGAGCCCAGCAGCGCCCACTCACCTGACTGCGGTGACTTCGCCCGGTGCCATCCTGGTGCCCACTTAATCACTGGCTAGTGATTCAAGAACTTGGTCCCCTCTGCTTTCAGGTATTCTTCTTCCTTGATCCAGGCTTGGATCCATCGAACTTTTCTTCACTGGTCGCCTGCCAGCAACTTCCTTCTTCCAGGCTCCTGGTCCGGCACGAGGATTCCCGACGTCTTTTCAGACCTATGCAGCTGCAGCCCCTGGGCTAGGTAACTTCGGCATTTCGGTGCCCCAGCATAGCCTCACTATCTAAGGGTCAGGATCCACTGTCGTTTTCTCCCTACCAGGTCGGGTTCGCCCGTGAACACTAACTTTGTGAATTCTAGCTTCCATAGACTTTGTCCCGCATCCCGCGTGAGAGTGCACACTCTGCACCCGAGTTCCCTAGGCCTCCTGCTAGTAATCTAAAGGTTCAGTAGTCCAGTCCTAGCGATCCCAAAGCCTCTGAGAATCGTTACTTACCTGCTAGTAATTCGCATTCCACTTTTAGAGTATATGGTTTTTCGTGCCCCTCGGGCATTTGTGTATAACGTGCTAACTTAAGTATTTTCATAAGAGTTTTGTTGTGTGCTTAGCACCCTGTCCTCATAAAGAGTACAGGGTTGTTGTGATTCTAATAAATACATTGTTTATTTTCATAACACTTGTGTGGTGTCCTTTCACTGGGTGTTCAAGGGGTAATGTGATGGTAAAACAGCTGGCTTAACACGCCCTCTAGAGTCTTAGCCTTAGACTGCTCGTATCCATGTTACTAGGATAGCTGGTCTATAAGGTTGACTTACAACCAATCATCAATAAGGGTTGTCTGGACTGATATATAGTGATCACTAGAATAGTGAGCACTGCACATCAGGCCAACTTCTCACAGCACCCTATCACGTCGTTATTAGGAAGGCTGCAGATCTTCTCAACTTGAAACAAGCCCAACATACTTACTGAAGTTTTGCACTCTCCCTCTTCTATTGTTGAACCTACGTTACCGTTCACTGATGCCTTATCAGATCCAATAAAAGAGATCTGGAAGAGACCATTATCTGCTCCTGCGGTTTCAAGATCTGTTGCAAGGCGCTACAGGGTGGCTCCTGGTGACCCTGAGTTTCTTTCTTCGCACCCCTCTCCTGAAAGTCTTGTAGTGCAGGCGGCATGTTCTAACAGGGCTGCAGGCTCTTTCCCTCAAGTGCCAGCGGACAAAGACTCAAAAAAGTTGGATCAGTCTGCAAAGAAGACTCTCTTCAGGGAGCATGGCTCTTAAATCCACTAATGCTACTTGTCTTTTAGGAAGATATGTCCATGCATTGATGGATTCTGTGAAGCAGTTATCATCTAAGCTTCCTGAGGAGGATAGAAAGAACTTTAATGAGGTGGTCTCAGACACTCAGGCTGCTGCACGCATGGTTATTCAGAGTGGCATGGACACGGTTGATTCTGTTGCCAGGATTATGGGCTCTTCTATTGCGACCAGGAGGGCCGCGTGGTTAAAATCCTCTGATTTCTCTGCGGATGTGCAATCTACGTTGCTGGACTTGCCTTTTGAAGGGACTGGCCTTTTTGGTAAAAAAGCGGATGTCGCCTTGGAAAGGTTTAAAGATAGCCGTGCTACTGCAAGATCCTTGGGTCTCCAGATGAGAGGGTCGACAACTAGAAAGTTTAGAGGCTTTGGTAGATCCTCTTTTCGTCCCTTCAGACAAGGCCAACAGCAGCAGCAACAGCAGAACCCTCTGTATAAGTCCTATAGAGGTAGACAGAAGGGTCGTGGACGTGGGCGTCAAATCTCCTCTTCCTCCACTTCCTCCAATAATACCCAACCCGCATCAGCAAAGCAGCCCTAGATCCACCATTCTGGATCATGTGGGGCCAGTAGGGGGTCGGCTTACTCATTTTCTACGAGATTGGGAATCTGTTACATCAGATCTTTGGGTTCTCAATCTCGTGGAAAATGGGTATGCACTTCCCTTTCAGGAGTTCCCTCCCAATTACCCTCCTTGCCAAGGTTATTGTTCGGAGGACCACCTGCTGCTCCTGCAGGAAGAAGTCCTGGCTCTGTTCCGAAAGGGTGCAATAGAGGTGGTTCCAGAGCAGGAGAGGGGTCAAGGGTGCTACTCCTGGTATTTCTTGATACCCAAGAAGGATGGCAGGCTTCGGCCAATCCTGGATCTCAGGATTTTGAACCTCTATCTCAAACAGGAGAAGTTCAAAATGCTCACCCTTGCTCAGGTTCTTCAAGCGCTGATGGAAGAAGACTGGATGGTGTCGATCGACTTGCAGGATGCGTATTTTCACATCCCCATTCTGAAGTCACACAGAAAGTATATCCGTTTTACCGTGGGATCGCAGCACTACCAATTTGCGGTCCTTCCGTTTGGGCTTACTACTGCGCCTCGAGTTTTCACCAAGGTGATGGCAGTGGTGGCTGCGCATCTCAGGAGATCGGGGATACCTGTGTTCCCCTATCTGGACGACTGGCTGATCAAAGCGGAGTCGCCGGAGAAGGTGCTCCATCATCTGCAGGAGACAACTCCGTTGTTGCACAGGTTGGGTTTTTCGATCAATGTACCCAAGTCTCACCTGGTGCCCTCCCAGCGCAACCTGTTCATAGGTGCGGTACTGGACACTACTGTATGTCGTGCATTCCCTCCACCTCAAAGGATTCACGACATACAGGAGATGATTCCTTTATTCTACAATGGAGCGGTTGTTCCAGTACTGAAGGTCCTTCGTCTGCTCGGTCTGATGGCTTCTTGAATTCTGTTGGTCAGTCATGCACGCTGGCACATGAGGGCACTCCAGTGGTGCCTCCGCAGGCAGTGGTATCAACACAACGGAGATCTCAGGGAGTCAGTGAGGATCTCCAGAGAAGCTGCGGCGGATCTGTCTTGGTGGGGCGTGGAAGGCAATCTGTCTCAAGGAAAGCCTTTTCAACTGCCTCCATCAGTGGCCACAGTGATAACGGATGCATCCACTCTCGGGTGGGATGCTCATCTGGGGGACCTGGAGGTCAAGGGCCTTTGGTCTCCAGAAGAAAGGTTGCTTCACATCAACCTTCTGGAATTGCGGGCGATACGTTTGGCGCTCAAGGCCTTCCTCCCTTCCCTTCGCGGTCAGTCAGTTCAAGTCCTGACGGACAACACGACCGCGATGTGGTACATCAACAAGCAGGGAGGAGTAGGGTCGCAGTGTCTCTGCAGAGAGGCTCTGCGTCTCTGGTCCTGGATTCAGGACCATCAGATTTGTCTGATGGCAAATCATCTGGCCGGGGTTCTGAACGTTCGTGCAGACAGTCTGTCGGCAGTTCTCTGCCGACCACGAGTGGAGGCTTCACCCGGAGGTGGTTCACGACATCTTTCAGATGTGGGGTGCTCCTCGGATGGACCTGTTTGCCACTTGCGAGAATGCTCACTGCCCGTCATTCTGCAGTCTCCAGTATCCGTTGCAAGGAGCCTTGGGGGACGCGTTTCAGTTGAGTTGGGGATATCAACTCCTTTACGCGTTTCCTCCCATACCCTTGATTCCTCGGGTTCTGAGGAAGATTCGCCAAGACCGGGCCCAAGTCATATTGATCGCCCCGGATTGGCCAAGAAGGGTGTGGTACACAGACCTTCTCCACCTCTCCTCTCACCCGCCGCTCCGTCTCCCTCACAGGGCAGACCTCCTTTCTCAGATGGAGGGGCAGGTTCTACACCCCCCACCTCCAGACATTACACCTTCATGCCTGGAGATTGAACGGGGCAACTTGAGTTCTTTTTCTCTCCCTCACGATGTGGTGGATGTCATTCTTTCTGCCAGGCGTGACACCACTAAGTCCATTTATTCCTATAGGTGGTCTAAATTTGTTTCTTGGTGCAGGGAGAAGGATGTTGACCCTTTGAAGGCTCATTTATCTGTCATTTTACAATTTGCTCTTTCTCTGGCGCAGCAAGGTTTTGCTGTGGCCACGGTCAAGGGGTATCTTTCGGCCTTATCGGCATTTCTCTGTTTGCCGGATCAGCCCTCTCTTTTTAAATCTCCGGTGGTTTTAAGGTTTTTGAGGGGTCTAACAAATATGTTCCCTCCTACTCCTTTTGTTCCTCATTGGGATTTGAATCTTGTGCTGACCTTTTTAATGGGTTCTCCCTTTGAACCCTTGCACAAGTGTCCATTGAGGTTTCTTTCTTTTAAAACGATCTTCCTCGTTGCAATCACCTCGGCAAGGAGGGTAAGTGAGCTTCAGGCTCTTAGTTCCAAGCCCCCATTCCTGACCATTCATCCCTTCCATCTTGGACAGTCCATTACCCTTCCTACCTTCTATCCTCCCCCTCACCCTTCTAAGGAGGAAGAGAGACTGCACCGTCTGGACCCTAAGAGGGCGGTGTCTTTCTATCTGGACAGGACTAAGGACTTCCGGGTGGACGATCAGCTGTATGTTGGTTTTGCTGGCTGTCGGAAGGGCAGAGCGGTGCACAAGCGCACACTTTCCAGGTGGATAATCCTGTACATCAAGATCTGCTACTCCCTTGCGGGTAAGGACCCTCCTGAGGGTATTAGAGCACATTCAACTAGAGCAAAGTCTGCAACATCTGCTTTGTCTAGAGGTGTACCTGTTGAGGACATTTGCAGAGCCGCGACTTGGGCCTCCCTCCACACTTTCGCGAAGCACTACTGCTTGGATACCGAGGTGAGGAGGGACGGCCACTTCGCGCGCTCTGTTCTCCAAGATTTCCTGGTATAGCAGAGTGGTCACCCTCCTCTGGGAGTGGGGACTGCTGTGGGACTCTATTCACAAGGTGAGGAATCCACACGGCAGCTGTATCTATCAGAAGAACAAGTTACTTACCTTCGGTAACGCTTTTTCTGGTAGATACTATATCTGCCTGTGGATTCCTCACATGCCCACCCGCCTCCCCGTTGTCCACTCTGCTATACCTGGTTTTATTGTTTGTATATATTTTGGGTTTTGATACCTTTGTTATGCACTGTGTGCTATGATGGTTTGTATGTACTGTGTACATTGTATATATGCATATTTGCTGTCGTTGGCCGTCCGTGTGCCTCGAAGGCACGGAAAAAAGGGCGGAACTGACGTCATCACGCCGACGTGGGCCTAATAAGGAGTCGGTGACGTCAGACGGAGTCGCGCGCGATGCCGTGCTCCTATGACGTCGTCCACGCCGGCGTGCTACGAAGAAAAAATTCCGAACGTTGCTGACGCAAGGGGGATATTCACAAGGTGAGGAATCCACAGGCAGATATAGTATCTACCAGAAAAAGCGTTACCGAAGGTAAGTAACTTGTTCATCCGGTCACAAGGCGCTTGGTACCACTGGTACCTTTTACAAGGGACTTGTATGTGAGCCTGAAGTCTCCCAATTGTGCGAATGGGCACTGGGGAACCTGGTTAGCAGGTACCCAGTGTACACTCGATCAAAGATGCATCAGAATCGGGCAAAAAGCTTAAGGAAGGGAGTGCAATTGACACCCACTTTCCTACAGCGACTACTTCAGTCAGAGCCTCAAATGCCATAGCTATCCTGGGGATATGTGTCTGGCAGATGTGGTCCGACATCTCATCTCTGAGTATCTTCCTGAGGACATAAAAAAAGAGGAATGAGAGCCTGTCAGAAGGTAAAAAGGCGTTGACCTGCCATTCGATGGAGAGTATCTTTTTGGAATACACGTTGACGACATATTGCGGTCGATAAAGTCTGAGACACATGGCTAAGTAGCTGAACAACTTAATACAGAGGAGATTACAGTCCTTTCGAGACAGGGGCTGTGGCCTGTATATCTCCCGACCTCCGTTCCAAACGCGGTTTCAGCCCTACTCTAAACAGGGTTTTTGCTCGCAGTATTCAGCTCCATCATAAAGGTCAACCACAACGTCCACATCTTATAGGCAGCTGGAACTTTGCACATCAGCAGGCGTAAAATGAAGTACCACAGGCTTCTCACCACAGTCCCACTTCAATTTGGTCACAAGTTATTCCAGCTCTTCATTCAATGGAAGCTCATAATCTTCCGACAAATGGGTGTTGGATGTATACCAGCATGGTTGCACCCTCAAATTTGTTCAGAACCTCCAAATGTTCGTCCACAGAAGACACCCCATCTTCTACTTCCAATTCTCAAAAAAAGTCAGATTGCTCCTCTCAAAAGCCATAGAGGAGATGCTGCACAATCAGCGCAACCAAGGTTTCTGTTTCCACTTATTTCTGATCAAAAAGTTGTCTGGACAGTAGAGGCGAGTAATTTATCTCAGGTTATTGAACAAGTTAATAAAAAAAACAACCTTTCAGGAAGCTCTCACTTCTGGATATTTTGCAGGTGATGGATACTGGGGACTATCTTTCTTCCCTGCATCTACTGCACCCATATTTTTACGTGCCAATAACCATGCTGAAGTTCAGGAGTAAATGAGGCAGGCCAAATGTTAAGGTCTGTCTTCCGAGGGAGGCTGGTGTTCACTTTTCTTTCTGACTGCAGTGTGGGATTATTTATGTGACAATGTTGCGGTCAACTAGTTATTTTTTACTAGCACACAACAGCATTAAAATGTCAGTAAATTAACTTTACAAATATTTCAGAATATACTTGGAATTCGGAAATCCCAAATAAAGCACATTAGTGCAAAAGTGTGGTGGAGACACATTTGAATGGAATCAAAACCGTCAATACACTAATGTCTATTTCCATACATTATCGTTGGTGCGCTGTTAAGTTTTATCAGTAAATTCTGTGCATGTTATGGTAATGTCCATTGAAAATGTGTTGTCTGTAATGGCAGTAAGATAGCATACATGTATACTCCACTCCATGCTAATACTCTTTACTCCACACTGCTCAGTCACTTTGTCCAAGTGACATTTAAAATAGCTGGATGGTTCAGGAAACATTGTGCCATTGTCATACTGATATTTAAGTGCATTGGCCCCTTTACATCACTGACACTTGATGTCCGTCTCTGCTCCTGTTGAGATCAATAGCAAACTACATTGTGAGAACTGAGGCACTTAAGCTGCAGAGGATGCAGAAGCACAGCTGTATACCTTTCAGTTTTTCACCCATCTAGTTAAAAGTTTAAAATAGTTTGTAATTTTAAAGAATGATTTGAATACAAAGCACCAAGTTAGTAAGATTTTGCTTGTATCCCAGTACTCCTCTTTTATGTTGCATGGTGGCTGGCACTATGTACGACTGAGCCGTGATAGTGTTTTGATGCAGAGTGATAACTTTTTTAAATGGAGTACAGTTAAAGTACACTGCTAATCTGCATTACTTCACCATACTATTAGTTTTTTGAACACCAAAGGGAACAGTATTGCTCTAAATGCCTTTTATTTTCAGATACACAAAGTCCAGCAGCGTGTCTTAGTCAAGAAATCTCTGGCATTAAAATATGGTGAGGAGCTTGCTCGAGCAAAAGCAGTGGCCAGCCAGGAAATTGGAAAAAGAAAACAGGAGCAAGATAACTTTAGAGTAAGTTTATGGAAACCAGAAACCTTTGTTTTCAGTAAGCACTTTACCCAAAAGAATTCTGACAATCCTTATGGAATTGTAAAAAAATAAATAAACCCCCAACACTTATGGATTGTATAAGAATTCTTTCTCGAAGACTTGGTTTATAAATTGTGTTCAATGTGCTCCAATCTAGTAATCAGTGTTTCATGACATTAAAGTGTCATAATGGGGAGAGGCGTTGGTCTAACGGCTACGGCGGTCGACCTCCAATCTAGGGAACTGGGTTAGAGTACCGGGAAGGACATGCAACATCCTGTGATTGTGGGCAAATCACTTACTCTCCCTGTGCCTAACAAAAATGAATGTGTCCTCATGTAAAACACAACTGGTGCTCGTGTAAAGCGATGATGCCCGATAACTTCGCCTCAAGTTTGCTCTATATAAAAATGTTACAATTAAAAAAAGAATCTACTTTTGTCTCTACAGCCAAATAAAATGTTCAAAGTGGATCACTCTCCTGCGTCAAGTCCGAAAAAGAATGCAGCTGAATTAATCGCTTTGGAGAAAAAACGGTTACAGAAATTGGAGTACGAGTATGCCCTAAAGATTCAGAAACTGAAAGCGACTCAAGCTTTGAAAACGAAGGAATTGTCACTTGAAAGTCCAGCTCTTGAAGAGCCTGCATTTGTACTTCCACAACCTTCACTTCATGACCTCACACAAGACAAGATTACTATTGACACTGAAGAAAATGATATGGATGATGAAGTACTTTCTACCTCAACCAGAGAACGAAGGCGGTCTTTTCGAGAGTCCACCTCTTTTACTAAGCCTAATCTAAAGCACACAGAAACTCTGCTTAACAAAGAAGCTATTTGCAAACCTGCTAAAAAGGCATCAGAAACACCTGAACTGTTTCATGGTTTGAATATCAATGAACTGAAGAAGCTCCATGCTAAAGCAGAGAGTCTAAAGGAGTTGTTGGCAAAAAGCCTTTCCCTGACCGTGCCACCGACAGACAAGCATTTGTGTGGAAAAGTAGGTGTGCTTTCTTTACTGTTCTGTTTTTACTTTGTTGTTTTTTTAACCCTGAAGTTCTAGTATATTACTACAGCATTCATAACTGCAAAAGGAACATTTAATGGACAGAACAATGTCATACATCCACCCCAGTACAGAGTTCTGGACATAAATCCATAGTTTTTTTTGCTCACCATGCCATTCCAGTTTGGACCCAGCCATATGCAAATCAGTCTTGACCATGTGCCCAATGGGAACAGTCTAGCCCCAACTGCATTGTCCAGCATTCCGTCGATCAATTGTTTCTTTTGCATATGTCACCCTAAGTGTGAAGGGTATGCCCAGACGTGGGTCCCGTGCTCACTGCACCACTGGATTCAAGCTGGCCTGGCTAATTAATGGTTTATGCCCTGAAACTGGTCCCAGGATGCTTGTTTCGGTTCCAGTGAGGACCTGGCTTGGCAGTTCGGGCTGGTCTGTTCTCCAAGGACCAGGGTCAAGACTGATTTGCATGTGGCTGGGTCCAAACTGGGGTGGTGTGTTGAGTAAAAGAATGAAGGATTTTACCCAGATCCTTGTGACTGGGGGTGAATGTTTGCATTGTCCAGCATTCAGTCCATCAATTGTTTCTTTTACAGCGTTCATAACGTCAAACCGTTTTGGTGATTGTCGCACATTTTGATATTTACTCAACGCACTGAAGTTTTATTCTAGGTTACTATATTTAGCAGTAGGTGTGCTCCCATTAGAGTTTTAGAAAGTGATTTATCATTTTCTCTTAAAGGATGTTTGTAGGTCTAAAATTAGCAAAGGAAAACGTTTTTCAGATGTGTATTCCTGAAATTATATATTTTATGGTTAAGCAAGTAATAATGGTCCCATGTATTCTGCTAGAAATAAACCTCAATAACCCATCATTGCTTTATTCCAAAGATAAATGTTTGCTTTAAGTGAGATTAATGGCTTTGTTCATTACTTCCCAGGAAATTTCTGTAAATATGGATATCGTTACAGCGCACACCAAGCATACTGAAATAAAACCGTTTCCTTTTGGACCGTATCATAGTCCTCTCCTATTTTTTAAATCATACAGGTATGCAGTTTTCATTTTCTCTTACAGTTTTGAAGTGGCCATGTAAGTTAATCAATATATACATGTGAGTATTAAAAGCCTATTTAATTGTACTTCTAGTTTCCGTACTCTCCAGTTAGCCTATTCCAGAACTTAACTACCTGATCATTTCTGGATAATATAGATAAAATTGAAACTGACATACATCTATGCCCAGCTATCAATGTTAACATCTGATTAGCAGACCTACTTTTAAACAGGAGTTTTTTCTCCCCTTGACTTTGAGCAGACAGCCCTTCAAGTTTTTAGAATCCCCCTACACTTAAGCCTTACTTAAATTCTTAATTGTATAGATTCCTCATCCCACCCCCAATGAAGCTACGAGGGAGACCTCCTCTTTTGACATGCTTAGTCCATCCCGCTTTTTGCCTGGAAAATGATGTGGTTTTGATTTACAGAGTACAGGGTCCCTGTTGACCAGGTCACCTGTGCCAAAGCCCCTTTCCTAAAACTGTACCACGATTGGCAGTACTTCAGAACCCCCTGTAAGTCCCTAGTAAATGATACCCCTGGTACCTATGGCATTTTGACTGAAGAGGATCCCTAGGGACTCCCCACCAGGGCCATGCAAACTGCCTCTGCAGCCTGTACACCTTGGTGCAGAGAAAAACAAGTCTACAGGGCACACTGCTTGTGTGCTATGTCAAGCAGCATTGTCTAAGGTATAGGTAAGTCACCCCTCTAGCTGACGTTACTAGGCCTAAGGCAGGGTGCACTAGATCTCAGGTATGGAGATATCTGTATGAGCAGATATGCCTCTACAATATTTAAGCCTATTCTTAATATTGTAAGTGCCAGTAAAATCATAAAAAATACATGCACTGGCAACTCTACAACTCTGGTTGCTCGGCACAATGGTGGCTGCCTAAACCCAGGAATGTTTGGTACTAAACAACTTCTCATAATAAACCCACACTGATGCCAGTGTTGGATTTATTAGAACATGTACCGAGAGGGCACATCAGAGGTGCCCCCTGAAAATCTGCCAACCCTGGTTTGGTCTCTGTTTGGCTTTAGGTGGCCTGCCACCACCAGACAGGCTTCTGGAACCCTGGGTGGAGAGCCTCTGCTCTCTGGGACCAGAAACTATGCAGATCCTGGTTTGAGGTGTCACATCTCCTCACCCAGGGTGGGCCCAGTGCTCGAGAGGAAATCCTCAAAGGACTGCCGCCTTTGTAATGCGACACCCAGCCTTTGCTGCTACTTGAAGATGACATCCCCCAGTTTACACCCCCACGTTGGGTGGGAAAACCTAGAAGAATGGGAGGTGTTCCCACCTCGGCCAACTCCACCCCTAAGGTGGGGGAGGTGAGGTGAAGCACATCTTTCAGGCCACACCATCTTGGAGATCCAGCCTATCCGACTAGGTCTATGCCCCCTCCCACACGACAGTGGTGTAATTGAGGATGTAGGCACCCCAGGTTAGGTGCCCATTGGCTCTACCTGCTACTCCTCTAAAACGCCCCTAAATCTCCTATTTTGGTGGCTCCCCCATACCTGGAAACTAGTTCACTGCCGACTTAAGCTGGACAAAGATGAGACCGTGCAGCGAAGCCTGAGATAACTACTGAGTTGCCCCAGCCCTACCGGCCTGTTCCAGGTTAAAAGACCCTGCGAAGATGATCATGCTTGTCATGCAGCCAGCGACTTTCAGAACGAGAGGAAGACGGCCTGCTCTTTGGCAAAGACCAGAGACTCCCGAGAATAGCAGCTCTGTCCCCAAGAAACCTACGCAAAGGTCTCCGGTGCCCTACAGATATGAGAGTCCTGCCCACTCAGCACCAGACACCTCCAGTCCCTGTCCAGGTGGACCACTGATCCAGAACAGGAGTGGTCAACCAACGCTGGACTCAATGATGACACCTGCAGCCTGAATCAAGAAGCTCCACCTCACCGCAACCTGCTCTGGTTAAAAAAGAAAAACCACAAAAACAACAAAAAAATAATCCGAAATCTAAAGGCACCCCTGCACTTGAAGCCCCTGGGCAGCTAAACTGATGGTTCCCCTATGACCCCCTACATGTCTACGTACCTCTTTTGTTGGTCTCCCTCCTGCAATGTCCAGTTCAATGCCTGCAGCCTGTTTGTTGAAGCAAGTTCTCCATCAAAAAGCATTGATAGCCCGATGCTGGAAAGGCACCCTGCATCCAGGGGCCACCTCTGTGCCGTTGATGGTAAATGTTTGGTGCTGCTTTGTGGCCACCTGTGCTTGCTCTAACCCCCAAAGTTTGGCTCCTTCAATCAATTTACTTACTTGCAAGCAGTTTTGTTTTAAGCACCCGTAGTCTCCATTGAAATGCATTGGCTGTACTCCGATTTTGACTTCTGCACTCGTCCTCCCCTGTCTGGCACTCCTGTGTTAGGCCTTAGGCGGCTTGCCCACACTACCACTAATAGAGCACTTTGGGTTGTACATTGTGCCCTGTACACTTCTGAGGATTCTCTGGACTCTATGCACTGTATAATCACCTTGTGGTATACCATATACAGAGCCAGCTTCCTACAAGTAGTTAAAAGATGTAAGTGGATTATGCACCTCCCCAGATCCTTTTACTGAGGAGAGTGCATCGTTTGTTGATGTGATTATAAGGGTGGCAGTTGTCCTTGGACTGCAACTCCTCACAATGAATCTTAAAACAAACGTTCTAAAGGAAATCCTTCAGCAATGGTCAGGCTTATACCGAACGTCTCCTTCCGTTTAATGAGGGCCTGACAGATTGGCGCTTGGGCAACTTTAGCAAAACCATGGTTCGAGGCATGTGGGCTGCTGAATTCATATCTGTGCATAGATCGCCGCCTAGTGTTGGGTCCGAATGATTGCACATTGTTGTCCTGGAAGAGTCTTCGAAGTATCACGAGATAGGTGGCTCCTCCCCTGGACTACAGTGCGCATGGGCATCTTCATCCTCGGATTGTTTTTTTCCGCCATTGGGTTCGGATGTACTTTCCTTTACTCGAAGTTCGGAATCGAAATTACACTTTCTAGAGGCCAAAAGGCCTTCGGTATCGTCGGTATTGTCTTGAATCTGTGCCGACAGACTTCTTTACAAACTTTTACAACTTGGGACGTCGAATCGGGCCGCGGGCCTTCTCGGCGCCACGCGACCAGTCGTCGATGGAACGGAGCCCATTTAAAAGATGCCCTCTTTGTAACTCTATATACCCACATATCGATAAGCACCCCGTATGTAACAAGTGCTTATCTCCAGAACATAATGAATCCGACTGTCTAGCCTGTGCCCAAATTCGTTCCAAAAAGACACTTCGAACTCGACGGGCCGCTAGACTAACCATGCAGAAACAAGCACCAGAGCCAGAAAATATCTTCGAAGAAGATCTTGCCGAAGAATATGAACAGTCGGATCAAGACTCGGAGCATGACTCGGACTACTACATCGACGAGGAAGAAGACATCGTCGAGGTAGGAGACGACGAACAAGGGATTGGAGCCATAGAGGACGACTCCAGTGAGGAAACGGGCCCAACAGTGAGTACGGCGCCCCATACGTATACCTCCATGGTTCCACAGGCTCAGGTCGAGGCATCGCCACAAGGCCTTAACCAAGTTCTCCAAACACATTCTATAGCCCCACAATACAGCTCGGCTAAGAATATTAGTAAAGACCCATCGGATCAACGTACTCCAAAATGGTAGTATCGAAACCAAAAGTGGTGGAACAGAAAACAAAACCGAAACTGATAGACTACACGGTCTTCGGACCACACTACGTTGATCCATCGGAGTCGAGACCAAAGAAACTCTTCGACAATACAGTCTTCGGGCCAAACTATGTCGACCCATCGGAGTCTAACACAAGGGTCGTCGAGCCGAAAACCAGCGCCCCTACATCTATTCCATGACAAAAGGGCGTAGAACCGAAATCATCGGCGTCGACAGCTGCCAGCACAAAAAAGGGACTCTATCCAAAGAAGGTTGTCGACCCCAAACAAAAAGGCGACAAACCAATGGCTCTGCAAAAGAAAACGATCGAGCCGAAGAAAATCGACCTGAAAAAGGCCATCGAACCGTCATCAAAGAGCGTCGATCCGAAACCACCGGTTCCGAAATCGACACAAGGCCATAATCGAGCCAAAAAAGACTGTCTCAACGGGAAAAAGTACGGCTCCGAAGAAACCGGCACTACCGAAACAAACTGTAGTACCAGAAAAGAACATCGGACCGATTAAGTTTGGCCTCCCACCTTCCTCGAAGACAAAGGCTGTCTACCCCAAAAGCGGCATCGACCCGAAACAAACCAAGCAAAAGACATTGGCAAAAACACCCAGAATTGCTGAACAGGAAGTCTTACATCCAGACCCTGAATCAGTTGAACAATCAAAACTTTACATTGACCCTAACTCTGGGAAACTCACTCTCTACAAGAGGAAGATCAGACCAGAGACTCCGAAAGAGACTTACACTATACCACTCAAAAAGAAAAGGGACTGTTCTACTTCACCTTTTCTATTTGAGCCTATTCAGCCAACTAGGCCTAACAAATACTCATATACACCCACACACTCGGATGAAGAGGTGGATGAGGAATATGAGAATATGATCAGGAATACAGCTACCCAGTACACACTGACCAAGACAGTCATACTCAACCATGGGCTGACCCAGTACATCCCGGTGACTCTCAACCCATTCCTGATACACCTGCATACCCTGCTAGGCCTTCTCCTACAGAGGACGCAGCTGCTTTTAATTCCTTAATCGAAAGGGCAGCCCTCCATCACAATGTGGACATGCATGCAGACCGTGTGGAGGAAGATTTCCTCTTTGACACTTTTGCCACATCAGAAAGAACTGTGAAGACACTGCCTATGTGAAAAGTGGTACTTAAACATGCAGGAGACATATTTAAAGACACCACTAGGGCAAGGGTCATTAACCCAAGAATAGAGAGGAAATACAGGCCAGTGCCACTAGACCCTACATACATTAAGGGACAATTGCCTTTGGATTCTTTAGTGGTGGCAAATGCACGTAAACGTGCAAACTCACAAACAACTGGGGAAGCTCCACCTCCCGACAAAGAATCAAAGATCTTTGAAGCATCAGGGAAAAGGGTAGCAGCACAAGCAGCTAACATATGGAGAATATATAACACGCAAGCCCTGTTAGCTAGGTATGACAGGGCACACTATGATACCTTAGAGACACTTCTCCAGCATTTACCTGACACATACAAAGAACATGCTGAACAATTAATACAGGAGGGAAAGCTAATCACTAACGCCTCCATTAAATGTGCCTTAGACGTAGCAGATACAGCTGCCAGGTCTATTAACACCAGTGTTGTGATCTGGAGACCTGCGTGGCTACGCATTTCTGGTTTTAAAAACGAAGTCCAGACCACTTTGTTAAACCAGCCAGTCAATCCAGGAGTAGATACAATACTGGACAAGATGAATAAACACTGAGACGGCTAAGTCTATGGGAGCCCTACAGTCACAACAACATAGAGGTTTCTTTCGTCGCTCAAATTACAGGGGTCCTGCAAGAGGCAACTCATCACAGCAGGCCACAAACTACAAGGGAAACACACAAACCACCTACAATAAAAACAATAGAGGTGGATACCGCGGCAATAACAACAAAGGCAGAGTACGAGGGAACACCACCACCAGATCCTCAACCAATACAAAACAGTGACTCCTTAGCGCAACCCCCAGACCATATAACACCGGTCTGGAGACGATTACAACAATTCCTACTAGTCTGGCAAAACATCACTACAGACAAGTGGGTAAGGCAAATTATCCGAGATGGCTATTGCCTAGAGCTAACCTCCACACCACCCAACATACCTCCAAAACAACGTCCTATGTCGGTAGAACACCTCAACTTATTGCAGCAAGAAGTCATCAGCAAGCTGTAAAAAGGGGCCATAGAACTAGTACCATTAGAACATCAAGGTACAGGGGTATATTCACTATACTTCCTCATCCCCAAAAAGGACGGGTCTCTCTGACCAATATTGGACCTCAGGCCCCTAAATCATTACATCTTATCAGAGCATTTTCATATGCTCACTCTACAACAAGTGTTACCACTGTTGCAGCAAGGAGACTTCCTCGCAACCTTGGACCTCAAAGACGCATATTTCCATATCCCGATACATCCTGCTCACAGGAAGTATCTCTGGTTCAAGCTACTAAATCAACATTACCAATTCAAAGTCCTTCCATTTGGTGTAACAGCTCCAAGAGTTTTCACAAAATGCCTAGCGACAGTGGCTGCACATTTGAGAAGACAACATATTCATGTCTATCCGTACCTGGACGACTGGCTAATACAAGCAAAGTCAGCCCAGCAGTGTGCCAGCCATATGTCAAAAACAATTCACCTACTGCACAGCCTAGGCTTCACGTTGAACTACCACAAATCTCACCTTCAACCATCCCATGTACAGCAGTACCTGGGAGCAACAATAAATACTGACAGCAAAGGCATACCCAAACGCTGCAAGAATAAACAGTATGCAGCTACTAATCCAAAGGTTCAAGCCCCAACACTCGCTCTCTGCCCGAGTGTTTATGCAACTCATAGGCATGATGGCTTCGTGCATCTTCATAGTCCCTCACGCCAGACTACACATGCGTCCGCTACAGGAGTGCTTAGCACGGCAGTGGAACCAGGCTCAAGGACAATTGAAAAACCTAGGGTTGGTGACCAGTCGTGCATACAACTCTCTGCTTTGGTGGAATCCACAAAACCTTTGCAAGGGACGACTGTTCCAAGAGCCTGTACCACATAGTGTTGACCACGGACGCATCCCTGATAGGATGGGGAGCCCATGTCCTTCAGTACACAGTGCAGGGCCTGTGGACAGCACAACAAAAGAAAATGCACATCAACTTGCTAGAAATGATGGCAATTTTTCTGGCAATGAAAGCGTTCAAAGTACATTTAAGCAACAAAGCTGTGTTGATCAGGACGGACAACATGACAGCAATGTACTACATACAGAAACTGGGAGGAACACTCTCCACAGCTATCACATCTAGCACAAAGCATGTGGAAGTGGGCCATCCAAAGAAACATTTTTCTCAAGGCGGAACACCTCCCAGGCAAAGACAACCAAGTAGCGGATCTGCTCAGCAGACACAGCCAACAGCTGCACGAGTGGGAGATTCATCCCACAGTGCTCCAACCATACTTCCAACAGTGGGGACAACCAGAGATAGACCTGTTCGCTACAAGGGAAAACGCAAAATACCAGTACTTTGCCGACAGGTTTCCACATCCGCAGTCGCAGGGCAATGCGATATGGATGAACCGGGAAGGCAGATTTGCGTATGCTTTTCCCCCAGCACCGTTAATACCGCTAGTGGCACGCAAACTACGCCAGCATTCACTGACACTAATCCTGGTTGCTCCAACATGGGCGAGGCAACCATGGTACACGACGTTCCTAGAACTTTCTGTGGTGCCTCATCAAAGTCTGCGGCTCACACCCACTCTACTCACTCAGAGCCATGGAGACATACAGCACCCAGATCGGCAACAACTGAACCTTGCAATCTGGCTCCTGAAGTCTTAGAGTTTGGGTACCTAAACTTACCTCCTGACTGTATGAACATTATCAAGGAGGCAAGAAAACCTACAACCAGAGCTTGTTACGCTGCGAAGTGGAAGCGTTTTGTTTACTGCAATAACAATAACATAATCCCACTAGATGCTTCAACGCAAAATATAATTTGCTATCTTTTGCACTCTTTTGAAGAGTTAGCGAGCTACAAGCCCTAACTATTCAAGAGCCATTCATCCAGATACATGCAAATAGGGTAGTTCTTAGAACAAACCCTAAATTCATGCCCAAGGTGGTATCCCATTTTCATATCAATCAGACAATAGAACTGCCAGTGTTCTTTCCAAATCCACAGTCAGTACCTGAAAGAGCTCTAGACACCCTAGATGTCAAGAGAGCACTTCTATACTATATTGATAGAACTAAGGATTTTCGAAAGACTAAACAGTTGTTTGTTGCCTTCTCACCACAACACAAAGGCAACCCCATTTCAAAATCTGGGTTAGCCAGATGGATAGTTAAGTGCATCCAAATATGTTATCTAAAAGCAAAACACACTTTAACAGTTCCCCCAAGAGCGCATTCTACACGCAAACTAGGGGCATCCATGTCTTTCCTAGGAAACATTCCTCTAGAGGAAATATGTAGAGCAGCCACATGGTCAACCATACATACTTTCACAAAACACTATTGTGTGGATGTACATTCCAAACAGCAAGCAGCTGTATGACAGGCTGTTCTAAAAACTCTTTTTCAGACTGCTGCAGCTGGCACAGGTAGCCACCGCTAAGGGGGAGAGACTGCTATACATTCTATGCACAGATATGAATTCAGCAGCTCACATGCCTCGAATGGAATATGCTACTTACCAGTATGCATCTGTTTTTGGCATGTAGGGCTGCTGACATTCATATCGGCGGCGATCTATGCACAGATATGAATGTCAGCAGCCCTACATGCCAAGAACAGATGCATACTGGTAAGTAGCATATTCCTTCTGGTCCTCCAGTCAAAAGTCTGGTCTTCCTGTGCCACTAATCAGCTCCAGGCGACCTTGAATTTCTCATGCGGCATCCAACACCAGAGAGCTTGGTGGGTTGGGTGTCAGCCCCAAAACATTCCCTATGACTCCATCTGACTGCTTATCCGAGCATACAGAATCCTTACATTGTCAAGCACAAGTTTTCCTCCGCTAGCCTTGCCCTGTGTTTGGTAAATGCCAGCTGGCGTCTTGGTTGCTATACCCATGCACTAATGGACAAGGTCAAACAGATCTTACCATTGGTCCCAGAACACCTATGGACATTTGTAAGAAAACCAACTCCATCTTGATGCAAGAGATACAGGATGCTAAAGAGGCTGAAGATGCTTAGAGATGCCAGTGCTGTGAGGTATAAAGGGGTCCTCCTGTGGCTGCTGCTTGGCCCACGGACTTGGTGAGGCAATCTTTGCCACAGGGATCTACATCCCTTGATGTCCTCTCAAGCTTGGCAGAAGTCTTGTTTCCACTGAGCTAGTCATCTGGCACACCAGTTTCAGCTTTATCATCATGTGGCAGTAACCTGCCCTCCGGGCAACATAGCTGCACTCCAAGTCTCCTGGGCTCAGCAGACTGGGTCAACTTTTGTGCTTCTGGTCCTGGTCTATTGAGCTGCACCGCGCCCAGGAGATGCTATCATAGAATATGGCCTACCAACTCACCTCAGTAGGCTTATGTACAAGTCCCGTGCACACGTTTAAAAATGTTTGGTTCTTTGTGTCCGAACCAGATAAGTCATAGTTCAAGTAAATGAGGTCGAGATCCAGTGATGCTTGAATCGTCAATTTATAGTTCAATCTTGATCAGTACATACGAAAATACAACTAGCCGACACGTGTTTCGTCACACCGTGTGAAGGGTATGACTCTTCAGGGCTGGGAAGGACATAAGGTATGAAAATCATAAGAAAAACAGATAAATTAATGTAATTACAGAGTTATTGGAAGTGAAAACTGAAATCAAAGGACGGTGAAAATTAAACACACCTATCTAATAGTGGAAACCCTATGTTGTGAAAAACATTGTAAAGTGATTTTGCATGGATAGAAACCGTCCAAATGT
The DNA here is from genome assembly GCF_964261635.1 of Lissotriton helveticus. Lineage (NCBI taxonomy): Eukaryota > Metazoa > Chordata > Amphibia > Caudata > Salamandridae > Lissotriton > Lissotriton helveticus. The sequence continues at coordinate 484,889,647 of NC_136057.1, read as the reverse complement.
TGTGTAGTGACATGGTGGGATGACAATACAATTAATAGAAGAATGAGAATAATATATGCATCGTCAAAACAGTATATAGCATTTCTTTGCAGTCGTTTCTAAGAGAAGATAAAATGTAGGCATACACGAAGGGCAGGTTCTAATAGAATGCTAAAAAGAAAAGGTAGTAACATCTATCACGTGTCATTTAGCTACAAAATGGTTATTTAAAGCGGTTTAGTTACTAGCCAGAAAAACGAAAATCTTGTAAAATCGCAGCGGAGTTCTAACATGCCTCTGGGTCACAATACAAAGGGCGCCAAGTTTGAATCGCAACGTGTGCCAAGAACAAATTAAAGAAGCATGCATGGTCGTTAGTAAATAGACATCATGTCAACATTCGTGTACTTTATGATATGAATGTCAGCAGCCCTACATGCCAAGAACAGATGCATACTGGTAAGTACCATATTCCGTTCGAGGCATGTGGGCTGCTGAATTCATCTGTGCATAGAATGTATAGCAGTATCTCCCCTAGCGGTGATTGCCTGTGCCAGCTGCAGCAGTCTGAAAGAGTATTGAGAACAGCCTGTCCTACAGCAGCTTGCTGTTTGGAATGTACATCTATACAATAGTGTTTGGTAAATGTATGTATGGTTGACCATGTGGCTGCTCTACAAATTTCGTGTGAAGGAATATTTCCTAGGACTTGTGCCACCCTCAGGGGCCCTGTACCCTGGGACCCACACACTGCCTTTGCAGGCTGAGTGCTTAAGTACAGAACTAAAACAGAGTTGACATGGCACACATCCCTGTGTGCCATTCCCACAGAACCCACTGCCCTGGCATACCTCAGTCACCCTGCTAGCTTGGTGCCCTATGCCAGAGGTGAGGGCACAGGTGCACAGGCCCTGTGTCCCTACGGAACCCAGGGCCATTCCTGGGCACTAAGTGTAGTGATGCCATTAAGAGTATACGGTGCTGGGAGGTTGTCATTACGAACTTCACAGCACCATAATGGCTACACTGAAGACTGACAAGTTGGGTACCAAACTTCTTAGCACATTAATCCCGCACTGATGCCAGTGTGGGATTTAATGTAAAATGCACCAGAGGGCATCTTAGAGATGCCCTCCAAAACCTGAACCTTCAAACCACGTCTGGGCTGAGTGGCTGCAGAGGCTGCCACACAGCAGGCATGTTGCTGGACCCCTGGGTGGAGAGATCCCTGCTCTCCTGGGCCTGCAACAAAGCACATCCTGGGCGAGGTGCTAGGTCTCCTCCCCCAGGATGGACAGGGGGAAGCTTCAAAGGCATGCCTCCTCTGAGAGCTTCTCCGGGCCATTCGCTGTACCCAGCAACTGGCCCTCACCAGTTCTACCCCCACTCTGGCGGGAAGACTGGCGGGAATATCTACGTCAGGAAGGGGGGGTGTGCCAATCTTTGCCTTATCCAACCCTCAGGTGGAGGAGGCGAGGTGAAGCACGACCCCGGGCTCCGGCCATCTTGTAGCTGGGGGAGCCCTGCCCAATCCCAGCTAGGCTCCTGCCCCCCTCCCACAGGAGAGGAGCAGGCTAGGGGGTGTACTCACCACAGGACAGGGACCCATTGGTCACTGCCCTACCTGTAACTCCCCTAAATTTAGTATTTAGGGGCTCCCTGAACCTTCCTTCCTTAGATCCCGATACCAAAAAAGAAGACAGAAGATCAAGAAGACGACCCGCCGCGCAGCTGCTAACAGGATAACTACTGACTTGGCCCCAGCACTACCGGCCTGTTTATCCTGGAGCCTGCTCCTGCCTAATCCCGGCGACCTCCGCGGACAGCAACCTTGGGACACCCAGAGGACCTGCCTGCCTTGACCCTCTCGAAGATTGGGACTCCCATCAGCAGAGGCTCTGCTGCAACAACCCACCTGGTGCTCACCAGGAAGCTCCGGACCAGCCCACTCTGCACCGGCCGGGCCAATCCGAACCAAGACCACGAGGACGTCCTCCTGGCGACTGGGACCCGAAGTCCAGTGCCCAAAGACCCTCCTCGACGAACCAGCCGACGTCTGCAGACTCAGAACCAGGGGCCACCCCAACCGACACCCAAAGACACCCCGTGGCCCCCTGTGCCTCCCTTTGGGGTACCTACTTGTGCTCCAACGTACCTCTCGAAGTGCTGGTCGCCCCTGGAGAGTCTCCGTCTTCGTCCCCGAGCCTGCAGCCTTTGTTCCCTCTTCAAGATCCTCATTGGATAACATTGAGCGCCCAACGGCTCAAAAACACCCTGCACCCAGCCGTCAGAGTGCCGCTGGCTGTGACCCCTTTGTCCTATCCTACTCCCCCCCCCCCCCCCCCCCCCCCCCTCCCATTTTGCCCTGAGCAAGTGACCAGGAGCCCAGCTCCCAGAGCCGCGTGGCCTGCTAGCCAGCAGTCACTAACCAAAGGCCCCCTGTCCCTCATTGGACATCATTGGGCCTACCTACCTCTGCACCCGGCCGCCCCTGTGCCGCTGGGACTGAACTAACTGTACTCACCTGACCCTGGGGGACCCCTGAGTCTATACCCAGAACCTTAACTTCACCAACCAAGTTCTCACCTGGAAGCCGGAAATTCACTTACCTGCCATTGTATAACATTGACCCATTTTTACACGAAGATTTTCGAAGTGTGAAGTTTTGAAAACTGAAAATATTCCTATAAAATCAGCAAAAGTACGAATTCCTAAGTACTCACCTGTGATCAGGGGAGAAGCCAGTACTGTACCTTTCAGCCTAGTACTGAACTGCAAAAGTAATCCCTAGCGGGTTTACTAGTAATTTGTATTTTCTCCATAGGAACCCACTGTCTGCTTTTCTATGAAATTTCTTCGTAGTGTCTACTTTTGAAAACTGCAAATATTCTTTAAAAATCGTATGAAATACTGAAACTCAATTACCTACCTGTTTTGAGTTAAGCCCCTAGTGCTGGCCCTAGGAGACTAGTGCTGGGTTACAAAAGTAACGCGATCGTACTTTACCTGCAACCTGAATTTCTTCCCATTGAATAACATTGTCAGATTTACATTAAAAAGTTTTTAAGTGTGAACTTTTAAAACCGCTTTATACTCATAAATTCATTACAGTAACTAAAACGTTTTTGCTAATCTGGTTTCAGCTTAGGTCCCAGGACTGAATCTAATATCTAGTCCTGGAACTACCAAAGTAATCTACCAAGTAATCAACTGTACTTATATGTAGAAAACCCATTGAGCTCAATGCTAAAGTGTGTTGTAGGATTGTGTTGCTTACTACCAAGATTGTAATCATTGTTTGCACAAACTATATTGCTCCTTTGCAAAGTAATTACATGAAGGTACTCGTGACCAGAAAAGTATATTTTTATAACTGTTGGTTCTAAAAATAAATCGACTCTGTGGATATAAAAACAATTGATCTTGAGTTCAGTCCTTGAGTGTGTGAAACCCTATGCTGACTGAGTGTGTACAACAAATGCTTTACACTGTCCTCTGGCACTGCCTTACTGCTCGACCAAGCTACCACTTTGGAGAGTAAGGTCAGTTCTGACTTTAACCTCTGTTATACCCCTGGTGTTGGTGGACTCTATACACACTGTACTTCATTCTAGTCCAGTATATATAGAGCCACTTTCTCACATTGGTGGCTCAGCGATGGGATACAAACTTGCATTTGTTGGACTACTTGGTTACCATCTGATCACACAACAGAACTCATAAATTGCCTTTAGAATTCTGATAGTTGTCTTTTCCAAAAATACTAAAAGTCTGATAGGGCCTTGCTTAAGTCCCATTAGAATTTTTTTTTAAAATAAGTCACTACAAGCTATGGTAGAGGGTTAGAACTATCAGGTTAGAATGTCTCAAAAGAACCCAGCTATTAGTGAAGATAATACAAACATGGTGGAGGAACTCAACCTCACAACTTACTTGCACTTGGCCTTCAATTTCTTGAAGTCCTATGCAAAGTAAATAACTGTAGGTCTGCATCCAACCAAACAAAAGCTCCAGGAGCTCCTGGCTGAGTATGCAAAAGACCACCCCTCTGAGCAGGGTGACACCCAGCCAGAGGAAGGAGTGGATGAGGAGGATGACACTGAGGATCCCCTATCATTCCTAGGGAGGAGGGAGTCCCTGTACCCTTGACTCCAAGAGTCCGCCTCTGGGAGCCTGGGAACCACACAGGTGGACTAGGCCCCAGGGAATACATTGGGGGAGAGCTCCAGTGAAGAGGACAACTTCCTAGCAAAGTTGGTCAAGAGATTAGACCTAGAGACCAGACTCCTGGCTCTAGAAAAAAGAAAGGAAAGAGATGGGCTTAGCCCCCATCTCTGGTGGCAGCAATACCAATAATAAGGATAGAGAGCTATCGTATGATCCTAAAATCCCCAAAGGGATTGTCACTAAATTTGAGGACGGTGATGACATCACCAAGTGGTTCACAGCCTTTGAGAGGGCTTGATATCAGACCACTAAAGAAACCTCTCGGGGGGGGGCACTTCTCTGGGAACTGTTCTCTGGTAATTGCAGATACAGACTTTTGTCCCTCTCTGGGCCTGTTGCAGGGTCCTATGACCTCATGAAGAAAACGGAGGGATTTGGACTCACTACTGAGGAGTATAGAATTCGGTTCAGGGGGGCTCACAAAACCCAGACCCAATCCAGGATAGATTTTGTAGACTACTCAGTAAAGACACTGGATGGTTGGTTAACTGGACACAATGTGCATGATTTTACTGGACTTTATAATTTGTTTATGAAGGAACACATTTTGAGTAATTGCACAAATGAAAAGTTGCAGCAGCATTTGGTAGACCTAGGTCTAATTTCTTTTCAAGAATTGGGAAAGAAGGCAGACCACTGGGTCAAGACTAGGGTGACCAGGACAGCCACTGGGGATGACTAAAAGAAAGTGGTCACGAAACCTCCCCAGGGGAAAGGTGGTGAGAATCTCCCAGATAAAGTCTGAGTCTTCCAAAGGGCCCCAAAAACCTGTGCAGGTGGGTGGGTCCCAAACTACTCCCTTTGTGCCTCAGCCGTGTAGGGGAAGAAACTTTGATCCTAAAAAAGGCCTATTGTAACAACTGTAAGAAGTTGGGACATCTAACTGTAGATAAGAACTGCCCCTACAACAACGCCCCTAAGGCACCCATTCTAGCTACTCCAGGGACAGTAAACCTACTGATGGGATCAGAGGAGTGTCCAGAGCAAATCTGGGAATACACTCAAGCTAGTCTAGTCTCCTTGGGAGATATGGAATTTGCCAGTGTAGCTGGGTGGCCACCCAACTGTAGAAAGTATTTACAATACCCCTCCATTAATGGAACTAAAGTAGAAGCACTGAGGGATACAGGTGCCAGCATCACTATGGTGAAGGAAATGCTGGTTTCCCCGGAGCAATACCTGATTGGGAAAACTTACCCAGTCACCAATGCTGACAGCATTACCACCCAACGCCCTATGGCTATGGTGACATTGAATTGGGGGGAGGTTACTGGCCTGAAACTAGTAGTGGTCTCTCCACAGCTGCCAGCTGACTGTCTGCTTGGAAATGATCTGGAGACCTCAGCCTGGGCTGAGGTTGAGCAAGTAACCCATGCAGCCATGCTGGGCATCCCTAGACTGGTGTGTGTGCAAACCAGAGCACAGAGCAAAAAGCAGGGTGAACAAGTAGGTTTGGATCCTGGAAATATGGCCCAACCAACCAAGAGAAAAAGTAAGAAGACTGGGGAACCAGCTTCTGCACAGCAAACCGCTCAGGACCCCTCTCCCCAGGGGAAGGACTTAGAAACCCTAGAGGGAACTGAGCCCATGGAGCTCTAACCTTACCAGGATGGACCCTAGGCCCAGGGGGACCCACTAGGGAAGAGCTATGCCAGGGCCAGTGAGAATGCCCTACTCTTGAGAGCCTGAGGCAGCAAGCTCTTTCAGAAGCCACAGGAGATGTCAGTGGTACCCACAGAGCCTACTGGGAAGAGGGATTGCTGTATGCTGAGGCAAGAGACCCCAAACCTGGAGCTACCAGGAGGGTGGTGGTGCCACCGAAGTGCAGGGAAATCCTCCTAACTTTAGCTCATGACATTCACCTAGCTGGGCATCTGTGGCAGACTATGACTTGGGAAAGGCTAGTTAGTAATTTCTACTGGTCCCAGATGAACCAAAAGGTGAAGGAGCTTGTGAGCTCCTGTGTTACCTGTCAGGCCAGTGGCAAGACAGGTGGAAAGCCAAAGGCCCCCCTGATACCACTACCAGTGGTGGGGGTACCTTTTGAAAGGGTAGGTGTGGACATTGTGGGCCCACTGGAACCTCCCACAGCCTCGGGGAACAAATTAATTCTAGTTAGTAGTGGATCATGCTACTAGGTACCCTGAGGCAATTCCCCTTAGGGTGACTACAGCTCCTGCAGTTGCTAAGGCCCTCCTGGGTGTCTTCACCAGGGTAGGGTTTCCTAAGGAGGTGGTTTCAGACAGGGGTTCCAACTTCATGTCTGCTTACCTGAAACACATGTGGAAGGTGTGGGGTCCAGTATAAGTACACTACCCCCTACCACCCACAAAGCAATGGGCTTGTTGAGAGGTTCAACAAGACATTGAAAGGTATGATTATGGGACTCCCTGAAAAACTCAAAAGGAGATGGGATGGCGTGTTGCCATGCCTGCTTTTCGCCTTTAGGGAAGTGCCTCAGAAGGGAATAGGGTTTTCACCCTTTGAGCTTCTGTTTGGCCACCCTGTAAGGGGACTCATTTGTCTTGTGAAAGAGGGTTGGGAGAGACCTCTCCAAGAGCCCAAACAGGACATTGTGGACTATGTGCTTGGCCTAAGGTCCAGAATGGCTGAGTACATAGATAAGTCATCCAAAAATCTTGAGGCCAGCCAGGAGCTGCAGAAGCACTGGTATGACCAAAAAGCTGCCATTGTTGAATTTCAACCTTGACAACAGGTGTGGGTTTTGGAGCCAGTGGCACCAAGGGCTCTCCAAGACAGATGAAGTGGCCCTTACCCTATCCTGGAGAAAAAGAGTGAGGTCACCTACTTAGTGGACCTGGGCACCAGCAGGACACCCAAAAGGGTTATCCATGTGAACCGCCACAAACTCTACAATTACAGGGCTGACCTTACCATGCTGATGGTGACTGATGAGGGACAGGAAGCAGAGAGTGAGCCTCTCCATGACCACCTCTCTTCCAGCCCAAAACATGGGTCAGTGGATGGAGTAGTCTTTTCAGGCACCCTCACTCCCCAACAGCAGGCTGACTGCAAGCAAGTCTTGTAACAGTTTGCTAGCCTCTTTTCCTTGACCCCTGGTCTGACCAGCAGGTGTACCCATGATGTGGACACTGGTGACAGTAACCCTGTCAAAAACAAAATCTATCGACAATCAGACCAAGTCAAGGAAAGCATCAAAGCCTAAGTCAGAAAGATGCTGGATCTAGGGGTGATTTGAACCTTCTGAGAGCCCCTGGGCTAGCCCAGTGGTTCTGGTCCCCAAACCGCATCAACAGGGTGGAAAGAGAGATGAGGTTCTGTGTGGACTATAGAGGGCTCAACTCTGTCACAACGATAGATGCTCACCCCATTCCAAGGGCAGATGAGTTGATAGACAAACTAGGGACAGCCAAATTCCTAAGCACCTCTGACCTAACTGCAGGGTACTGCCAAATTGGCATGGCCCCAAGAGTCTGAGAACACAGCATTCTCCACCCCTGATGGGCACTATCAGTTTACTCTAATACCTTTTGGGTTAAAGAATGCCCCTGCCACCTTCCAGAGGTTAGTGAACCGAGTCCTGACTGGTTGGAATCCTTTAGTGCAGCCTATCTTGATATTGCTGTCTTTAGCTCCACCTGGCAGGATCACCTGATCCACCTTGGGAAGGTTCTACAAGCCCTGCAATCTGCAGGACTGACTATCAAGGCATTCAAATGCTAGATAGGGCAGGGCACAGTGGTGTACTTGGGCCACCTTGTTGGTGGAGGCCAGGTCCAACCCTTACAGCCCAAGATCCAGAGCATTCTGGACTGGGCAGCTCCAACCACCCAGACCCAAGTCAGGGCATTCCTTGGCTTGACTGGGTACTACAGAAAGTTTGTGAAGGGATATGGGACCATTGTGACCCCCCCTCACAGACCTCACATCAATAAAATGCCCAAGAAAGTGAACAGGACTGTTAGCTGCCAAAAGGCTTTTGACACCCTGAAAGAAGCAATGTGCTCCGCACCCATTCTAAAACCACCAGACTACTCCAAGCAGTTTATAGTGCAGACTGATGCCTCAGAGCTGGGGATAGGAGTGGTCCTCTTCCAGGTCAATGAGGAAGGCCAAGACCAACCTGTTGCTTTTATAAGCAGGAGGCTACTCCCCAGAGAGCAGCGTTGGAGTGCCATTGAGAGGGAGGCCTTTGCTGTGGTTTGGTCCCTGAAGAAGTTGAGGCCCTACCGGTTTGGAACTCACTTCCTGGTACAAACTGACCACAGCCCTCTCAGGTGGCTAATGCAGATGAAAGGGGAAAATCCAAAACTACAGAGATGGTCCTTCTCCCTACAGGGAATGGACTTTAAAGTGGAACACCGACCAGGGACTGCCCATGCCAATGCAGATGGACTATCCAGGTTTTTCCACTTAGACAATGAAGACTCCCTAGGGCAAGGTTAGTCTCATCACCTTTCGTTTGGGGGGGGCGTTGTTGTGAGAAAGTGCCATCTTTCTTGCATTGGTATGCCCCCACTTTTTTCTGAACTGCTGATGTGCTTGGGCAGTGTTCCCTGGGTTCCTGCCATCCAGGTACCCAGGGCCTGTGTTCCTTCCCTAAAAACTAAGCTGAAACAAAAGACCCAATTGGCATCTTTGGCCACCTGTCAGCCCCTAGAAAATAGTACCCTAGGTGACCAGAGACGACACCTGAGGGCTGCAGCACTTATTGTGCCACCCTCAGAGGCCCTGTACCCTGGCACCCCCACACTAAGGTAAGACACGTCCCCGTCCTCCACACGGCTAGTATATCTATCATTACCCTCGGCTTCTCATATTCATGCCTATAACCTTCATTCACAGATTTTGTGCCTCATGGACTACGTACTTCGGACGCACCCATTCTTAATCTTCCCGTTTACCGGCATACACTGCCCACCGGGAATCATCTCTACTATACGGACATGGTCCGCCTCACCACGCTTCGCAGCCGGGTTAGAAGTATCACCGGACTTGCGGTAAGCTTCACCCTTGCCCTTTCCTCACACCCCGCGTGTTGACACCAATCATGCCCTTTCCACGCGCTCCGTTTACTTATACAGTTCCTTTTCTCCCCAACAATGCCAACACTCTACCGTAGAATTTCGACAGGTACTCTTTAATTTATACCGTTTTTCAGCGACATGCAGTATTTCACCTAAAGCCTTCTTTCCACTTGTGCGCGTCACTGCCTATACTTCCTCCAGATTTCTTTCCATGACTGTTTTCCGCATTCCAATCTTCTTCGCTACCCACCTTTTTATCCTCTTGAATACCTGAAACTTTTCGTGCCATGTCTCGTACTTAGCAATGACTCCTGTGTTCATTACGGTTATAAATGCTATTATTTGGTCTTGACACACGATTTAATTTAAACTTGCCACTGTTTTTGAAGTGTGACTCTGACCAGTATACCAATGTTAACATGCTGTCTCTATTTACTTACGACCATGCATGCTTCTTTAATTTGTTCTTGGCACACGTTGTGATTCAAACTTGGAGCCCTTTGTACTGTGACCCAGAGGCATGTTAGAACTCCGCTGCGATTATTTTACAAGATTTTCGTTTTTTCTGGCTAATAACTAAACAGCTTTGAATAACCATTTTGTAGCTAATGACGCGTTATAGATGTTACTACCTTTTCTTTTTAGCGTTCTATTAGAACCTGCCCTTCGTGTATGCCTACATTTTGTCTTCTCTTAGAAACGACTGCAAATAACTGCTATATACTGTTTTGACGATGCGTATATTATTCTCATTATTCTATTAATTTTATTGTCATCCCACCATGTCCCTACACAACATTTGGACTGTTTCTATCCATGCAAAATCACTTTACAATGTTTTTCACAACATAGGGTTTCCACTATTAGATAGGTGTGTTTAATTTTCACCGTCCCTTGATTTCCGCTTTCACTTCCAATTACTCTGTAATTACATTCATTTATCTGTTTATCTTATGATTTTCATACCTTATGTCCTTCCCAGCCCTGAGGAGTCATACCCTTCACACAGTGTGACAAAACACGTGTCGGCTATTTGTATTTTCGTATGTACTGATCAAGATTGAACTATAAATTGACGGTTCAAGCATCACTGGATCTCGACCTCATTTACTTGAACTTTGTCTGACTTATCTGGTTCTGACACAAAGAACCAAACATTTTGAAACGTGTGCACGGGACTTGTACATAATTGTTTGGTATGGGATATGTCCCTTACCAATACAGGGGCTGTTTTCTGTCTGGGTTTGTTCCCCTGACCTGTCTGCACCGTTGTACTTTAGCAATCGCTAGTCTAACTTATAATCGCACCTGCTAGATCGCCATTTCTTCCTGTCCTTTACCCTCACCCCAGTAGGCTTCTTCTCCTGTTGTAGCCTGGTACTGTGAGCAGGAGGTCAGCCAGATGACCCTTGGTGTCTCTTGCATCGGCAGGGCTCATAAGTTTTACTTCTCCAGGAGCCTGTTACAGCAGGGACAGTCCTTTCCTTTGCTGGCCAAAAGGTGCAGTCTGTCGCTGCAGCCTCTCTTCTCCGGTTCCTTGGTGCAGCAGGGCAGTTCTCCTTTGATCCTCATCTCCAGTCCACAAGATCTGGGGGCCAGGGGTGCACTTTTTATGCCCAGAAAGTGCTCTAAGGGAAGATAATTTACTAGCCAATGGGCTATTAAATTCCCTCCTGCCTGTTTTCAACTTCCTGTAAAGTGATGTAGCTGGTTATCCCAGAGTGCTCGATTCTGCCCACTCCCTAGATGTCAAGACCGTGGTCTTGGTATGTGGCACTTGGTAGCCTGCCATAAAGGTGTGATTACCAGGAGGGCTGTGCACCCCTGAAAAAGTGGGTTGACTATGGTTGTTCCCCCCTCTAACCCTAGTGCCAGCCTGTCCACCTTACCAATAGAACAGCCCCTTTCCCAAGTGTTTGCCATTTTCCCTTCAAATGTGGCTTCTCCTTTGAAGCTCACCTTTTGGGCCATCCCAAATGTGGCTTCCTGCCAGGCAGAGGTAACAGGTCTTCCCCCACATAGAATTCTATTGAGTGCCTTCTTGGGAGTAGTTTACAAGTCTCCCCACGAGGGCAATAAGCTGTCTCTGGGACAGACCATGAAGGGCACGGGAGACTTTGAGCAACAAAGTGCAAACTTTTAAAAGTTGGACACAACAAGTTAAGTTAATTTCGACTTGGACATAAAGTCGGGCTTATTGTAGCGAGTTGTTTGATACCTTGGAGTATCAACTTTGTTTGCTCTATTCAGGAGTTAACACCGCTGAGTAGTCCGTGTGTAACCCTGTACTCGCCATCTGGGCTACCAGTCCCTTTCACAGTAAAAGCGTAACGTTTGTTTTTGTACTGCTAAAACACAAAAACTTACATGTTCTTCCTTTAAATGTGATGCACAATGCCTTAGGGCTTGCTAGGCTTGTTATGGGGTGACTTAGATATTTAAAGGGAGGTCGTGGGCTTTGCAATGGTTTTAAATTTGAACAATGCTCCTCCAAGCTGCAATGGCAGGCTTGGAGATCTTTTTTCTTTGCAACCCCCATGGTGGCACAACCAGTGCTGCAGTCCCTGAAGTGGGACCAATGGAAGGCTTGGTTCCAAAGCGAACTGGATGGGACCTCTAGTATTTTGTATACAAAAAAAGTATCCACTAGCTCCAAATTCTTAGTTACTCAACTACCGAGTCAATGTACTGAATTTACAAGCTCGTCTGATTTATTCCACTTTTCTTTATACTTTTGTTCAGAAAAGTTAAGTTCATTCAAATCATGTCATTGTCAAGGATTGTCAAGGATGACAAAAAATAACAATTTGAGTTACATATACATTTCACAATTATAAAAGTGTATGACAAAGTCCACACTTATTTACATTTGTGCATCAAACATCAACATATACTTTAAATTGCCAAAATCTTGCACCGTTGATTGAACACTGGATAGCTCAAGATAGGCACCAGTCCTTGACTGAAAAGAGTAATAGCACTTGCGTGGAGTAAAGAACCAAACTCTATAAACACTACATGTGTTCCCCACAGCTCTGGGGCCTCTAATTTAAAGTGCTGTCAACAAGGGAGGGAAATTAATTGAAAACTTCCTCCCTGAGCACTTAGAGGATGTCTGGATACTGGTCAAAGCCAATTTGACATTGTTCTCTGCATCTTGTGTGGTTAAGCCTAGAAAGCAGCCTGCATATTATACGATGCTCTGTCACTTCTGCAGTGAAATCACATCTGTGCAGAGCTGTACAATACCACCTACGGGCGCATTGGGGTACTGGTTAAGATTTTCCAGATCCAGTCTGACACAAGGGAAAAATTCGTAAGATGAGGTGTCTGTCATTAGATAAAACTACCTGAAAGAGTATTACCGAAGGTAATCAACATGTTTGTTAGTCACTCTGGGTTTCCATCCTGATACCTTGCTGTATTCAAAGAGGTATGTTGATGTATGAAAAATATGGTGCGCCTATTTTTCAATTAAGTAATTTTTCTGATCTATTTTGTAACAGTAAGAGACTGCAGTTATGAAATGCAGGTAGAACAGTCAGTGGTTATTGTGGTTGAAAGTATGAACGTTTTTTTCAGTTGCAGCCATCCCAGATATATTGAAGTATGTCACTTAACAGTGTTGCATTGGTACCATATTGTTTCGTAACCCTCGTTATCTCTCTGACGTTCCCACTTATGTTTCATTGTTCTGGCATGTTGTCTACTCCTATTTCAGCGAGGATTGTACAGATAAATGAAAATATCAACTTGTTTTCATTGCTGCCAAGGTTTACCTGCCAAAGTCTATGCACTGAAATTTCCTCACTTTTTTCTTCTCAAGGTTTAGTCCCTATTTCCGTACAAAGGAGAGACTGTATCTCAGTTCAGTGTCCTACAGTAATATGATTGAACCAAAAAAGTGTTTTTGCCGTTTTGATTTAACCGGAACATGCAATGATGATGATTGCCAGTGGTGAGTACATTTCAATGCATTATACTTGTATATAGTAATTACAAATTGTCCTAAGTGAAATTATTGCAGTGTTGCACTTTTTCTAATAGTTCTTATGGTGAGAGTACGTGGGTACAGTTATTGGTACATTTTTGAATGCTATCAAGACTATCCGAAAGCGCAAGGTGTCTGATTGCAGAAGACCTATTCTGGGCTTATCAAGAACTTGCAGAGGCATACATCCCCCCATTGTTTACCATTGGATGGCTTCATTGTCACTAATTTCCTTGATTTCTATTCGCTGGCTGCTCACTTTTAGGAAATTTGTTTTTGGTTAAGCATGTCGTCCGAATGCATGTGTGATCCACCTGTCTCACTCGGATGGTCATCTCCTCTCTCAAAGTCCCTCCACGCTCTGTTTCTTCTTTTCTCATGGCTGCTCACTCTTAACAGCTTTCTCTTTTCTCAACACCCCCCCCCCCTTGTGCTCTGTTGCTGTCTTCCTCGTGTTTCTTCTATGTTCCCTGTGTTGCTATCTTCTTGTTCTTCTCCCAGACTGTGTTGCTCTCCTTCATGCCCACTCACTGTTCCCCCAACCTACTCCCCAACCCTCTTTTGCCCAGCTCACCTCCGTCGTGTTGATGCATCCACATACTCACAGAATGACGGTACCACAAACAGCGGTTGCATCATCTTCCTTTCTTATTTGTCAATAATGAAAATACGACCTGCTAAAAGCATTTATTTTTCCCAGTGCTATAGCCTTTGCCAATTCTTCTTAAAGCAGGTTGCTTATTGGAGAGCTCAAAAGTGTGGTTGGCCTGGATATTTGTTAAACAGCCACTTTATTTTAGGTAAATAAGGAGTATGGATATTTACTTCTAATACATTGAAACAAGTGAGAACAGCGGTCACTAATGGTGTTTGTTATTTTGTGCCTTGTGAAAACTGAATTAAATCTGTTTCTTTGAAGGTTGATCTTTACCAATAACCTGACACATTTTTTAATAAAAAAAACAAAATGGTATGTTGCTTTGTTGGCTCACTAGTGACGAACTCAACAAGCACTTAATCGTTCAGGTATATGTAGAGCAAAAAATGAAATAATGAAAATCAAATAGTCACTAAATTAATGTGTTCAGCAGCATGAATCTTTTCTGGATTAACATTCTGTACATCATAATTGGGTGAGGAATTCATGTTTTTTTTTTTTTGGCGTGGGATTGCCATTGACCGCCATTTGGTGGTATGCCCAGCCCCCTCACAAATTAGATGTGTGCCCTGGAAATTCCCATGTGTGGTCGCCATTTTAAAAAAAATTTCAGCCATTGGGTCTGGATGCCAAACTGAGATCTGATGGAATTGTAGAAAATTTGACTAATCATCAAAATCAAACCACAAGGACACTAACCGGTTGCCAATGAAAAATCATGACTGGTACAAGAATGCGTGGTCTGAGAATGCACAGAGCAGGAGGCGTGAGGGCAAATGGGGAGAATACCTTATCTAGATTCTACCACAAATACCACCACAAATTGAGCAGAATGATCCACACAAAATATGCAGTCTCTGGCTTCCAAGGGAGCACTGTGCCGAGAAGTGTGGTCTTCGAGAGTTCCAATCAAAACCTCTGAAGTTGATAGAAAAGTAATGCTGGACACATTACTCAATGATGGAGGCAAAAAAGAAAACACCCTCACTCAAAAATCTGGGACTACCCAGCGACGAAGAAGAAACCCAAGAAATCTTGCTGGATCAGATGCTGAAGAAAGGGTGATTGACATAGAGAGACTAGAGGCCAAAAGGAAATTGTTGGTAAAAGCGCTGCCTAGGAAGCAACACAAGGTTACCACGCAGCTGAAGGGTTCAGACTCGCACTACTCCTGATAAAAAAAAAGTAAGCGGATGGAGATGGTGAGAAACATTGGCCATTCAATGGAGAATCGCCAACTTCACTGCACTCCTCAATTGCTGTTGTCACCAGCAGTGGGTGGAAATAACAATGCAGCACCTTCTTTAGCAGTACAAAAAGGCAAAAGCAGGAGGAAGAAACATTGCCAACACCTGCCTCAAGTTAGCCCGTGAACCAACAGATGCAGGCAGCCTACAATATGTGCTTGAACAACCTTGCAAAGTCAACCTTGGGTATAAGCCTTTCTGCATTAACGTTCCTTAACAGTTGACACTCTATTTGGGGTGGTAGTGAATGAGGCTTTACAGCAAATAAAGGAGAATGAAACAGCAAGGCAGTCGGTAGTCTTCAGTTTATAGGAGCTTTTAAAAGTGAAGGATCACCAGGCAGAGGAGTAGAGGAAGTTTCTAGTACAGAACCCCCACAACCAGCATTTAACTAGACATCAACTGCACAAAGTACACCATCACAATGGCAATACTGTTCATGTCCGTCCTTTTGTGGGAGAGGTAAAGGTTGAGGACAAGCCCCAAAGGCCTGGCGGCCTGTAGCCATGTGACTTGTCTTATTCATCCCTAGCTCATAACATCCGTAGGGGGCAGGATAAGGGGATTGCGCCACAAGAGTTAAATCTTCTCTAACGCATCGAAGCTCAATATAACCGAGAATGGGAATTGCATTGTGCTGTTCAAAAAGCCTACCAACCGTTCTAAATTTAAAACCCAAGTGTACGTGTCTCCCATTGGCGTCTCTGCTTTCATGGTTAGCCCTACTTTTTGCTGGTGTCCGTATTTTTTTTTCTAGTCTGACTGGAATCCTGCAATCAAGACCCCAGTCACTGTGCTTCCTCCCTAAATTGACTGTGGTAAGTACTTCTGTACCTCCACAATTGGGTACTACAATTGGCTACTGGTGTACTCCTTTAAGTCACTAGTATATGGTACTTAGGTACCCAGGGCATAGGTACACCAGTGGTCTCAAATGGGCTGCCTCATGTATTGTGCCACCCATGAGAGACCACTTAATCTGTTACTACAGGCCTGCCATTGCAGCCTGTGTAAGCTGGTGCTAGCACTGCTTACGACAGATATGTCTCCTTATATCTGAGGTCACTACACTTAAAACCTATAAGTCACCACTAAGGCAGGCCTTTCAATCCTGATGGCAGGGTGCTGGGTTTTAAGTGTGTGGGTGACCCTGCATGAGCAGGATACACCTTCAAACCCTGGAGTGGATTTTCCAGGCTCTAAGTATGGCCAGCCACTGGTTGCGGTGTATTTTCCAGAATGTATAAAAAACGAGGCAGGGCTATCATTTTAAAAAGTGCTGCCTTCCCGAGCAAGGTCAGCGGTAGCGTTTCTTAGTGACGCATGTCTCTTTTGAGATGATCTAGTGGTGGCTGCCGGTTCTTATTATGGAATTCTCCTGAGTCAGTTGTAATGTAGACCCCTAGGTATTTGAACGTATGTTCCGCTGTTTAAAAGCGGGCAATTGTCAGGAAGATGCGGTGGCGGGCCGCGCAGCACGTACATGATGGGCTTGGACCAATTTAGGGTGTACCCGGATGCTTGACCATAAACCATGCAGATATCTAGAAGACTGATTATGGAGTGCCTAGGGGAGGCCAGATATAACAGGATATCGTCGGCGTAAAGGGAGATTCGATCTTCCCAAGTATCCGTCCATTTAAGGCCTTTTATCATTGGATCCCGCCGCCAGTGGTTCTAATACCAACGCGAACAGTAGCGGCGATTAAAGGGCAGCCTTGAAGCGTGCCTCTCGCCAAAGGAAAGTCATCCGAGATGTGGCCATTAGCGGCAACATGCGCCATTGGTTTGGTGTAAAGCAGCTGAACCCACGAGCAGAAATTTGGACCGAATCCTAAATGGCGTAATGTTGCAAAAAGAAATGGCCAATGGATCATGTCAAATGCCATATGTGCATCCAGTGAGAGCACCACTGCTGGTTCCTGCACGTACACTGAGCGCGCCAGCACCCCATGCAGCCTCCTTAGGTTGAGCGCTGTTTCTGCCAGGCATAAAGCCTGACTGGTCCGGATGTATGAGTTTTATCAGGTGAGGCGTGAGCCGGAGTGCCAGCAGTTTTGCTAGGATTTTAGCCTCTGCATTTATTAGGGAAATAGGTTGAATGGAGGCTCAGTTATCCGCGGGTTTCCCAGGTTTTAAAATAGCCACTATGGTGGCCGTGCGTTGTTCAGGTGGGAGCTCTCCCTCCTCCAGGCTTTCAGTGAACATATTTAACAGGTGGGGCGTAACGGAGTCAGCCATCTTCTTATAAAATTCGATTGGTATGCCATGTGGTCCTACCGCCTTGCCTGACTGCAGTGCCTCAATGGCTGCTTGTACCTCCTCCGCCTTGAGGTCGGTCTCTAATTCCTGCGCATCTTCAGAGGTCAATTTGGACATGTCTAGGTCTTTTATAGAAGTCAGCACCTCATCTACTGCTATGTCGGAGTCTGAGGAGTATACTGTCTGGAAGTGTCGTGCCAGTGTTTGTACTATTGCGCGCGGGTCTGTTGGTCGCTCCCCCCCCAGTGTTGAGCTGCGCTATCCATCTGTCACTCTGTTCCCGTTTATCTAGCCACGCAAATAACTTCCCTGCAGCCGATGTCGTATATTTTGTGTTGCGTGTGCGCCAGCTGCTGTCTAGTCAGTTCCGTCAGGTGTTTTTGTGGCGTCGCTGCGCGAGGTGCAGATCATGTGTGGTTTTGGGGGTTGGGTCTCTCGCATGTTGTGCCTCTGCACTGGTCAATGCAGACTCTAGAGTCTGCAATTCTAGCTGTCCCTCCCGCTTGTGGGCCGTGATGGAAGCTATAGCCTGTCCCCTTATAACTGTCTTAAACGCTTCCCAGAGAGTGATGGAGGAAGAGATAGATCCCACATTATCCTGAAAGTAGTGTCTCGTCACTTTTTGGAGTTCCCTTTTGATCTAGCCAATCTGAAGATAACCAGGGCGTATCGGATACACCCGGCGTCGCTTCTGTGGTGAGTGGTGTATCTGAGCAGCAGTGGGGAATGATCAGAGATGCCCTGTGGTCTAATTTCTATATTGGCCACCCGTTGAAGGCTACCCATCGAACCCAGGAAGTAATCTATCCTTGTGAGGCTATTATGGGCACTGGAATGATATGTGAATTGACAGTCTACGGGGTGATGCCTCCTCCATATATCTCAGTCCCAGTGCCTCCATGAAACTCACAAGATGTGATGTGCCGGTTTTACCTGTCCTAAGAGGGAATCTATACACATTTGCTTGTGACTGTGTTGAAATCTCCACCAAGAAGCATGTTCCCCCACCGGTAGTCCAATCAAGAACGCGTTTGGATCCTGGAAGGCCACCGCGTGCAGCTCCCGGGGAATGTAAACCGAAACTATATTGAAGGGCCTCCTCTCCCACTGGGCGTGTATGGCAGCGAATCTCCCCGATCCTTCAGACTTAACCGCTTTTATTATCAGGGGAAACTGCTTCTTCACTAATATGCCCACCCCCCTGGAGCTAGACGTGAATTAAAAATGTACCACCATTCTATATCCCCACCTGCCCATTGCTTTGGCGGACGTGCCTGTGAGAAGTGTCTCATGTAGTAGTATCACTGCTGGGCCTTCTTTCTTAATACTTTGTAGTACTAGGCCACGCTTGATTTTGTCACCCAGCCCGCGCGCATTCCATGTGAGTAATGAGGGATAGTATCGTGGTGTTGGAACCTCCCACTGTCATTTTGTGCGGTGTCCCCCATTGCTATGGCTAACCAACCTATTAATGCAAGTGACTAGCTGTAGAGTTGAGCGCAAGTCTGTCCATGAGCGTGTTCGTGCTGCGTAACCAGCTCCATACTGAACATCAACATATATATTAAACACAAAAAACTTTTCAAAAAGTCCCCACCCCCCTAGCCCCTTCCCTGCCTTGCGGACCCAGAACTGCCCACCACACCAACTCAGCAGAGCGCTTTAAACCCAATCCCTGGAACTTTACTTGCATGAACCGGGGTGGGAAGTCCGAGGAGTACCTTCAATCACCATGTCCCAGAGTCCTAAGTTATCAGCATTTCCATTAGTCAAAAAATCAAAGTGGAGTCGCCTCGGTCAGCATGCCGAAGTGTGCCACAAAACGACTAACAGTGGACATTCTCCGATCAGGGAGGTGGTGGTTCTTAGAAGAGCTCATTCTCCTGCCTCCTGCGATTGTTCGTCGTCTCCTCCTTGTTCAACTGTCTCTGAATCATCTGTTCGCACCAGGCGTCTTCGTCCCCTCTGCATTCTTCCGGGCTTTCCAGCTGATCGCCACTGTTCCAGCCAGTCACTAGCTTCCTCCGGCGTGTCAAAAAAACAGGTTTTTCCATCAGGGACCACTCTGCGCTTTGCCAGGAAGAGCATGGAGTATGGTATTTCACGGGTTCTCATTGCCTTCTTAACCTAAAAAAAAATTCTGCGCCATGCCGAGACAGTCGCCGTATAGTCAGGGAAAAATTAGATTACTTTTTTTGGTACTCAGATGGGCGGCGCCACCCTGGCCGTTTAGAGAATGGCGTCCCTATCACGAAAATTGAAGATGCGGGCCAGCACTGGACCAGGAGGGGCCCCAGGCCTCAGCCTGCCACCCGGCACTATGCGCTCGTTCCACGCGAAAAGGTCGAGAGTCCCTTAGGCTGCATACGTGTTTTTATGAGGTCTTCAATGTAAAGGTCCATAGCGGGGCCGCCTTCCGACTCCGGAAGCCCCGTAATACGAATATTATTGCGACGTGGGCGCCCTTCCTGGTCGTCCAGTTTCGCCGCCATATGCTTGTTCTCCTCCACCTTCTTAATCAAGAGCTTGGAGTCTTTGGAGAGGGCGGTCGTCACCTGTTCCACCTCTGCTAACCTAGCAGACATTTTCTGGAAGTCCAGTCTTAGGAACGTAACATCAGTTCAGATGGAACCCACCGTACTTTGTACTTTATGGAGGGCCTCCATGATATCTTCTTGTGTCACCTTGGGGCCACTTTCGTCTTCTCTGTTTTTCAGTCTGGCTCTTGTGTTCTGGTAACGGAGGGAAGGCTTTAGTGTATGCCAATTTGTCCAGCTTCCCTTGCTGGTTCACGCGAGACCCCCTGCCGCTCATTGTCTATTATGTAATATTTCCTGGTCACCTGAGCAAGATACACAATGGGTGCTTTGGGGGCCCCCAACCGACAGCACCGGGGGATCTCACGCCCAACGCTGCGAGCAGTGAACCGTGCGGTTCAGCGTTCGTATCCACACCCTCGCCTCCACCGGGGGTTGGGGGAAGCAAGGGAATCACAGGATCAGTGCAGCAATACTTTTGGTCCGAATACACCTTTTTCCAGGCGGATCTACTCCAATAATGGGCTCTCAGCCGAGCTGCCACCTGTTGCCAATCGACATCCACCAGGCTTCCAAACGTTAGTTACACAGCCTTGGGGCTAGTCCAATAGTCCCTTGGGTGTATTACCGATCGCAGTGGTGCTAACTTCCTTGCTCCCTACTGCAGCCGGGCAGCGTCTACTATCAACTCCACCGGGTCCTCGATAAAAAGAAAGGGGGGGGGGGCTCCTTTGTCCTGCCCAGGGTAATGAGTTCATTACTGCACAGCACTAGAGAAACAGTTCGATGTGTGTGCTTGTCCCTGTGGTGTTTAGCACTGCTTTAGTCTTTGCTGCCTTATCTAGTTGACTGTATCACGGCGGCCCTCACGTGCAGGCAGCCTGGTATTTCTAGCCAACACGGGAGTCATTCCACAGTGTTCCATGAAGAGGGGGGTCCATACACCAGCTCCGTCCCAAAATTCGCAGGCTTTACCTCTGGCACTACCGCAGGAAGACCATTGGCTCATGCACTCCTACCGTTAGCACGCCGGCCCGTCTAGCGCTTCTATAGAGGTTTTTCCGCTGATCAGCTGGCCGCATACAGTCCCCGGCTGCCGCTGCACAGGTAGGACGCTGTTTGTTTCCTCCTACTGCTCCAAGTCGTGTTGCAGTGGCTTTCGTTGTGCGGGAAGTCCGCCTGCCACTGGTCGTGGCCCCCGGTGCTTCGGGGGGGGGGGGACTATAATCTTCGACCCGCCCCAGCCCCAAGTCGGCCGGCACCACCTTCGGCACAATGTCGTTTGCCCACCGGCTCTTGGCGCCGCAATCTGGCTCTCGCAGCCAGGCTCCAGGTTACTTCACAGGTAATGTCCTCAATGTAGTCCCCGGCTACTGCAAGCCGGGTAGGCCACAGTCCGTTTCCTTTTGCAGCTCAGCCCACCGCCATCAGATTTTCACCGGCGCTGGGTTGCTACGTTCTGCTTAGACTCCTCCACCTTAGTGTAGGTTCTGGATACAGTTTTAAGTACGGATTAATTAACAGATTGCTGGGGAGACGATCTCACCCTCTGAGCCCCTTTAGGCTGCGGCCATCTTGTTTGGCTGCTTGCCACGCCCCCCTAAAAATATTTTTGATACAAAAACAATTGGTCTGATGTCGTCTTTAAATATGCGAATTCATTTGCGGAGTGTGTACAACAAATGCTAAACACTGTCCTCTGATACGGTCTTACTGCTCAACCACACTACCACAAATAGAGCGAGGTGCTATCTAACTTTACCTCTGCCTACCTTTGGGGTTCCACAGCACACTATACCTTACTTTGGAATAGTATACACAGAGCCTGCTTCCTACAGCCACTATCTTGCTTCCTGGCCAAGCCATGCCGACTCGAAATCAACTTTAATCTTTTACATAGATTACACCAGGGACCATTAGCTGGATGATCATCTTTTTGTGGTTGTGGTCTCTGTGATGGAAGGGAAGGCTGTACTGAAGAGGTCTCTGTTGAGGTAGGTAGTTATATGCATTAAGATCTGCTATGCACTGGACAAATAAAGTCCTCTGGATAGTACTGAGAGCCCATTCCACCAGGGCTAAGATTTCTACCATGGTGTTGGTACGTGGAGTGTTTGTCCTTGATATTTTCCAGGTTGTGATGTTGAAATCTGTGCCTATGTTCATGAAGCACTACTTCCATGGCAGTAGGATCGTACAAGAAGGAAATTTTGCCTGTCTGTTCCTGCAAGACTTTCTGGTCCGAATCAACTCCACAGACCCTCCACTAAAGGAATCGGCATTTAGAACTGTCATTTAGAGGAAAGTTACTTATGGTAACGCTTTTTCTGGTGGATACTAACTGCATATTCCCCTCAACGTCAAATAAGATTCCAAGGTTGTAATTTGCACACCTATACTTAAGGTTGTCACATTCCATGTCTAAGGGCACTGACAGTTGAGAACCACGTACATGCCCGTACCACAATTTTCGTTGTAAAGGCATATGCGTGATCAAGGCAGTGCGAGTGGTGGGAGATGTTGGCAACTTGGAGGAACTCCCTCCAATACATTTCTGAGAATGAAAGGAAAAGAAAGGATCAGGACACTGCTTGGTGAGTAGGGCTGGGGGCTGGATTTTAGTGCTCAGGGCGGGGAGTTGGGTAGTTTGTAGGGCTGGTACGAAATCTTATTCAGGGCCGGGTTTTAGGGCTCAGGGTGAGGTGCTGGTGTGTAATCTTTACTATGCTCATTCCTTTACATCAAGTCATTGTAAAGGCATGCGTGGTAAAGACACGGTCATGGCAAAGACTGCATTGCTAAGGCATGAGATATAATCGCATGCAAGGTTCCATCATGCATCCCTAAATGTCCAGCAAGTAACTCACATAAGCGTGGCTCTAAAATGCAGCTGCGCTTCATTTCCAGAGTGATAAGAAGCCCGCGTAGAAGCCTTGCTGAAATTGTTTCAGATCCAGTCTGAATAAAGCAATCCACAAAAATGAGCGTAAGTTTTGTCCCTCACCTGCAGCATAGACTCTTTACCATCCTCTTTATTGGCTGAATTTTGTTCCATTATTCTCGTTTAGGGAATATCACTTAACCTTTTGATTTAGCGCTCCATGAGTGCATGTGTTTATCGGTGCACTCTCTCGCCTGCTCCCCCCAAATGCTCTCCATGCTCCATTTATCTTGTGTGATTCTATCCCTTTCCAGGTGTTGCTATTACCTGAGAGTGCTACTTGGGTGCTTCTCCCCTGTGATCCACGCTCCCGACTTTCCATCATGTGCTTTTCCAACCACGTTAACTCTCCCACCCCTGTGCTGCTGTCATCATAGAGCGCTTCTTATCACCTCTTCCACTACTTGATCTTCCTTGGCAGCCCTCGGCTACCTTGTTGCTAACTACACTTTTTAGAAATGCCACAGACTTGCATGCATTGGTTCCTCACTTGAAGTTTTTTATAGTTTAGCTCTTCTGAGCAAAGCAGTCTTAATTCTTTTTTTTGTTTACTTATGCAAGTGGTGTTCACCATCTTTGATTGGTAAATAAAAACAAAGAAAATGGTCTTTCATTCCGCTGGTGAGCCACATGCAGTTTTATGCATCCACAAGGCAGCAGAATGACTTGATCAGTTGCTTTAGTGTGCTAAGTTTCTTAACTGATGTTGCTCAGCTTCAATAAAAAGCAATTTCTATCCCTCCCACTGATGCTGTACAGCACCCTGAGAACCATTGGTAAAGCTGATCGGCCTTTGAGGTGAGACTGGTTACCTTTTCCAGTACTTTGCTTCTGTGGCTTTACATCTAATTTTTTATGGTAATTAATAGTTGCTCAGTCTTAACTTCTGCTTTTTGTTTTAGGCAGCACATGCGAGACTGTACCTTAAGTCGAAAAGCGTTATTTCAAGACATTCTTTCCTACAATTTAAGCTTGATTGGCTGCACCGAGGAAAGCACGGATGAGGAAATTAGCACTGCAGCAGGTCAGTTGTACATTTTGTTTGGTATAGTACTTTACTTTTGGGATCCGTATTCCATCAAATATAGAAATAAGCAAAAACATAAAACGTGGACAACATGTAAAAGGAGATGTGGTCTACTGATTGTTTTTCATTTTGGCACTTGACTGTACATGAGATTCCAGGTAAATCATGGTCTCCCTTGGTCTCATATTGTTGTCAATGTCTAACATAGAAAGAATTGCATAGTATGCTGTCTCCGCTAAGTTTTCTCATCTGTGAGGCTTGTTCTCTGTATCAGTTAATAGTGACAAGGAATTGTGCTTTTCAAATTGGACGGGTAGAGGAAAGTTGAGCTTTTATTAAAAACACGAAGGCTCAGATTATGCCAAGGCTCAGATTATGCTAAGGCTCTCATAGGAAATCCATCTAAAAGATATCCGAGACTTCCATACCTTCATTTTCCTGCTGCTGTTCGGACTATAATAAGGACGCGGACGCGAATGCAGGAGCTTGCGCACTAACGTCATACGCCGGCAAAACTTCACAAAAGCCTAGTCTCTGGGCTTGTGTTTCTTGGTCCCCGACCACTAGTCAGATTTTCAATGAGGGCACAACAATGGACGGACCTGCGGGCAGGAGCTGAGGGGAGCATACCTTAGGAGTGGGCGAAGGAGTGTGTAGGCGAGGCCTTAAGTTTTTGGTTATCTCCGAGCAGGCACAGAAGTGGACAGCCTTAGTCTGGTGCGGCTTGCTCCTCCAGGGAGTCCTTCATGCCGTGCTCCTCCTGGGAGTCCCCGCATGCCGCATTCCTCCTTCAGTTGCCCCATTCCCTTAATCTAAAACAGTCGCCCTTCTCGCCGCCCTTCTCGCCGCCCTTCTCGCCGCCCTTCTCGCCGCCCTTCTCGCCGCCCTTCTCGCCGCCCTTCTCGCCCCCCCTCTCGCCCCCCCTCTCGCCCCCCCCCCCCCCCCTGGAACTGTGCCTTTAAGGCAGCCTTGACCTCTAGCTTCCCATCATGCCTCAGGGGTGTCTAGTTTGGTCAGCTCTTTACGGCTCCTTTAGTCAGGACCCTGTAAATCACAGTTCTGATCTTTTGACTTTGTTGTCAATTCTCTACTTTACTGTGCTTTTCTACCTTTCACTCTGTCTTTTAGGAATTAGTGAGGTACAACCATCTTTTGGACAAAGTGATTGATTTTCTGTCATGGCATCTCTTTTTGACCTTTGCTCCTCCTGTGGCAAGAAGGCAAGGTCTGACACGCACTCTGTGTGTATTTTCTGCCTTCCTTACAATGTCAACAGGTCTCTGGGGAGTGAGAGTAAGAAGCTGTCAAGGAGAACTCTCAAGGAGAGGGAAAGGATTCAGCTCAATGGACTTTCTGAGAGAGGTAGGTCTCCTCTGACAGAAGAAAGAGGGCCAGATCAATGTTGAGAAGCAAAATCCCGATCTGTTCACCATCGGTGTCTAACTTACCAACGGCGAAGAAATGGATATCGTCAAAGCCATCATCACCAAGATCGAAGACGACTGTTTCGAAGTTGAGTCATCAGGTACCGCCCTTCGTTGGTGTCAACCCGGTGACTCAATGTTGAGGCGTAGGTCTCAGTCAGCGTTGGGTCAACGTTCGTTGAGGCACAAGTCTCAGTCGGTGTTTCCTCGTAGACGATCAATGTCGAGACGGGAATCTCCATCGCCGTCCTCCCAGCACTTGATGTCGAGACACAACTCTCCGTTGGTGTTATCCCAAAGGCGGTTGACGTCGAGACACAAGACTCCATCCGTGCTACCTCACGGGCGCTAGACATTGAGACAAGGGACTCTGTTGGCATCAACTCAAGGATGTTTGACGTACAGACGGACACCCCCTCTGTCGTCAACCAGGCGACAGTCGTCGTCTGGGAACAATTCTACTCCCAGGGAAAGGTCGATGCCGAAGATGCATCGCTCGACGTCAAGACATCGAGCTAGGTCCTACTCACGCCCAGTGATCATTTCTCCACCACCACAGACGTTGAGAGCAAAATCACCAGCACGGGTTCAGGACCCAGTGACTCCATTTTCAACGTCGACCCATCACACTGGTTCAAGACGCACTTCATCATCGTCTCCAAGGTCACTGGAGGTGATTATCTCGACCTCGAGCAGTTCAGCTTCTTGACCTGTACATACCGGTTAACTCTCTGAGGGTCCTGCACGAGAAGGGAGGCAGAAATCTCCATCTGTGCACCTCTCTCCTAGATGATCTCTTCATCACTCGGTACGATGACAGGATACATCTTCCAAAAGCAGCCAGAGCATAGATTCCATTGTGGATGTGAAACTGTTAGGGGTTCCATTCCATCAGACGCCTCCCTCTCAATCATTAATCACGGATGCTCCCCTCCATAGCTTGGGAGTACACATGGCGTCCCTCCAGAATCAAGGTCAATGGTCAACAAAAGAACAATTATATCACATCAACATGCTGGAACTAGGGCGGTGCATTTAGCCCTCAAGGCCTTCCTTACCTCGATTCAGACCAACTCCATTCTAGTACAGACGGACAATACGACCAGCATGTACTATCTGAACAAACAGGAAGGGACTCAGTCGAAATCTCTATCTCTGGAAGCCTAAGCTCTCTTTAGCATTGGCTCCTTGCGAGGAATCTGACTATAACAGCAACACACCTACCGGGGGAGCATAATTCACAAGCCGACGCTCTGTCATCACTTTGAGGACCAGCAGGACTGCGTTTTAAGTGACTAAGTTGTCTAAGACCCTTTCCGAGAATGGTTGCCCAAGCATCAACTTGTTCGCGGACGACACAAAAAAATGCGACTTCGCCTCCAGATTCCACCGACCAGGGTCGAGAGGGAATGCCCTTTTATTCAACTGGTCAGGAGGTTTTGTGTACTTCTTTCCTCACCTTCCTCTCATCCACAAGGTGGTAACCAAATTCTCCCACTCCGAGGCGAGGATGATTCTGATTCTTCCGGACTGGCCACTGCAGTGGTGGTACCCGGACCTTCTGCACCTGTCTGAATGTCCACACAAGAGGTTGCCGTGCAGACTGGACCTGCTGTCTCAAGATGAGTGGGAGCATTCATCACCCAAACCTTCCGTCACTCAAATTGGCAGCATGGCTCCTGTGGTCCTCCAATATGGTCATTTAGGACTCCCTCAGCACTGCATGACCATCTTGAAAGAAGCAAAAAGACCTTCCACTAGACACTTTTAAGCTTGTAAATGGAAGCATTTTTTACTTGTGGTGTGCAAAATTACCACCCTACCTACTTCCCTTAGCTAAGGCAGGTCTAAAAGTCTCTTCAATAAAAGTGCACCTGGCTGCCATAACGGCCTGCAGGCGCTCCCCGTTTCAGCCTTCTTTCTTTCAGATGCAGGTTATGAAAGATTTCTTACAAGGGTTAAAGCAGATCTACCCTCCCATTCAACCTTCTTTTCCTCCCTGGGAGCTGAATCTGGTTCTTTCTAAACTGATAGGTCTCCGATTTAAATCTATCCACAAAGCAACCCTCCAGCACCTAACTTGGAAGGCAGCCTTTTTGGTGGCGATTACTTCAGCTCGCAGAGTGAGCGAGATCCAGGTTCTCTGTTCGAAAGAACCACACAGTTTTTTTCATCTCAATAGACTTGTTTTGAGAACCCACCCCTCCTTCCGTCTGAATGTGGTCGGATTTCCATGTCAACCAAGCCATTTCGCTACCTACCTTTTTTCCTTATCCCTCTACTCCAGGTGAAAGGTCCCTTCACTCTTTAGACCTGAAAAGGGTTTTGAAATTCTATTTGGACAATTAGGAGAACTGATTAACTGTTTATGAACTACGGGTCAATCCGAACAGTTTTCCAGCCTCCAAGCGGTCCATCTACAGATGGATAGTGTCATGTATCAAACTGGCTTATCAGTTAGCACAAAAGCCACTTTGGTCTAGGCCCAAGTCTCATTCCACTAGAGGAAAAGTGGCTACAACGGCTTTCCTTAACAATGTACTGATTTCCGAACTCTGCAAAGCTGCCACTTGGAGATCTATACATATGTTTACTCAACACTATTGTCTTGACTCCAGTGTGCCCTGGGCTCCTGCCAACCAGGTGCCCAGGGCCTGTGTTCCTTATAAACTGTGTTGAAACTAAAACCCAATTGGCATCTCTGGCCACCTGTCAGCCCCTAGTAAATGGTACCCTAGGTACCCAGGGCATGGTGACCAGAGAAGACCCCTAAGGTCTGCAGCACTTATTATGCCACCCTTAGGGACCCTGTACCCTGGCACCCACACTTCCTTTGCAGGCTGAGTGCCTAGGTACAGAATTAAACAGTCTACATGGCACACATCCATGTGTGCCATGCCCACAAACCCACTGCCCTGGCATTCATCAGTCACCCCCTCTAGCTGGGTGCCCTATGCCAGTGGTGTGGGCACAGGTGCATGAGCCCTGTGCCCCTACAGTGCCCAGGGCCATTCATGGACACTAAGTGCAGTGATGCCATTAAGAGTATATGGTGCTGAGAGGTCGACATTATGAACACCATAATGGCTACACTGAAGACTGACACGTTTGGTATCAAACTTCTCAGCACATTAAATCCACACTGATGCCAGTGTGGGATTTAATGAGAAATGCACCACAGAGGGCATCTTAGAGATACCCCTTGAAACCTAACCACAATCCACGTCTGGACTGAGAGGCTGCCTAGGCTGCCACACAGCAGACATGTTGCTGGACCCCTGGGTGGAAAGCCCCCTGCTCTCCTGGGCCTGCAACAATGCTTATCCTGGGCGCGGTGCTAGGTCTCCTCCTCCAGGATGGGCAGCTTCAAAGGCCTGCCCCCTCTGTGAGCTTCTCCAGACCATTTGCTGTACCCAGCGCTGGCCCCCACCAGTCTTGACCCCCACCCTGGCGGGAAGACTGGCGGGAAAAACTACGTCTGGAAGGGTGGTGTGCCAGCCTGTGCCAACCCCCACCCCTCAGATGGGGGAGACTAGGTGAAGCACGACCCCGGGCTCCAGCCATCTTGAAGATGGGGAGCCCTGCCCAATCACAGCTAGGCTCCTGCCCCCCTCCCACAGGAGAGGAGCAGGCTAGACGGTGTACCCACCCCAGGACAGGGAGCTATTGGTCCCTGCCCATGCCCTACCTGTAACTCTCCTAAATTCAGTATTTAGGGACTCCCTGAACCTTCCTTTGATTCCGATACGAAAAGAAGAAAGATCAAGAAGAGGAAGACCCGCCGTGCAGTTGCTAACAGGACGACCGCAACTGACTTGGCCCCAGCCCTACCGGCCTGCTGATCCTGGAAGCTGCTCCTGCCCAAACCCAGGCGACTCCACAACCTTGGGACACCCAGAGGACCTGCCTGCCTTGACCCTGTTGAAGACTGGGACTCCCTTCAGCAGAGGCTTTGCTGCAACAACACCCCTGGCGCCAGCCAGGAAGCTCCGGACCAGCCCACTTTGCACCCGCCGAGCCCGTGCCCAAGTGATCCAAGACCACGAAGATGTCCCCCGGCGACTGGGACCCGAAGTCCACTGCCCAAATGTGAGAAGTTGACCTGATATATTATGCTCACTAGTTCTAGTGATCACCTTGTATCAGTCCAAACAACCCTTATGGTGATTGGTTGTAAGTCAACCTTATAGACCAGCTATCCTAATGGTAGCATGGACAAAGCAGTCTCAAAGCACACCTACCACCCCTGACTTCTCAGCTCCCACCCAAAACACTTTTATCCCAGTTCAGCACCAGGTAGCTACCACCACACACTCCACACACTCCACACACTCCACCACACACTCCTCAAACAAAGACACAGATCTCTCCCCCTCATACACCATTCGCACCCCCTTCCCCACTACCAACCCTCGGACCTCCACGCATACCATTAACACTCCTCACCCCTGACATCACAACCCCCACTCACAACACATCTGAACTAGTTCAGCACCAGAACGACACGCACAACGACAAATCCCTCCCTTTACCCCCCATTCTCAGTCCCCACTACTCGCTAACTATCTACGCAGAACACACCTCCTCTCTTAATCTAACTCCAATTAATGTAACCCCTGACATCACAGCTCCCACCCACAACACATCTAAACTAGTTCAGCACCAGAACGACACGCACAACGACATATCCCACCCTTTATCCCTCCCCATTCTCAGTCCCCACTACCCTCTAACTAACTACGCAGAACACACCTCCTCTCTTAATTTAACTCCCCCTCCCCACAACAGAACCATCTCCAATCCCATTTCCCCCCATTCCCAGCCCCCATTACCATACCTGCACTCCCACCACCACTAACATACACTCATCCTCTACCCTCCTCTCTCGCCTACCACCAATGCCCTCACTCATACCACCAACCTCCTCCCTACCTCATCCACACCCCTCCCGCCCAAACACTCTCTCCTCCCTAACACCATCCCGCACACTGACACAACGGAGCCCCGCACGGACACCAGCCCACTCCCCCATCTGCACGCTAATTCCCAGGTCAGTCATTCACCTCTGATTTCCACACCCACCGCCAACACCTACCCCACGTTGGACACGATTATGGCCACCCTCATCCAGGTCAAAGAAGACATACGCATCATCAAAGAACTACTCTCCACACACCCCATACACCCCTCACCCACCTCCACCTCCCCTCCCAACATGTCCCGCACCCCGCTGGTTGACTCCCTCACTCAACACTCCCCACACCGGACTACAATTCCTGTTTGCAATCGCAACAACCGCCCTCGTCGCCCCTGCAAGCCCTCCACCACCTCCACCTCCCCTCCCAACATGTCCCCCACCCTTCCGGTTGACTCACTCACTCAAAACTCCCCACACTGGACCTCAATCCCCGTGCGCAATCGCAACAACAACCCTTGCCGCCCCTGCAACCCTCTTTCGGACCTCGACACACTCACCCTCCTCCGCTCCTACGACCCAGCCCCCCAAAATCACACATCCACCACACACCTCACCATTCCCACGATACACTCAAATCACCACACATCCACCACACACCCCACCATGCCCACGATACACTCAAATCATCACATATCCACCACACACCTCACCATTCCCACGATACACTCAAATCCCCTTAGACCCCCCACACTAAACAGCAGAATCTCCATCCCTAATAACCTTAGGAAAGTCCCTCTCTCTCTAGAACCCTCTGCCACCCTCAACACACCCCGTCTCAAATGCACTCTCCTCAACTGCAGATCGGCCTCGAAACATTCCGCCGTCATCGCTGATCTCATCTTAACACTGGACCTTGACCTAATCATCTTGACTGAAACCTGGCTAACTGAATCTTCATCACCTATAATGGATATTCTGGTTCCTCCCAGCTACCACATCATTAGACTTGACAGGTCCGGCAAAATAGGTGGTGGAATCGCATGCATCTACAGGAACAACCTCTCTGTTCTGAGAGTCAACTCCACCTCCCTACCATCCCCTACATCCTGTGAATACATCTGCCTCGACATTATCAGTGAGGGCAAACCGATATGCTCTCTTCACGGCATTTACCACCCACCCAGGGACAACCTCACCTTTTCCCAACAAATCATGGACATGGTCTCAACCAATTCCGGACGGCAGCTCACCCAAATATACCTTGGCGACTTCAACCTCCACTGGAACGATCACAACGACGCAGTGGTAAATAGTCTAAAAAATGTCCTCAATGCCCTTGACCTCACCCAAATATGCAATAGCCCGACCCACGAGTAAGGTTCTATCCTCGACCTTATCTCCAAAGAGGACTCTATACAACTTGAGTCCATCCAACCCTGTGACTGGTCGGATCATCATATTGTCACATTCTTCATCAATGAAAAAGTTAAATTTAACCCGGTTCAATCCTCCAAGCCCAAAGTCTGGAAAAGAGACCTGAAAAAACTCAACCCAAGCTCTCTGCCTCCTAACAGCTGCAATCTCCTACTTCCACCTACCGGCGCTACGGACGTCCA
This sequence comes from Lissotriton helveticus, assembly GCF_964261635.1. Lineage (NCBI taxonomy): Eukaryota > Metazoa > Chordata > Amphibia > Caudata > Salamandridae > Lissotriton > Lissotriton helveticus. The sequence continues at coordinate 484,857,811 of NC_136057.1, read as the reverse complement.
ATCCTTGACTGACCACTATCTCAACGCTATGACCTCAATAATTAATGAGGCTGCACCTATGCAGCTAAAAAGAGTCTCCACTAAAATCTCCAACCCATGGTACGATGGGAGTCTCAATGAGGACAGACGAGACATGCGAATGGCAGAGCGCACCTGGAGATCAGCTCCCTCTGCACTGCACCTAAAAACTCTGAAGAAAAAGAGAAACGCCTATTTCAGGAAAATAAAACGCTCAAAATCAGATTTCTTCAGCCTCCAGCTCGACCAAGCAAAAAACCGTCCGAGAAAACTGTTTGAGCTAATCAGAACACAATCCAAGGAACAACCCCAACCACTCAGCACTGTGCGCGAACCGCCCTCATGTGAAGACTTCTCCGCTTTCTTTATCCAAAAAACTGACAACATAAAGAGCGATCTCTTCATTGACGCAAGCCTCTACTCCAAACACCACAGCATAGCACCCACTGAACGAAAAAACAATGCTACATGGTCATCCTTTGGCACCTACTCTGAAGAAGAAATTGGCAAACTACTCAGCACCCTGAAACCATCCAATCACCTCACTGACCCCCTTCCTGCTAACGCTGTAAAAGACTTTACCCCTTGGCTACTCCCACTCTGGACTAAAATTATCAACAGCTCTCTTCAATAAGGAACCATACCCGACTCCCTCAAAGTTGGACAAGTCACACCTTTACTTAAGAAACCTACAGCCGACCCCTCTGATCTGAACAATTACCATCCGATTACCAATATTCCCACTCTCGCCAAACTGCTGAAAAAATGCGCACAACTACAATTGACTAAACACTTTGATCAGTTCGATCTCCTCAACCCTCATCAATCAGGCTTCCGAGCAGGGCACAGTACAGAAACTGCTATGACGCACATACTCTACGACGCACTTCAAATCCTAGACCAAAACGACACCTGCCTCCTCATCCTTCTGGATCTCTCCTCAGCATTCGACACCGTTAAACATGAGAATTTACTCGAACTACTAAACACAAGAATGGGTATATCTGGAACTGTTCTCAAATGGTCCACTTCCTTTTTACACAACAGGTCGCAGAAATTCAAGAGCAATAACCTGATGTCCTCGCCAATACCTGTATCGCTAGGCGTCCCCCAAGGATCCTCCCTATCACCGACTCTGTTCAATTTAGTTATGGAACCTCTAACCACCTTGCTACAAGCATCCAATGTACACTTCCACATGTACGCCGATGACACCCAAATTTATCTCAAATTACAATCCCCCAAAGACATATTGCTCTTGAATTCAACGATCAGAAGCACACAATCCGGGCTTGCCGATTATCATCTCAAACTCAATGCTCTAAAAACAGAGTTCCTTCTGATCTCACCTCCAGCGAAGATCTCTACCACTCAAAGTTGGCTTAAACACCTAACCGCACTCAATGTCCAACCCACCATTGTGGTATACAGGAAGGGGGGTCCCCGCAAGGAAGGAGTATTGTGTGCAACACACACTAAAAAATATATATAATCCAATTAAACAAAAATCCAAATTAATTAAGTGGAAGTATTGTCCTTTATTTAACAATACCTGATTTCGTTTGTAAAACAACTATCGTATTTACATTTGATAATAGGCCCCAATCGGGTAGGAAAGGAAAAGGGAGAGGGGGTGCTCAGGGCAGTGCAAAGTCATAAAGAGATAAATACAATCAAGAAGGGGTGCATTTGCTGCAAATTTACATAGATTTCGAAATGACTCAAATCAAGCCCAAAAAATTAAGGCAACATTTGAACACTGTCAATCCAGGCAAATTCTACGGCTACACACATAGTTGAAAAAATCATGGGCATGTGCCGGAAGTCCAAAAGAGAGAAAAGAGGCGTCGACGTTTCGACCCCTAGCCGTAGGTTACTTTTAATCCTATAACGGGGTCTTCATCAGGACAAATGCAGGGGGGTAGTGGGGCATTTGAATCTGTAAATTAAAAATGAACGTGAGATCGATTTATTTATGCGACCTATTGCATGTCGTGTTTATTTAACATCAATGAAATCAGTTACCATGGTGTCCGGGCCCAGTTGGGACTCCGGACATGGGGATTAGAAAATCCAAGCTCGCGGTCAAGGTCTAACTAAATGATATTCAATATCCGCATTAGAGGAGAGATTAACCAGAATTAAAACAATTCAAACAGTATTGTACCACATGAATAGACTTACATCCAATTTTAACACGTGATTATAAGGAATGATGATGGTATGAAAATACCGGTTGCCGTTATCCGCACCCGGGCAAGGTATCAATTAATTGCACGAATTCTAGATTAAAATAAGAATAGTGAAACTCATTTAGGAACATGACATTCATAATGCAGGACCAACGAAAACAACATATGAGTCATCTGGTCACTTACATTAGATACAGGAAGTAAAGCGCTGTCGGCCTTTACCCAGGGAATATTAGTTCTGATATGGTTTGGTAGCGTAGTTTACTGTGAAAATAAATTAAAGGACCAACTAGTAACACAAACACTTGGCCCTGGTTATCGTAATGTGACATGATTTCGAAAATAAACTTACATTGGGACTCAACATGGCGGGGTACCGAGAATCCAAACAAATGATAAAGGATCTATGGTTTCGCCACTGTAAAAATAATCATAGGAGATTTGTCAGTAGCAGATCGAATAAGATGCCTACTTGGTAATCGGCAAAAGAGAATGTCACATACCTATGCATGTGTCTTGTATTTCGTAAGCTCGATCTCAGAATTGGTCGAGGCGAGGGTTAGACGACTGCTACGTCCTCCGACGTCTAATTGCTAGCCGCCACGTGGCTTCCCGTATTCCATTACCGGGGATGCCGACCTCGTTTGAAAAATATATCCTACAAAGGAGTAAGACATGCCTCATTAAGGTCTTTAAATAGAGGGATTGTCAAGAAGAAACACGCCCGGGGGAGACATTGATATTTACCGTTTTTTTCAAAGTGGCTGCACTCTGCTACCAACTCCGTCAGACAGCTTCGCGGAGTTTGGGGCGGGATTATAGTTATTCAGACTTAGTTGACATGGGAGAAAGACTAGGCTCCGTCAGACAGCTTCGCGGAGTTTGGGGCGGGGTTGGTGCTATTCAAGCTTAATAAACATCAAGGACAGACTCAATAACTGGTTCCCATCTAGCGCTATAAATCCCCTGGATTCTAATAATTGCCTTGATTTCAGATGGATTGATGCCATGACAAAAATTAACCAAAATATCAAAAAAATGGAACCTTTACTGTGAAACCATAACCAAACTCGAGCAACTCTCTCACAGGAGGTTGTAGTCGAGTAATAATGGCAGAAACTGTCATCTAACCACAATTGTTAATACATAATGTATATGAATAAACACTATCGTATATGGTGTCTGATACAGTGGCAAAACTCGAGCAACTCTCTCACAGGAGGTTGTAATCGAGTAGTGACAGCAGAATCTCATCCAACCACAATTTTGATGCATATTATATGTGAGTACCAATAGTAATAATGGTGGTTACCCGGCTCGTGCACTTCTCCTGCATGAGAGTGTAGACGAGCGCCATCTGGTGTCAATAAACAGAAATTGTGTGTCATTTATTCTGTGTTCGATAAAGCACCATCATATTGTATAATCACATTGTTCGAATACCTCATCCCAGAGCCATTATGGGCATTATCTGTCTTAGTCAGCGAAGACTCAGGGAAAGAAAAGGGACTAGACAGGATCGATAAGTTAATATTCCAGTATTTCACCCCAGAGCTGCCAGTTGTGCCAAGCTACTGTCATGTTCGTTCAGCCCGTTTTTTATCGTGCCCAGAAGGGACATCCATTTAGATTCTCGTATGTTTAGAGCTGTACGCAGATTGCCTCCTCTCCTCCCCAAGGAAACTTTTTCAAGAACTAGCCATTTCAGATCAGACACCATGTGTCCTGTCTTTTGCCAATGTTCTACCAGGGGGGCTCCCAGCACTTTGCATCGTAGTCTACTACAGTGAGAGGAGATGCGAGATTTTATTTTCTGTTGTGTTTGACCAACGTATATAAGACTACATGGACATTGTATCATATAAATTACGCTAGTCGAATTACAATTAGTGTAGTGCTTAAGGGTGTACACCCGTCCACCATGGGGAAATGACTTGGTCTGGATGGTGGTGTCACATGCAGTACAATTACCACATCTGTAGTGTCCCACCACCTGCGGCAAATTCCATAAAGTGGTTATGCTAGGTTGTCAATCTGGTTCCAAAAAGGAGTGAACCACCATGTCACGAATGTTTTTTGCCCTTTTGAAGGAATGGAGGGGGAGAGATGGTTGTTTAATCTCATCAGCTACCAAAGGCCAATTTGTATTGATTAGTTTTATTTCGTTGCTTTGTGTGGAAAAAGTGGTGACGCAAATGATGCGTTCTGATTGTGTCTTATTGTTAATTTCAGGGTTCAGAAAACTCTCACGTGGGTTATACCACGCTCGTTTCCTCGCACGTTTTACCATTCGTGCTGGGTATCCCCGAGAAATGAGACGGTCATTTAAAATCTCAGATTCCATGATGTAGTTCGCTCGAGTAGAGCAGTTGCGTCTGATTCTGAGAAATTGGCCTTTGGTAGCTGATGAGATTAAACAACCATCTCTCCCCCTCCATTCCTTCAAAAGGGCAAAAAACATTGGTGACATGGTGGTTCACTCCTTTTTGGAACCAGATCGACAACCTAGCATAACCACTTTATGGAATTTGCCGCAGGTGGTGGGACACTACAGATGTGGTAATTGTACTGCATGTCACACCACCATCCAGACCAAGTCATTTCCCCATGGTGGACGGGTGTACACCCTTAAGCACTACACTAATTGTAATTCGACTAGCGTAATTTATATGATACAATGTCCATGTAGTCTTATATACGTTGGTCAAACACAACAGAAAATAAAATCTCGCATCTCCTCTCACTGTAGTAGACTACGATGCAAAGTGCTGGGAGCCCCCCTTGTAGAACATTGGCAAAAGACAGGACACATGGTGTCTGATCTGAAATGGCTAGTTCTTGAAAAAGTTTCCTTGGGGAGGAGAGGAGGCAATCTGCGTACAGCTCTAAACATACGAGAATCTAAATGGATGTCCCTTCTGGGCACGATAAAAAACGGGCTGAACGAACATGACAGTAGCTTGGCACAACTGGCAGCTCTGGGGTGAAATACTGGAATATTAACTTATCGATCCTGTCTAGTCCCTTTTCTTTCCCTGAGTCTTCGCTGACTAAGACAGATAATGCCCATAATGGCTCTGGGATGAGGTATTCGAACAATGTGATTATACAATATGATGGTGCTTTATCGAACACAGAATAAATGACACACAATTTCTGTTTATTGACACCAGATGGCGCTCATCTACACTCTCATGCAGGAGAAGTGCACGAGCCGGGTAACCACCATTATTACTATTGGTACTCACATATAATATGCATCAAAATTGTGGTTGGATGAGATTCTGCTGTCACTACTCGATTACAACCTCCTGTGAGAGAGTTGCTCGAGTTTTGCCACTGTATCAGACACCATATACGATAGTGTTTATTCATATACATTATGTATTAACAATTGTGGTTAGATGAGTTTCTGCCATTATTACTCGACTACAACCTCCTGTGAGAGAGTTGCTCGAGTTTGGTTATGGTTTCACAGTAAAGGTTCCATTTTTTTGATATTTTGGTTTCACAGTAAATGTTCCATTTTTTTGATATTTTGGTTAATTTTTGTCATGGCATCAATCCATCTGAAATCAAGGCAATTATTAGAATCCAGGGGATTTATAGCGGTAGATGGGAACCAGTTATTGAGTCTGTCCTTGATGTTTATTAAGCTTGAATAGCACCAACCCCGCCCCAAACTCCGCGAAGCTGTCTGACGGAGCCTAGTCTTTCTCCCATGTCAACGAAGTCGGAATAACTATAATCCCGCCCCTAACTCCGCGAAGCTGTCTGACGGAGTTGGTAGCAGAGTGCAGCCACTTTGAAAAAAACGGTTAATATCAATGTCTCCCCCGGGCGTGTTTCTTCTTGACAATCCCTCTATTTAAAGACCTTAATGAGGCATGTCTTACTCCTTTGTAGGATATATTTTTCAAACGAGGTCGGCATCCCCGGTAATGGAATACGGGAAGCCACGTGGCGGCTAGCAATTAGACGTCGGAGGACGTAGCAGTCGTCTAACCCTCGCCTCGACCAATTCTGAGATCGAGCTTACGATATACAAGACACATGCATAGGTATGTGACATTCTCTTTTGCCGATTACCAAGTAGGCATCTTATTCGATCTGCTACTGACAAATCTCCTGATTATTATTATAGTGGCGAAACCATAGATCCTTTATCATTTGTTTGGATTCTCGGTACCCCGCCATGTTGAGTCCCAATGTAAGTTTATTTTTGAAATCATGTCACATTACGATAACCAGGGCCAAGTATTTGTGTTACTAGTTGGTCCTTTAATTTATTTTCACAGTAAACTACGCTACCAAACCATATCAGAACGAATATTCCCTGGGTAAAGGCCGACAGCGCTTTACTTCCTGTATCTAATGTAAGTGACCAGGGGCCCGATGTAGGTAAATCCCATTTACCGATTTTGAAATACCGAATCTTTCCGATTCGGTATTTTAAAATCGGTAAATGGGATGTAGGTCCCAACATCTGGATTCGTTACCGAATCCTTAACAATTCATTAATTACCGATTGGGTAAATACCGAATCGGTAATGCCCATTCTTTCCTATGGGCTTTGAAGCCCATAGGAATGATTAGGCATTACCGATTCAGTATTTACCCAATCGGTATTTAAGGAATTCACAAGGGTGCAGGGGGTGTCACTTTGCACACATGGCCGTTTTGGGGGTGCTAGAGGGTGTCAATGTGGCACACAGACATGCCCTAAGGGCACGTCTGTCTGTCACATGGCACATGTGTACATGCACAGATGTGCATGTACACAGGAATCGTTTTTTTACCATGGATTTGTATTCCATGGTAAAATACCGATTCTGTAAGCCATGTGCTGCCGGAACATAGGCTACCTACATCACATTTTCGGTAATTTTACCGAATCGTTATCATTACCGAATCGGTAAATATTACCGACTCGGTAAATTTACCTATTCGGTAATGATAACGAATCGGTAAAATTACCGAAAATGTGCCCCTACATCTCCATGGCCCTTTACCGATCGGAAACGGCCGAAAATCTGTATTTTCGGCCGATTCCAATCGGTAAAGGGCTACCTACATCGGGCCCCAGATGACTCATATGTTGTTTTCGTTGGTCCTGCATTATGAATGTCATGTTCCTAAATGAGTTTCACTATTCTTATTTTAATCTAGAATTCGTGCAATTAATTGATACCTTGCCCGGGTGCGGATAACGGCAACCGGTATTTTCATACCATCATCACTCCTTATAATCACGTGTCAAAATTGGATGCAAGTCTATTCATGTGTTACAATACTGTTTGAATTGTTTTAATTCTGGTTAATCTCTCCTCTAATGCGGATATTGAATATCATTTAGTTAGACCTTGACCGCGAGCTTGGTTTTTCTAATCCCCATGTCCGGAGTCCCAACTGGGCCCGGACACCATGGTAACTGTGATTTCATTGATGTTAAATAAACACGACATGCAATAGGTCGCATAAATAAATCGATCTAACGTTCATTTTTAATTTACAGATTCAAATGCCCCACTACCCCCCTGCATTTGTCCTGATGAAGACCCCGTTATAGGATTAAAAGTAACCTACGGCTAGGGGTCGAAACGTCGACGCCTCTTTTCTCTCTTTTGGACTTCCGGCACATGCCCATGATTTTTTCAACTATGTGTGTAGCCGTAGAATTTGCCTGGATTGACAGTGTTCAAATGTTGCCTTAATTTTTTTGGCTTGATTTTTGAGTCATTTCGAAATCTATGTAAATTTGCAGCAAATGCACCCCTTCTTGATTGTATTTATCTCTTTATGACTTTGCACTGCCCTGAGCACCCCCTCTCCCTTTTCCTTTCCTACCCGATTGGGGCCTATTATCAAATGTAAATACAATAGTTGTTTTACAAACGAAATCAGGTATTGTTAAATAAAGGACAATACTTCCACTTAATTAATTTGGATTTTTGTTTAATTGGATTATATATTTTTTTAGTGTGTGTTGCACACAATACTCCTTCCTTGCGGGGACCCCCCTTCCTGTATACCATATAGCGCCCAGGTCCCCGCGACTGCATGGGTTCAACCCCCCTTTTTGTACCAACCCACCATTGTGGACTCAGCAAAATCTTTAGGCATAACACTCGACAACAATCTCAACATGCAGCAACATATCAGCAAGGCAACTAAGGGAGCGAACTTCCAAATCAATACCCTGAGGAAACTCAAACCCTTCCTTCCAGCCAAAGACTTCCAAACTGCGATACAAGCACTAGTCATCCCTCGCATAGAATATGGCAGCATCGCCCTCTGCGGACTCCCCCTAACTACTACCGCACCCCTAAGAGCTTCTCTACATGCTGCAGCGAGACTCATCACTGGGTCAAAAAAGCACTCCCATATTTCCCCTGACTTGAAATCATTGAACTGGCTGCCTTTTGAAGCCAGAATACATTTGAAAATCGCCTGCATGACACACGAGGCGGTACACCTGAACTCACCCAGCTACCTCACTCAGAAGCTGACAATCTCTGGCGGCTCTAGAAACACTAGAGGTACAAACAATCCTCTGCTGAAGCCTCGAAGATTCCGAAAGGAAAAAACTTATAAACGCACCTTCTCAGGAATGGCACCTAGGATCTGGAACTCACTCCCTCCCGAAACCAGGCTCATCTCCTCCACTACACTTTTTAAGAAAAAAGTAAAAGCTATCCTCATGGCTAAACACACCTGAACTATTATTGCGTTCTCTTTAAAGTCTATGCACCGATCTGTATTACTTGCTGACCCTTGCTTATGTGTATTACTTGTAGTATTGATTTACATGATTGGCTTTGCCCCCACCTATTTGTTCTGCTAAGCTTTATTGACTTACTTGTTTGACTATGCTCCCTCATGTACCCCTTCGTTGTAAAGCGCTCTATCTGCAAAGATCTTGTCCGCGCTATATAAAACTTTCAAAATAAATAAAATAAAATAGGCTAAACTCTTTTGGCATGTGAAGCCAGCTGTTTTTTTACCACAATATAACCCCTTGAATACCAGATGAAAGGACACCACACAGGTTGTTATGAAAATAAACACTATATTTATTAATAACAACACCTCTGAACTCTTTATCAGGTCAGAGGGCTAAGCACATGACAATCTCTTACGAAAAATACGACAAGTTGCACAAAATTACAATGGTGCCCTAGAGGCACGACAAACCATATACTAAGTGCAATGTGAAAGTCGATAGAAGGAATGGAGCTGTCCAGAGGCTGGAGGTTCGCTAGGACTACGCTATCTTCACCTTAGGTAAGTAATAGGAGGCCCACGGGACGCGTGTGCAGAGTGTTAACTCACACGCGAGATGCGTAACAACGTCTATGGACAGTACAGTTCAAGTTAAAGGGGAGTACGGACAATCCTGACTAGTTAGGACAAAAACGACTGTGGAACTGGACCCTAGGACCGTTAAACTACCCTTGAGCACCGAAATGCTCTCGTTACCTCACCCACGGGCTGCGGATGCATAGGTGTTAAAGTGTTTTGGGATTCTCGCTTTGAAGTCTATGGAGCCTGGAAGAAAAGATGCTGCAGGCGACCAGGAGGAAGATGTCCGGTGCGATCCAAGGGTGGATCGGTGAAGAAGAGGACCTGAAAGCAGAGGGGACAGTGTTCAAAGTCACTAGCCAGTGACCGGTGTGGAACCAGGAAGGAACCATATGCTGTTGTCGCGATCAGGTGAAGAGTGGACGCTTGACTCTGCAGCCACGTGGACCAGGAGGTGTCTTCGACCAGGATGGAGGCACGAGCTGTCCCACGCAGGCTCTCGCTGTCGGCGGTGTCTGATCCGGAATTGGAGTCAACAGGCCTTGGCAAAGGCAACCCACGCGGTGAGTGGAAAAGGCGTCTGGTGCGGACTAGGAGTCCGGGGTGCCCCTCTTTTGGAAGGGAGCAAGGGCCAGTCTGGAGCAACCAGACCAGCAGTGAAGATTTCAAGGTTAGTCGTCTAGGAGGCCACTAGCCAGCCGGCAAGTGACCATACAACGCGTCGAGCAGCAAACAAGCAGAAGGGCCCCATGCAGATCTCGTGGAAACTGGAGGGCTGATCTTCGGTGCAGGGGCTGCTCGGGGCTGGGGCTTCTCAATCCCCAAAGCACTTGGTCGAGTTTACCTCGGGAGTCGTGCTGGAAGCGAAGTGCAGGTTCTTTCAAGATGGCCGGTCCCACGTGTCTCGTCGCACCCACGGGTCTCAGCTGTGCTGCAGATGTGAGTTGAGGTCTGAGAGGTCTGGGAATCCGGGTCTCGTTGGGCTCTGAAGTCTGGATCCTCGAGGGAAGACGACAAAGTGAAGCCGCTGGACGCTTGATGGTGCCTGCAGTTGCAGGGTGGACACTCCTTGCCCACAAGGGAGATTCTTCAGTCTTCTGTGGAGCAGAACGTCGAAGTCCAGAGTTTCTTCTTGTAAAGTTGTTCAGGATAATCTAATCTGGAATGGGACCAGCTCCTACCTTGATTCTCCTAAAGGGGGCTGCACTACTGACTAGGTCCCTCCCCTGGGTGGGACCAGGAAGGGGGTGGCTACACCCTCTATCCTTTGTCCGGTTTCGTGCCAGAGCTGGGGCAGGGTTGCCCCAGCAACTGGTTTGAACCGGTGTATGCACAGGACACCTTGTGTGCCCCAGGCATGTCTCATTCCTTTCAGGCCTCCCTACCTCAATACACAAAATCCTGTCTGGGGTGGTGCTAGCACCTCCCAAGGCAGGAAACCCTTTGTCCAGGCCTCCCTTGCTGGAAGGACTCCCAGCAGCAGGAGGTTAGACTTGTGTCTGTGGTGGCAGCATCCATTTTGTGATGCTGAGGCTCGAATTAACTTTAACCGGGGTTCACAGTTACATACATGTTGTGTCCCTCTAGAAGGGTGGAATGCTACACCCGTCGCCAGAATTGGCGAGGGGGTAGTATTCCAATTCGTATGACACCTTACTCTACATGTTTTGATAATTTTATACCAGGGTTAGCATTTAACTGCGAGTATTATAATGCACTGAGTATATGGTATAGCGTTATCATGGAACAGCTATTAGGACTTGGTTCCGCAAGCTGCAGACGGGCTCAGCTCATGCCAGAGCACCATCTCACATAATTCCAAGCACTCTGCCTTCAGGATTGATAAGGCCTGCCATAGGAGTGACTGATAGGAATATATGTGTCCATTTTAGGGTTAGATATAGGTATACTATATCTACAGCAAAGGGTGAATACACCACCTTGCCCCAGCTGTCGTGCAGCCAGTTGTGCCAGTTTTGGATGGCCAGCCAGGGGTGGCATAATACATGCTGCAGCCCCTGGTAGGCCCTGGGTACAGCTATGCCCTGGGTACCGAAGGTACACTGTACAGGGACTGATAAGGTGACCCAGCATCCAATTAGATATGTACCTAAGGTACATGGAGTCCATTTTAACAGAGAGCAGGAAGCCTGGGGTCCTGAATAGCAGGATCCCAGGCCAACTAAGTCAAAAACCAACAAGACACTAGGCAAAAAGTTGGGGGTAACCATAGTCTGATATCCACCTTCCTACACCAAAGACCCACCTCGACGAACCAGACGACGCCTGTAGACTCAGAACCAGGGCCCCCTCCAACCGCGACCAGCCGAGGGTAAGCTATCGCGACACCTTAAGACACCCCTGCACCCTGTGCCTTCCTTTGGGGTACCTACCTGTGCTCCAAGATCCCAATTTACCTCTTTAAGTGGTGGCCGCCCCTGAAGAGTCTCCGTCCCCAAGCCTGCAGCCTTTGTTCGCTGGTGACCTTTCCCATTGAACAACATTGAGCGCCTGGCGGCTCCAAAGCACCCTGTACCCAGCCGCCCGAGTGCCGGTAGCCGTGCCACCTCTGTCCTATCCTACTTCCCCTTTGCCCTGAGCAAGTGACCAGGAGCTCAGCTCCCACAGCCGCGTGGCCTGCTAGCCAGCAGCCATCAACCGGAGGCCCCCCTGCCCCTCATTGGATAACATTGGGCCTAACGACCTCTGCACCTGGCCGCTCCTGTGCCGCTGAGGGTGAGCCAACTGTACCTACCTGACCCTGGGGGACTCCAGAATCTGTGCCCAGAACCTTAACTTCACCAGCTGAGTACTCACCTGGAAACCAGTAACTCAAGTTCGAGGCATGTGGGCTGCTGAATTTATATCTATGCATAGATCGCCGCCTAGTGTTGGGTCAGGATGATTGCACATTGTTGTCCTGGAAGAGTCTTCGAAGTATCACGAGATAAGTGGCTCCTCCCTTGGACTACAGTGCGCATGGGCATCCTCTCAATCTTCAGATTGTTTTTTTCCGCCAACTGGTTCGGATGTACCTTCTCGACTCAAGTTCGGAATATACTTTAAATACTTTTCGCGAGGCCAAAAGGCCTTCGGGCGTCGGTATTGTCTCTCGTTCGGTGCCCAGTACATCATCCAGTTCTTCGAACAGGACTTCGAAGGCTGTATTGCTTTTTGACAGCTAGGCCCCGACGAGCGTCGACGATGGAACGGAGCCAGTTCAAGAGACGAGCCGTCTGCAACTCCAAATACCCTCACATCGATGTGCACCCGGTGTGCAACAAGTGCCTATCCCCGGACCACGACGAGGCCAGCTGCATGGCCTGTTCCAATTTCCGGTCGAAGAAAACACTTCGGCTTCGACGCGCCGCGAGGCAGTCGGCCCAGCAAACAGCGCCAGACCCGGAAGATATCTTCGAGGCAGACGTCATCGAGGGCGCCCATCAAGAGGATCCAGACCAGCAGTCGGACCCTGCATCGGAGCGTCACTCACAATATAGTGTGGACAAAGAACAAGACTACGTCCATGAAGAAGACATCGTCTAGGTAGGAGACGACGCAGACGCCATCGGAGCCGTCGATGACGACTCAAGCGATGAGCAAGGCCCATCCGCAATCGTGGGGCCTGTTTCTGACACTATACTCTCTACGGCTCAGGTTGAGGCATCGCCGGAAGGCCTTAGCCAAGATCTTTACCCGCATTGTATAGCCCCACGTCCAGATCCAGATCTCCCTGAAACAGAGAATGTAGAGGAGGAGGAAGAATGGGACACCTCTGGGGATGAGGCAGACAAAGGTCCTGGGGTAGTCAGCAGACTAACCAGGGCCAACTTAGACCTACATAGGGAAGGATCTGGGGGACCCCCAGTGCTGACCCTGAGCAGGCCTAACTATGGAGTTAGAAGAGATAGGTCTCATTCTAGGGACTCCATTAGATCTGTGCACTCTCGTGCCCCTCATGCATCTGCTCAGAGGATGACTTCCCCTCAGAGGAGAGAGCATGAGGCAAAGATGAAGGAAGCTAATCTGAGGATCCAGAGGGAAGAACTTGCCCTGGCCAAAGAGAAGCTTGCCTTTGCTAGGGAGCAACAGTTGAGTGGGGTAGTCCCCACTGGTGGCAGCAATATCCCTAGGGATAGAGACAGGAGTTTTGATAATAGATACCGGAGTAAAATAGTGCCCTCCTATAAGACAGGAGATGATATCCACAAGTGGATAACTGCTTTGGAGAGAGCCTGCAAAGTACAGCAGGTACCCCAGAGTCAGTGGGCAGCTATATTGTGGCTCTCCTTTGAAGGTAAAGGTAGAGACCAGCTCCTCACTGTTAGAGATGAAGATGCTAATGATTACCAAGTCTTGAAAACTGCTCTGATTGATGGGTTTGGCTTAACCACTGAACAGTACAGGTTGATGTTCAGGGATACCCAGAAAACTCAGGCTCAAGATTGGACTGACTTTGTTGATTGTGCCACTAAGGCTCTGGAGGGCTGGTTACTGGGAAGTAAAGTTACTGATTACACAGGATTGTATAATCTAATTATGAGAGAGCAAATCTTAAATAATTGTCAGAACCAGTTGTTGCATCAGCACTTGATTGACTCAGATCTGACCTCTCCCCAAGAATTGGGAAAGAAGGCAGACAGATGGGTCAGGACAAGGGTCATGCAGCAGAACCAGAACCAGGGTGGTGGCCAGAAGAAAGCAGACCAGAAGGGTAATGAGAATAAGCAAAATGACCAGAAGTCTTCAACAGGGCCCCAACAACCTAAGGAGGGTGGGTCCCAAACTTCCCAAAAGAAAAAGAATGATGGTCCTAAGAAACCATGGTGCCAATACTGTAAAAGTAAGACTCACTGGTTTAGTGAGTGCACCAAGAAAGACCAAACTCCTACCACTACTGTCCCTAAGACACCTGCACCCCCTAGTACAGTTAGTAGTGGTAGTGTACCTCCCAAGGCTAAAGTTGGGTTAACCCTGGGAACTGAGGTGGGTTCTGACCTAGTCAGAATTCCTACTCAGGCAGTTCTTGTTTGTACTGGGGACATGGATATGACCCCTACTGTAAGTCCTAGTACTCTGGGCAAATACAGACAAACGCCTTTGATTAATGGAAAAATGGCTCAGGCCTACAGGGACACATGTGCCAGTGTCACTATGGTGACACCAACATTTGTGGACCCTGACCAGATCATGCTAGGTTCAGATTAACTAGTGACCAATGCTAGCAATGTCACTACCAATCACAGTATGGCAGTTGTTAATTTCTCCTGGGGAGGGGTAACTGGCCTCAAAAGGGTTGTAGTTAGTTCAGACCTCCCAGTAGATTCTTTTGGGCAATGATTTGGAATCCTCACTGTGGTCAGATGTGGAGTACAAGACTCATGTAGAAATGCTAGGCCTCGCCTCACATGTCCTTGCTGTGACTAGGTCACAGGCCAAGAAATGCCCAGCTGAACAAGTGCTGGATCCTGGAAGAATGGACCAGACACTACCCAAGAGAAGGAATGGTAGGGTTAAGGCAGAGCCTTCCCCCCCTGCCTCAGGTTGAGGATCAGCCCTCTCAGGAGGCTGACCCAGAGACCCCAGAAGGAACTGTCCTAGAAGAGCTTGAACCTGATCCGGTTTAGTTTCTTGGGACAGGGGGACCTTCCAGGGCAGACTTGAGGCAGGCCCAATTAGATTGTTCCTCTCTTGAACCCCTCAGACAGCAGGCTGCTGCTGAGGCTGCAGGGAATGCTACAGGTGCCCATAAAGTATATTGGGAAGATGGACTCCTATACTCTGAGGCAAGAGACCCCAAGCCTGGTGCTACCAGGAGGCTGGTCATCCCCTTGTCTCTTAGAGGTTTCCTTCTCACCTTAGCCCATGAGATTCCCCTTGCAGGTCACTTAGGTCAGAACAAGACTTGGGACAGGCTTGCCCCACACTTTCACTGGCCTCATATGTCTGAAGACACTAAAGAGTTTTGTCGCTCATGTGTCACCTGCCAAGCCAGTGGCAAATCAGGTGGCACAACAAAGGCCCCCCTTATACCACTACCTGTGGTGGGGGTTCCCTTTGAAAGAGTGGGGATTGACATTGTTGGACCAATGGACCCCCCAACAGCATCTGGACACAGATTTATATTGGTGGTAGTGGATCATGCCACCAGGTATCCAGAAGCTATTCCCCTTAGGACCACTACAGCTCCTGTTGTGGCCAGGGCCCTACTTGGAGTTTTCTCCAGAGTGGGGTTTCTTAAGGAGGTTGTCTCTGACAGAGGTGCAAACTTCATGTCAGGATACTTGACTGCTATGTGGAAGGAGTGTGGAGTAAATTACAAATTTACCACACCTTATCACCCACAATGCAATGGGCTTGTTGAGAGATTCAACAAGACCCTCAAAGGGATGATAAAAGGGTTACCTGAAAAGCTTAGGCGAAGATGGGACATCCTTTTACCCTGCCTCCTGTTTGCTTGCAGAGAGGTCCCACAGAAGGGGGTTGGCTACAGTCTTTTTGAGCTTCTGTTTGGGCATCCTGTAAGAGGACCCCTATGTCTTGTGAAGGAAGGATGGGCGTTACCTCTCAAAAAGCCTAAGCTTGACATAGTGGACTATGTACTTGGTCTCCGCTCCAGGATGGCAGAGTACATGGAGAAGGCATCTAAAAACCTTGAGGCCAGCCAAGAACTTCAAAAAGCTTGGCATGACCAAAAGGCTGTCCTAACTGTTTACCATGCAGGACAGAAGGTGTGGGTGTTGGAGCCAGTGGCCCCAGCAGCTCTCCAAGACAAATGGTCTGGACCCCATACCATCATTGAGCAAATGGGAGAAGTCACCTACTTGGTGGACATGGGAACTCCCAGAAGCCCCCACAGGGTGCTTCATGTGAATAGGCTCAAGGCATTTGTCAACAGGGAGGACATGGGCTTGCTCATTGCCACAGGTGAGGGGCAGGAGGAAGAGTGACCCTCTCCCAGACCTGCTCACTCAGAACCCTGATGATGGGTCAGTAGATGGTGTAGTCTTTTCTGACAGCCTCTCTGAACATCAACAAAAGGATTGTAAACAGGTTCTTCAATCCTTTAGACAAATGTTCTCACTGACCCCCAGTCAGACAAACTGGTGCACCCATGAGGTGGACACTGGTGACAGTCTGCCTGTCAAGAGTAAAATCTACAGGCAACCTGACCACGCCAGGGACTGCATAAAGAAAGAAGTCCAAAAGATGTTGGAATTGGGAGTCATTGAACCCTCAGAGAGCCCTTGGGCTAGTCCTGTAGTTCTAGTGCCTAAACCTCACACCCAGGATGTTAAGAGAGATGAGGTTTTGTGTAGACTACAGGGGTCTCAATGCTGTCACTAAGACAGATGCCCATCCAATACCTAGGGCAGATGAACTGATCGACAAGTTGGCTTCTGCAACTTTCTTAAGTACATTTGACCTAACAGCTGGTTATTGGCTTTTAAGCTGGATAGAATTAAATCTGGAAAGGCCTGTCCCTAATCTTAGATCTTCTCAAGAGAGGAAAATACCTTCATTAAACAGATCTCCCCATGCTATAATCCCAGCATCTGTGTTTTTGTCAAACTATCCTGGAGGCATGCAGGTATACCTGGGTAGTCCCACAGTGGCGCTAAATTTGAAAAATAATTAAGCCCCACTTTATTTCTTATTCTAGCCCAATTTTTTGCTATCGACTGGAGAACTTTCAATTTGACTTTTTTGAAGAATTTTTTTATCTCCAAACGTAAACATAAATCCTTCTCCTGGTAAACCTGCACCCCTTAACATAGCCCGAAACACATCTCCTCCCCCTATCCTAGTAGGCATTTTCAGCAGCATTCTTGAGTTTGAGAGCTGAAATGCCCAGGCATAGTATTGCAGATCGTTCAGCGCCAGTCCCCCTTTCTCTCTTCCATCTAAGCTTCTTCCATGCCAACCTAATCGATCTGTACTTCCAAATGAAGGCATTTACCTCTTGTTGGAATTTTTCTATCAGGTGTTTGTCAAAGAACAGCGGGATGGAATTAAAGAGAAATGTGAGCTTAGGCAGGATTGACATTTTAACCAAATTAACCCTCCCCAAGATGGATAATGGGAGGTGAGCCCACGATTTCATCTATTTCTGAGACTCTTTAAAAACTCGTTCTAAATTAAGTTCTGTGCTTTTTCCTTCATCCTGTATGATTCTAGCCCCCAAATAACGCATAGTAGAACCAACTTGAAATTGTGCCTCTTATGTTCCGTGCCTTTATTTTGGTTTTGCTGGCATTGATTTCATATCCCGAAACATGACCAAATTCTTCCGTCCGTTTAATAACTATCCGGAAAGCTGTATCTAAGTCACCTGTCAGAATCAGGATGTCGTCCGCATACAGGGCAACCCTCCTCTCCCACTCTCCAAATTTAAAAGAAGTGATATTAGAATCTTCCCTAAGTTCCTGTGCAAACGGTTCTATGTACATATTGAAGAGCAGCGGGGAGAGAGGGCAGCCCTGTCGCGTACCCCTAGTAATCTTCGAAGCATCTGTCAGGCTTCGATTCACCAGTAATCTAGCTGTCGGGGCCTGATATAGAAGCTTGATAGCACGACGAAATCTATCCCCCAGGTTAAATTTTGCCATGACTTCTGACAGGTAACCCCAGTTTACCCTATCAAAAGCCTTACTTGCATCTAAAGTTAGGACTGCCAGAGGGAGTATAAAAGTGGAGGCAATATCGATTGCACCGACCAGGTCTTAGGTGAGATCCGCTAATTGACGTCCTTTAACAAAGCTTTTTTGGTCTGGGTGGAGAATACTATTGGCCACGACCCCCAGCCTGTTTGCCCTGAATGGAAGCAAAGAGTTTATAATCTATGTTCAACAGTGATATTGGTCGGTATGACCCGCAATTAGTTGGGCCTTTTCCAGGGTTTCAAGATCAATACCACTGTTGCCTCATTCAACGAACTGGGGGGTGGGGGGGAGGGTTCTCCCTCCAATAGTATCTTGTTATATAGTTTGGCCAATACTGGAAGAATTGTCTCTTTTAAGGATCGATATAATATTCCTGGGAGCCCATCAGGACCAGCCGCCTTCCCTCCTTTTTGACTCTTCTATGACCCTCCTCACTTCTTCTTCTGTGATTTCTCGTTCTAAGTCTATTTTTTTTGATCACACGTAATAGATAGTAGGGTAACCCCTCGCACCCCAACCAGCTTTTTGTTTTAGCATTGTCAATGATAGACTCTATTTATATATCTTGAAAGAAGTCACGGAAGGCTATACCAATATCTCTATCCGAGGAACGGCTGGATTGCTCACCATCTAATTTTCTCTTTTTATATGATTTCGCACCTGATCTGTTTTGACTTTCCAGGTGAGTAATTTCCCTGCCCCTTCCCCATATTGAAAATGGGAGATTTTGCTTGCTTCCCATCTACGCGTAATTCTCTCTTGGAGAATACTCCAACTTTTTTTTAAGCTGATCTTGCTTATCCAGATCCTCTTTCAAGCCGATACCTGCTTGAGTATTCAGTTTGTTCTCAAATCCCCTCATCTCTGCTTCTAGACCCGAGGTGACTTCCCTAAATCTCCTTTTTCTGAAACTTGCTCTATTAGTGATCCAGCCTCTCCAAAAAGCTTTCAAAGTGTCCCAAACTACGGCAATATTGGCTGTACCCAAGTTATTCTCAAGGAAGTATTTAGTTTCCGTGAGGAGGAAGATTATCTCATCCTCCTCAAAAAATATAGTTCGGTCAAATGACCAAGTTCTAGTATGCTGTTGTTGTATACAGTCTGTTTAGGAGAATTTCTGAATGGTCTGAGAGATGCGACGGAAGATGATCAATCTCCTTGACTCGATCTTTTAGACTATAACTAATCAAGGCATAGTCAATTCTTGACTTGTGTTTGTATTTCAAGTTTCTAAAAGATATTCCTAGTTGGTCACCTGTCCACTCCCTCCATATATCAGATAATCCCAATTGGGCCATGATTGTCAAAAGCAACTGCCGAGAGCTAGAGGGAACTGCTACCCTACAGTTTGGCGATTTTATCCAGTTTAGGGTTTAACACAATGTTAGTCTCCTACCCATATTACTGGATCCGTAAAATCAATGAGATGAGAACGGATGGCAGTGAGATGTGAGACGTTATCTTGATTGGGTCCATAGTATCCCACTAAGGTGAAAAATATGCCCCTTAGAGATTCTTAAAATAAGCCACCTACCACGATCATCTTCCCTATATTGTAGTATTTGGGCTCCGGCTTGTTTTTTAAAAAGGAACAACACACCTCTAATATTTACCGTCTGGTCAGTGCAAATAAAAACATCCACCCACTTCTGACTTTTAACATTTCTTTTGTCTGACTTAAGAAGATGGGTTTCCTGGATAACAATGACCTGCGCCGGAGAGTCTTTTAGATATTGTAAAATTCTAACTCTTCTTCCCTTCGTGTGCAGGCCATTGACAGTCCAAGTCCAAAACTGCAGAGTAGTCCTGTTATTCCAACCTTCCCCTTAGCAGATGTTGCCTTAAATCTCTGAACACCAAAGCCTAGCCCTAGCCATGCCCAACAGCAACCAGCCATTTGCACTCCAACTCTCATCACTACTGATCAACATAAATGGCACTAGCAAGGTCTTAACGAATTAGGTATTTTTACTTTTTGTCCCCTTGTGCCCTCCCCCCTCCATCTACCCCCACCTCCCCTTGGGAAATCCTACCCCATTTACTCTGGTCTGATGTGTGACCAGTATTGCCTCCTATAGCCTCTCTCACATCCCCTTTATTCATGTTGTGTTTATGCCGGGGTAGCCGTGTATTAGTATAGACCCAAGAAAAATGAGAAACCCCATAGTGAAAGTGGAGATTCTTTATCTCTTTCCTCCTCCTTTCCTTTTCCCTCCTTTCTTCTCTTCCTTGTCCTTTTATTTTACCTTCCCTTTTTTCTTCCCCCTTTTTCTCCTTTCCCCCCCTTTTCTCTCACTCTTTTTGATATGTGAAAAATGAAATAACCATATTATATATGAATTTCTTTTTTTCCTTTTTTTCTCATTTCTTCCTCTTGTTACTTTATATATATATATATATATATATATATATATATATATATATATCGGTCCACTTCCTCCATTTACGTCGGGACCTTTAAACCGCGGTGCAGTCCAGGGGCGGAGGTCGCCCTGTATACATTGTTTTCCACCAGACACAGCGTCCGCTGTGTATATGCAACTCCACTCCAGTTAGTCCAAAATAATTACCATCAAACCAGCGCGTTTTGCTAAGGAAAATTTATTCCATATAAAGTTCCAGCATGTAGTACACGGACAGTATGGAACCATATATATATAGTTATTTTTTTTCCTTTTCTCTCCATTTTCATTTCCTTTTTTTTTTTTTTTTTTAATTCGTACTTTCATTTTCTTATATAAATTCCGATCCTGTGCCAGGTATTAAAGGGGAATCTCTACTCATAAACAGCCTAGCCTTGAAACAATAAAGGAAGGGCCCAAAAAAAACTACCATACCCTAATCATTCTTTCTCGGGGGACTCTGTGCTTAAGGACTCTAGCAAATCATCTGCCTCATAAGCTGATCTGATGTTGTACATCTTGTTGTTAAACATTATTTTTAGGAAAGCCGGAAATTTTAATTGGACTGTTGCGGCGACTTTCCTAAATGTTTTCATTCTTTGACCCAATTCCCACTGACGCTCAAGTGTAGCTCTAAAAAGATCTGAACGCACCTCAAAAGTGAAGTGTCTACTTTTTAAAGATTTCGCCTTCAGGGCCAAGTTCAAAATCTTCTCCTTAACCGCATAAGTAAGGAAATTAATAAGGATCTTCTACTTGTTCTACTAGGATTGTGGCGAAAAGGGTCCCTATGATTTCTTTGGATGTCTCCTTCCCAAAAATCAGTTGACTCTTCGAGTGCTAGTCTCCTTAAGCAGTGCAATAGCAAAGGTCTTAATTTCTGCCCCTTCCTTACCCTCAGGGACCTTCATAAGTTGCAAGTTGTTCCTACGGGAGTTTTGAAGTGATTCCACCCTATCACGCAAAGCATCTCCGTCTCTCTGTTAACTTTGAATTTTTCTTTCTGCTGACCCCGAATTCGACTTAAGCTCCTCAACCGAGCTCTCCAAAGATTCAGTCCTTGAGTTTAACAGATCCACTTTTCTTTCCAGGGTCTCACATGCTGCTCGTATCTCAGTCTGGTTATCTGCAGAGATTACCAAACCATGTTTTATATCTTGTTTTAAAGATGTGAACAGGGCTTCTATCGAGACCCCAGATGAACGGCTAACTTCTACCGCTCCCAACTGGACCTCTCCACTCCCTCCCTGTAGCTCAGCCTGCCTCTCCAAGGTTGGATAACGTAGAGGATTCGGGAATTGTAGACATGGTGCCCGTGACCATAGCACTAGAGATTGGGGAGATCTTTGGCCTCCATACTGCCTAAGAGTTTGTCGGCACCAGGCAAGCTGTGAGTCAGAAACCACTCCCTGCTTTGAAACAATCAGAACCTCTGGATGTACCCTAAAAAATGAGCGTAAAGATGGTGTGACTCTGACAAGTGTTGTGTGGGGTAGCACCTTTTTTTTCTGCCCCCTTTTCTGCTCCTTCCCTTCACCTGGTAATTCTGAAAAGCTGTACTGTGGTCTGGAGGAGGAGCCCCCCTTATTTTTCCAGCCTGATAGTACACAACCCAATGCCTCTTTTAGGTCATTTTGATCATTGTCCTGCCCTTCAAAACTGCCCTCTTGTTCAGATGCGCTCTTCCCACGTTTTCGCCTCCTCTTGCCTCCTCTCTTGCCAGAGCTCACTTTGGAGTAGTCAGTCTGTATCCCCCTTACACAATTTAGGATGAGACTCTACCTGTATAGAGGAGGTCTCACTCTTACCTCCACCGCTGCCATTGATTTCCTCATCTGCCCGAGCAGCTTCTTCACCGCCAGCCTCCCCAAAACAAAAAATCGCAAATGCTGGCGCCGACACTGGTTCTGACACTGCCACTGTTAACCTGGAGGAGACCGCGGGCCGCCGCTGTGCGACCGCGTCTCAACTCCAGGGCGGCTCCGGACCAGTGCGGCATGCATAGCGGACGTGGGGCACTGAGTGATGAGGAGAGGGCTCCGACACACAACCGGAAGGCGCAGAAAACTAGTATCTCCAAAGGTAGGGGTCCCGCTTTGATTTCACGATTGCCGTTACTTCACATCTCCCAGCGTAGTTAGTTCATAGCTCCGGGGAGGGAGAGAACGCTGCTCAGGACGCGCGCTGCCGCTCAGCTAGCGGGAGCCATGTTTCCCTGTGTGTAGAATTGTTGCTAACTGCGACCCCTGCACCTATTGTGCTTACAAAGTCTATTGCCTTTCTGCAAAGTACTCATCGGAGACCTCTCATATTGAGAGCAGTATATTTTGATACCTGTTGGATCTAAAAATATAACAACTATATCTTTTGATATAAAAACAGTTGGCCAGGAGTTCAGTCTTTGAGTGTGTGCAACCCTTTGCTGACTGTGTACAACAAATGCTTTACACTGTTCCCTGGTACTGCCTTACTGCTCGACCAAGCTACCACTTTAGAGAGTAAGGTCACACCAGGCTTTAACCTCGGTTATACCTCTGGGGTTTGTGGATTCTATACACACTACCTTGTTCTTGTCCGGTGTATATATAGAGCCACTTTCTCACACTGTGCCCCTACATTCCTAGGCACTGTAAGTGCAGTGCTGCCATTAAGAGTATATGGTGCTTGGAGATTGTCATTAGGAACTCCACAGCACCATGATGGCTTCACTGAAGACTGAGAAGTTTGGTATCAAACTTCTCAGCACATTAAACCCGCACTGATGCCAGTGTGGGATTTAATGTAAAATGCACGACAGAGGGCATCTTAGAGATGCCCCCTGAAACCTAACCAACTCCCAATGTCTTGACTGTGTGGCTACCGAGGCTGCCACCACCAGACAAGTTTCTGGAACCCTGGGTCGAGAGCCTGCCACTCTGGGGGGCCTGAAACAATGCACATCCTGGGACGAGGTGCCAAGCCTCCTCCCCAGGATGGGCAGGGGAAGCTTCAAAGGCATACCGCCTTTGTGAGCTTCTCCAGGCCACTTGCTGTACTCAACAACTGGCTCCCACCAGTTCTGACCCCCACTCTGGCGGGAAGAATGGTGGGAAACCCTAAGTGAGGAAAGGGGGTGTGCCAGCCTAAGCCAACCACACCCCTCAGGTGGGAGAGGCGAGGTGAAGCACGACTCTGGGCTCCGGCCATCTAGAATTTCTCACATGTAAAGTGGCTTTCCTAGTAGCCATTACTTACTTAAGAAGAGTTAGTGAAATGCAAGCATTTACCATCCAATAACGTTTTCTGCAAATGCATCACAATAAGGTGGTTCTTCGTACAAACCCTAAATTCCTACCACAGGTAATTTCACCGTTCCATCTAACCCAATCTGTGGAACTGCCAATTTTCTTCTCGCAGCCACAAACAGTCGCAGAAAGAGCTCTGCACACCTTAGATGTCAAAAGAGCACTACTCTACTAAATAGAGCGAACACAAAGCTTCAGGAAAACTAAACAGCTTTTTGTATCCTTTTCATCTCCACATAAAGGCAACCCAATATCAAAAACGGCTATTGCCAGGTGGATTAAGTGTATCCAAATGTTATCAGAAAGCTAAGCGTACACTGACAATTTCTCCAAGAGCCCATTCAACAAGAAAAATAGGGGCTTCCATGGCATTCCTAGGGAACATTCCCTTAGACATAATCCCGAGCCTGCAGCCTTTGTTCACTTTTTAGGGCGAGCGAAGAGAAAAGCCCTCTTGCAGGGATTTGAAAACTGGTCCTGCAAATTCCTCACGCTCGTGCGTGTGTCCATTTGCGGCCTGCTATTGGCCTTCCAGTGCTTGCTGTTCTGTAAAATAGACACCAATAGGCCAGAGGCGAGAGCATAGCTCCGCCCCTGGCCCATTGGTGTCTATTACGCACATTTGATCGTGAAAGCGATCGCTTTCAGTGCCTACTTTCGAGTGATGCTTGTTTCCATATGAATTGATCTTGCATTCATTTCTCCAAGCGACTCTGTGAGGCTGCAGATGCTGCCCTGTTTAATAAATCAATGGGACAGATCTGAATGAATCACTTCAGATGGGTTCTCTGCTCGGTTTGATGTCTAGATGTTATTCTTAGCTTGTTATCATGACGGATGCATTAATGTTCCCGTACACTGCCAGCAATGTCAGAGACCAGGGTTCTTAAAGTGTCAGCGGCCTTTTTTTTCCCGCACGCTGTCGGGTGAGGGCGTTGTGGTTCAATGTTCAGCTCGAAAAAATAAGCCCCTCTGTATGGAATCCCCTAGTGGGAATGAGATGCGAGCGAAAAGCGTCTTTCAAAGTATGGTCTGTGCTGTTTTATTTTAGAGAGGATATTCTCTTATTTTGCTTCAAAAGACCAGAATTAAAAAGAGGTTAATCTTTTTTTCAGTACAACCATTTCTTTTTTCATTAAAATTTAATGGAGACAAGCCAATGAGAAGGTGTATCGGCTCACGTGATCAAAGCATGCTTCAAATGTCAGAATCCAGAGTAAACCATGCGGTCGTAAATCAGAATAAAGTACCTCCCTCAAAGATCAATCAAACAGTTCTTTACTTGGGTGAAATGCAGATGTCATGGGTGTCACACTGGAGCCCCCTGAACTCCACCTGGGTTTCATATTTCTGTTAAAGTGTGGAGGGTGGAAACTGGTATCAGGTTTTCAATGTTTAGAGGTCAGGCCAGGTAGCAAGTGTAGTGTGAATTCAACAGCAAAGTAGAGGAGCAAGCTGAGGTCAGGGGTCTTGAAGATGGGGGGTTGTGATAGGTTCGCCGTCTCTCTAGGCCCTCACTATGCTGACTGACCCACACATTGGCAGAGTTCTGTGACTGGGCAGAGTGAAATTGTGAAAATGACAGAAACAGAAGCAAATTGCACCCAGTTCAAGAATTCAATACTCTCTCCTCAGGCCGCTAGAAGTATTTATGGGGTACGGTTACTAGTCATGAATTTCGGTTTCCAGACCGTTTCGGTTTCCCTGTCTACCAAAGAGGTGGCAAATGACACAAGAAGCCCATGCTGCTAAGAGACAGAGGACTCCTGACACCTAGAGCTTGGGAACTACCTGGATTGGAAAACTCAGATTACAATTGAATAATTTCTCTCTTGCAAGTATGTTTGTTATTTTCCATAATTGGTAGATGGTAATAAAATAAGTTGGCATCATATCTTAAAGATTTCTAAAGGGGTAATATGTTTTCATTCTTATCGACTGTTTCAATATGGCACATGTGGTTTGAGGATTAAACATTGCATATGCTTCACAAAGATAACGAAGGGTTACATATATAGTCGGTGTCACATTTACACATGAGAATCTCCGAGATCCATTGCACCAGAAGTTGAATGTCTAAGCTCTGCATGGTGGTGTCTCCCCTGTTTGAAATTAGTTTGGCTGGCAATGAACAGATTCTAGAAGCACAGACAATGCTCGGTGAGCAGTGTGTGAGTGTGCAGGGTGAGCAGTGTGTGTGTGTGTGCAGGGTGAGCAGTGTGTGTGTGTGCAGGGTGAGCAGTGTGTGTGTGTGCAGGGTGAGCAGTGTGTGTGTGTGCAGGGTGAGCAGTGTGTGTGTGTGTGTGCAGGGTGAGCAGTGTGTGTGTGTGCAGGGTGAGCAGTGTGTGTGTGCAGGGTGAGCAGTGTGTGAGTGTGCAGGGTGAGCAGTGTGTGAGTGTGCAGGGTGAGCAGTGTGTGAGTGTGCAGGGTGAGCAGTGTGTGAGTGTGCAGGGTGAGCAGTGTGTGAGTGTGCAGGGTGAGCAGTGTGTGAGTGTGCAGGGTGAGCAGTGTGTGAGTGTGCAGGGTGAGCAGTGTGTGAGTGTGCAGGGTGAGCAGTGTGTGAGTGTGCAGGGTGAGCAGTGTGTGAGTGTGCAGGGTGAGCAGTGTGTGAGTGTGCAGGGTGAGCAGTGTGTGAGTGTGCAGGGTGAGCAGTGTGTGAGTGTGCAGGGTGAGCAGTGTGGGTGTGTGCAGGGTGAGCAGTGTGGGTGTGTGCAGGGTGAGCAGTGTGGGTGTGTGCAGGGTGAGCAGTGTGGGTGTGTGCAGGGTGAGCAGTGTGGGTGTGTGCAGGGTGAGCAGTGTGGGTGTGTGCAGGGTGAGCAGTGTGTGTGTGTGCAGGGTGAGCAGTGTGTGTGTGTGTGTGTGTGTGCAGGGTGAGCTGTGTGAGCAGTGTGTGTGTGTGTGTGTGTGTGTGTGCGGTGAGCAGTGTGTGTGCAGGGTGAGCAGTGTGTGTGTGTGCAGGGTGAGCAGTGTGTGTGTGTGTGTGTGTGTGTGTGTGTGTGTGCAGGGTGAGCAGTGTGTGTGTGTGTGTGTGTGTGTGTGTGCAGGGTGAGCTGTGTGTGTGTGTGTGTGCGCGGTGAGCAGTGTGTGTGTGCAGGGTGAGCAGTGTGTGTGTCCAGGGCCAGCAGTGTGTGTGTGTGTGTCCAGGGCCAGCAGTGTGTGTGTGTGTGTGTCCAGGGCCAGCAGTGTGTGTGTCCATGTGTGTGTCCAGGGCCAGCAGTGTGTGTGTGTGTGTCCAGGGCCAGCAGTGTGTGTGTGTGTGTCCAGGGCCAGCAGTGTGTGTGTCCAGGGCCAGCAGTGTGTGTGTGTGTGTCCAGGGCCAGCAGTGTGTCTGTGTGTGTGTGTGTGTGTGTGTGTGTGTGTGTGTCCCCAGGGCCAGCTGTGTGTGTGTGTGTCCAGAGCCAGCTGTGTGTGTGTGTCCAGGGCCAGCAGTGTGTGTGTGTGTGTGTGTGTGTGTCCAGGGCCAGCAGTGTGTGTGTGTGTGTCTCCAGGGCCAGCAGTGTGTGTGTGTGTGTGTGTGTGTGTGTGTCCAGGGCCAGCAGTGTGTGTCCAGGGCCAGCAGTGTGTGTGTGTGTGTGTCCAGGGCCAGCAGTGTGTGTGTGTGTGTGTGTGTGTGTGTGTCCAGGGCCAGCAGTGTGTGTGTGTGTCCAGGGCCAGCAGTGTGTGTGTGTGTGTCCAGGGCCAGCAGTGTGTGTGTGTGTGTGTGTGTGTGTGTGTGTGTGTCCAGGGCCAGCAGTGTGTGTGTGTGTCCAGGGCCAGCAGTGTGTGTGTGTGTGTGTCCAGGGCCAGCAGTGTGTGTGTGTGTCCAGGGCCAGCAGTGTGTGTGTGTGTGTGTGTGTCCAGGGCCAGCAGTGTGTGTGTGTGTGTGTGTGTGTGTGTCCAGGGCCAGCAGTGTGTGTGTGTCTCCAGGGCCAGCAGTGTGTGTGTGTGTCCAGGGCCAGCAGTGTGTGTGTGTGTCCAGGGCCAGCAGTGTGTGTGTGTCCAGGGCCAGCAGTGTGTGTGTGTGTGTCCAGGGCCAGCAGTGTGTGTGTGTCCAGGGCCAGCAGTGTGTGTGTGTGTGTGTGTGTGTCCAGGGCCAGCAGTGTGTGTGTGTGTCCAGGGCCAGCAGTGTGTGTGTGCCCAGGGCCAGCAGTGTGTGTGTCTAGGGCCAGCAGTGTGTGTGTGTGTGTCCAGGGCCAGCAGTGTGTGTGTGTGTGTGTGTGTCTCCAGGGCCAGCAGTGTGTGTGTGTGTCCAGGGCCAGCAGTGTGTGTGTGTGTGTGTGTGTGTCCAGGGCCAGCAATGTGTGTGTGTGTGTGTGTGTGTTTTTCCAGGGCCAGCAGTGTGTGTGTGTGTCCAGGGCCAGCAGTTTGTGTGTGTGTGTGTGTGTGTGTCCAGGTCCAGCTGTGTCTGTGTGTGTGTGTGTGTGTCTGTGTGTCCAGGGCCAGCAGTGTGTGTGTGTGTGTGTGTGTGTGTGTGTGTGTGTGTGTCCAGGGCCAGCAGTGTGTGTGTGTGTGTGTGTCCAGGTCCAGCAGTGTGTGTGTGTGTGTGTCCAGGGCCAGCAGTGTGTGTGTGTGTGTGTGTGTGTGTGTCCAGGGCCAGGTGTGTGTGTGTGTGTGTGTGTGTGTCCGTCCGTCCGTCCGTCGAGCAGTGTGTGTGTCCCCAGGGCCAGCTGTGTGTGTGTGTGTCCCCAGGGCCAGCTGTGTGTGTGTGTCCCCAGGGCCAGCAGTGTGTGTGTGTGTGTCCCCAGGGCCAGCAGTGTGTGTGTGTGTCCCCAGGGCCAGCAGTGTGTGTGTGTGTGTGTGTGTCCCCCCAGGGCCAGCAGTGTGTGTGTGTGTGTGTCCCCAGGGCCAGCAATGTGTGTGTGTGTGTGTGTGTCCCCCCAGGGCCAGCAGTGTGTCCCCCCCCCCCCCAGGGCCAGCAGTGTGAGTGTGTGTGTGTGTGTCCCCCCAGGGCCAGCAGTGTGTGTGTGTGTGTCCCCCCAGGGCCAGCAGTGTGTGTGTGTCCCCAGGGCCAGCAGTGTGTGTGTGTGTGTCCCCAGGGCCAGCAGTGTGTGTGTGTGTGTCCCCAGGGCCAGCAGTGTGTGTGTGTGTGTGTCCCCAGGGCCAGCAGTGTGTGTGTGTGTCCAGGGCCAGCAGTGTGTTTGAGAAGGCGTTTGATAGGGTCTCCTGGGATTACCTCTGGGTCGTAATGAAGTGGTTTGGCATAGGGGAGGGCTATATAATGGCTATTCAGTCCTAATATAAAGAACCAACAGCTAGAATTAGAGTGAATAGAGGGCAATCTGCGTTGGTCAAGATTAGCAGGGGGACTAGGCAGGGTTGCCCCTCTTCTCCCCTATTGTTTGCACTCTATATGAACCCATTGCTCCGGAGTCTAGAAGCTAATACTAATATGCATTCACAAAGCGTGAGCTGTAAGGAGTTTAAAACTGGCTTATGCTGACGTGGCTATCTTAATATCAAGCCCTACCATAGCAATCAGGGAGGTGGAATCCGAAGCTGAACGGTTTGGGCGGGTCTCAGGATATAGAATTATTAGGACCAAGACCCAGGTTGTTAAAAACCCTCATGCATATTGCAATGATGTTCGGGTAGTTAGTTCAGCAATATACCTAGGGGTTGAGATATCCGCAGAGCTGGACAGGGTCGTGGAACAGAATAACGCTCCGCTAATGACAAGAGTAAAGTTAGATTTGGAAAGAATGAATAACCTTCATCTATCCCTAGTTGGATGTACTAATGTTATCAAAATGTAAATTTTGCCCAAATTTCTTAACTTTTTTAGAGCTATCCCCCTATATTTTGAGGGTAAATGGTTTCATGCACTAGAGTTAATTTTAAACAGGTTTATTTGGGCACACTGGAAAACTAGAAGGGCATACAGGTTTATTTCCCTTCCAAGAGAGAGGCGACTGGGGAGGCCCCAGATTTCAGGTTATACTATTGGGCAGCGGCACTGCAGTACATGCAGGGTTTGATCGGAGGTGGTGGAGTAGACCAAAGGATCACCAGTACTTCCACAGATGTTTATGCAGTGGTTCTGGGAGCAGAGGTCAAATTGTTTTTTAAATTGTACTGATTTTGCATATTTTAAAAGGACCAGGTGCAAGACAGTTAATGCTGCCCTTAAGATCTGGACTGCATTTTTGAAAAAATGTGGATCTGAAAGAGACACGTTAGTATTAGATTCCTTACCTTCGAATATCCCCAGGTGTCAGACTGGATCCGGAAATTTTTGTGTATGTGAGAAGTTGGCCTGATGTGCAGTGTTCACTATTCTAGTGATCACTATATATCAGTCCAAACAACCCTTATTGATGATTGGTTGTAAGTCAACCTTATAGACCAGCTATCCTAGTAGCATGGATACGAGCAGTCTAAGGCTAAGACTCTAGAGGGCGTGTTAAGCCAGCTGTTTTACCATCACATTACCCCTTGAACACCCAGTGAAAGGACACCACACAAGTGTTATGAAAATAAACAATGTATTTATTAGAATCACAACAACCCTGTACTCTTTATGAGGACAGGGTGCTAAGCACACAACAAAACTCTTATGAAAATACTTAAGTTAGCACGTTATACACAAATGCCCGAGGGGCACGAAAAACCATATACTCTAAAAGTGGAATGCGAATTACTAGCAGGTAAGTACAGTACTAATAGGCTTTGGAATCGCTAGGACTTAACTAGGGAATCGTTAGATTACTTCTAGGAGACCTAGGGGACTCGGGTGCAGAGTGTGCACTCTCACGCGGGATGCGGGACAAAGCCTATGGAGGCTAGTAAAGGCAAAGTTAGTGTTCACGGGCGAACCCGACCTGGTAGGAAGAAAACGACAGTGGATCCTGACCCTAGGATAGTGAGGCTATGCTGGGACACCGAAGTGCCGAAGTTACCTAGCCCAGGGGCTGCAGCTGCATAGGTCTGAAAAGACGTCGGGGATCTCGTTGCCGGACCAGGGGCCTGGAAGAAGGAAGTTGCTGGCAGGCGACCAGTGAAGGAAAGTTCGTTGGATCCAAGCCTGGATCGAGGAAGAAGAAACCTGAAAGCAGAGGGGACCAAGTTCTTGAATCACTAGCCAGTGATTAAGTGGGCACCAGGATGGCACCGGGCGAAGTCACCTCGACTAGGTGAGTGGCCGACGCTGGCTCTGCAGATCTCACGGACCAGGAGGCGTTGTCGGCGACCAGGATGGAGAGGCGAGCTGTCCCACGATGGATGAAGCTGTCGGCGTCGAAGTTACCCAGGATTGGGCAACAAGCCTTGGCTAATTCAAGCCCACGCGGTGGACTCAAAATGGCGTCTTGAGTGGACCAGGAGGGTCCGGGGTGCTCCTCTTTTGGAAGGGAGCAAGGGCCAGCCTGGAGCAACCAGACCAGCAGCAGAAATGTCGTCGGGCGTCGTTCAGGAGGCCACAAGCCAGCGGGCTAGTAGCCAAACAACGCGGTGAGCAGTAAAAAGCAGAAGGGCCCCACGCAGATCGTGGAGATGCTGGGAGGCTGCACTTCGGTGCTGGAGCTGCTCAGGGTCGGGGCTTCTCGGACCCCAAAGCACTCACCAGGAAATTACTCGGCGGGCTTGCTGGAAAGAAGTCGTGCAGTCTTGAAGATGGCCGGTCCCTCGAGGTCTCGTCACACCCACGAATCTCAGCGTGACTGATGATGCAGGTAGAGGTCAGAGGTGCCAGGGAAGCCGGTTCTCGTCGAGCTGGGCAGTCTTGATCCGGAGGAGAGACTTGCAGCAGACCGCAGTGTTCTTAAGATGGTGCCTGCGGATGCAGGGTGACTACTCCTTAGTCACAAGGGAGAAATCTTAGGAAGAAGTCTTGAGTTCCTTTCGTGGAAAGTAGTTTCAGGATTCAAAGATGATCTGATTTGGAAGGGGGCCAGTTCCTACCTTTATCCTGTAAAAAGGGGCTGGCACGCGACTAAGTCCTGCCCTAGGGGTGGGACTAGGAGGGGGTGGTTACACCCACTTCCTTGGCGGGCTTTTCCCCAGCACAGGGTCTGGAGTGACCCTGGAACTGGTTCCAGCCAGCCTATGCACAGTGAGCACCGGGGTGCCACGTGCAGTCACCTTCCTCTAAAGCCCTGCCTACCTACAATACACAAAACCCTGTCTGGGACGGTGCTGGCACCGCCCCTGGCAGGAAACCCTTTGTCCTTATCTCCTGCTCTGGGAGGACTCCCAGCAGCAGGAGGGCAGACTTGTGTCTCGGTGGCAGCATCCATTTTGTGGAGCTGAGGCTCTGTTTGACTTTAACCGGGGTTAGGGGTTACATACATGTCGTGTCCCTCTAGAAGGGTGGAATGCTAACCCCGTCGCCAGAATTGGCGAGGGGTTAGTATTCCAATTCGTATGACACCTTACTCGACATGTTTTGATAAAGCGATACCAGAGTTGGCATATAACCGCGAGGATTATAATGCACTTAAGAGTATATGGTATGCGATATCATGGAAACGGCTAAGGGATGGATCCCGAAAGCCGCAGACAGGCTCAGCTCATGCCAGAGCACCATCTCACACGATTCCAAGCACTCTGCCTTCAGGATTGTTAAGGCCTGCCATAGGAGTGACTGATAGGAGATCTGTGTGTCCATTTTAGGGTTAGATATAGGTATACTATATCTAAAGCAAAGGGTGAGTACACCACCTTGCCCCAGCTGTCGTGCAGCCAGTTGTGTCAGTTTAGTTAGTCAGCCCAGGGGTGGCATAATACATGCTTCAGCCCCTGGGAGACTTCTGGGTACACCTCAGCCCTGGGTGCAGGGACTTGGAGAGGGCCCAGTGCCAATTCAGTACCTGAGTACAATTTGGATAGAGAGAACAGCTAGGCTGTGGGTCTGACTAGCAGGCCCACAGCCAGGGAAAGTCGTAAACCAGTGCAGCAAAAAGCAAAAATCTGGGTGATCATAGGATTGCAGACCCTACTCTCCTACAGCGTAGCAGTACCCTTGCGCGTCGGTAGGCGTCGTCTGCGGCTCCGCGTCCGTCGTCTGCGTCGTGGGCGCCGTGATGACGTCGTCGGAGTACTTAGACGCCACCTCCGCGTGCTGACGTCAGTTCTTCTTTTTTCCGCGCCAGCAAGCGCAGATCTGGAAAAAGCAGTAACCCTAGTAAATTTTTGACTAACTTTTTGATCATTTTTGATCATTTCTCGAAGTCTTTCGACTCCGATTGGTGCCTTAGGGATGCCTGGCTTTAAGCACTGCGAAGATTGCAACCGCACGATGCCGGTCACGGATCCTCACCACCTGTGTTTAACTTGTCTGGGCGTCGATCACGACGACAAGGCCTGCTCCGACTGCCGGGCCCTCTCTTCGAAAGCCAGACGGGAGCTGTCCCGCAGGCGACTTGAACTCCGGCAGTCGGTCCCACGCCGCGAGAGGTCGAGGGACAGGTCGCGGACTCGGAGCCACCGTCGGAGTCGCGGGCGCCGCGTCCAGCTCCACACCCTCCGGTCCCTGGGCTAAACGCGACGCCGGAGGAAATCGAGCGCTTCCTCATGTCCATGAGGAAACTCTCTCCTCCGACGGGCTCCGCGGCGCCTTCGGGCCTAGCGGACCCGTCTGGGGCCTCTAGCGGGTCGGGGGCTTCGGCCCCGACGCCGTCGGATGCTTCGCCGCCGCCGACGCCTTCGGGCCCGGCGCTGCAGGTTCCCACAATCCCGGTGCCTTCGGGCCAGGCGCCGCCGGCGCCTTCTGGCCTGGCGCAGCGGGACCCCGCTAGACCTTCTTCGGGATCTGGATCGTCGCCGATGGACCTTACGACCTCCCCGGCGTCGGACCATCAGGTGTCGCCTCCGGCGCCGTCCTCGGGCGGCGCTGTCCCCGATGCCCCCTTCGTTCCTGTTCCGACGTCGGGACGGCCCCGATGGGCGCCGCTCCAGACGTCGTTTGGAGAGTTTCACTTCTATGAACAGGCCCCATTCGTTGAGAACCCTGAGTTTCAGGAGATGGGTGATGAAGGGGATTGGGAGGGGTCTGAGGACCCACTGACACGAGATTGTCAGTCTCATGAGGACTGGGCAGGAGACCTTGGAGGCCAGTGGCCTGGACACCTCTCCAGACACTGGTTTTGTCTCCCCTCCTACCGTGGCTTCGGAGGAGGGGGCAACCTACAGTGTGGTGTTGAGGGCTGCCAAGGCCTTGGGCCTTGAGCTCCCCGTCGCGGCCGTGAGGACTAATCTCCTCACTGAGGTCCTTAAACCGCAGTCAAGCTCGGCCGAGCCTCTGCTGCCCTTTAATGAGGCCTTGACCGACGTTCTTCTGGGCACTTGTCCAAGCCCGCTACGGGTTCGCCCGTAGATAGGAACGTGGCCAGACGCCCCCGCCCAGCCCCGGGCGACACATGTTTCCTGTCCACCCACCCTACCCCCGAGAGCGTGGTCATCCAGGCCTCCAATTCCCAGACCGCATTCCCGTCGGCACCGCCGGACAGGGAATCCAAGAGGTACGAGCAGTACGGCAAAAAGATCTTCTCGTCCCTTAGTCTGGGACTGCAGTCTTCAAACACCGCATGCCTCTTGGGCCGCTACACCCACTCTGTGGGATAAGATTGAGGAAGTGCTGCCAGAGTGTCCGTTGGAGGTACGGGCCAAACTCGGCCAAGCCCTTGAGGAGGGCCGGGATGCAGCCAAATATTCTATACGGTGTGGGCTGGATACCACCGACTCACTAGGTAGAGCGATGGCAACGACGGTGGCGGTCAGACGCCACGCCTGGTTGAGGTCCGGCATCTTTTCGGCCGATGTCCAGAACACATTGATGGACATGCCGTTTGATGGCCGTCGCCTCTTTGGCGACAAGGCAGACCATGCGCTCGAACGCTTTAAGCACTCCAGGGCTACGGCCAAGTCCTTGGGCCTCTCGGCCCCGCGCCAGCAATCTGCTGCCTATCATTCCTTTCGTGGCCACGGAAGGGGTGTACCCACACGTGCTGCCAGCCACGCTCCGCAAGGTAATACCCAACGCGGTGGCGGCCGTGGGAACCGCCGTCCCGGCGGTCGGGGACAACGGCGAGGTCAGTCCACACCTTCCCCTGCAGCATCCGCCTCCAAACCCTCCTAGTCCGTGCTTTCCGGCCCATGTGACGCCATTGGGGGGCAGGGTTCGCCATCACCACCTCCACTGGCGCACCATCACTTTGGACAGGTGGGTGCTGCAGATCGTCCGAAGGGGTCTCCTCCCCTTCGAGGCGACTCCTCCAGCCATGCCACCGCAGAACCACCGTGAATCGGGGGATCATTTGCGACTTATGAAGGAGGAAGTTACGGCCCTCTTGTCCAAGGGGGGCATCGAGCGCGTTCCTGGGCCAGAAGTAGGGTGTGGTTGCTACTCCCACTACTTTCTGGTACCCAGGAAGGGCAAAGGGGGCCTACGCCCTATCTTGGACCTAAGGAACGTCAACGGCTTCCTCCGGAAGGAGAAGTTCAAGATGCTGACACTGGCTCAGGTCCTAGATGCCCTGGACCCAGGAGACTGGATGGTAGCGTTGGACTTGCAGGATGCTTATTTCCACATCCCCGTCCTGCCGGCCCACCGGCGCTACCTGCGGTTCACGGTTGGCCATGAGCACTTTCAGTATATCGTGCTCCCCTTCGGCCTTACCAGCGCCCCACGGGTGTTAGCGAAGGTGATGGCGGTGGTCGCAGCTCATCTGCGCAGGTTAGGGGTTTTAGTCTTCCCCCTACCTCGACGACTGGTTGTTGAAGGCGGGGTCGCCCCAGACAGTCGTCAGCCACCTCCAGACTACGGCAGATCTCCTGCACTGGCTGGGGTTCTCCATCAATGTGCCGAAGTCACACCTGTGTCCCTCTCAGAAGCTCCTTTTCATCGGAGCAGTTCTCGACTCGGCGCGGTTTCGGGTTTATCCACCCGAACAGCGGGTCCGAGATATTCAGGCTCTGATTCCCATCTTTCAGCCGTTATCCCGGGTCTCCGTCAGGTTGACGCTGGGGCTTCTGGGGCTGATGGCCTCCTGCATCCTGCTGGTGCATCACGCCAGGTGGCGGATGCAGGCTCTGCAGTGGGACCTGAAGTTTCAGTGGGCCCAGCATCAGGGCAACCTATCCGACCACGTCCTGATCTCGGAGGGCACTGCGAGACAGCTGCAGTGGTGGCTCACGGACCGCGATTGGGTCAGCGGCAGATCCCTCTCCCTTCCCCAACCGGAGCACGTGGTTGTGACTGATGCGTCCCTCCAGGGCTGGGGAGGCCACATGGAAGAGGCGGAGATCAGAGGCCTCTATTTTCCGGCGGAGGCCCGACTCCACATCAACCTGTTGGAGTTACGGGCGATTCGTCTAGCACTGAAAGCAATTCTCCCCTCTGTCCGGGGGAGTGTAGTGCAGGTGTTCACGGACAACACCACCGCCATGTGGTACTGCAACAAACAGGGCGGGTGGGGTCGTGGACCCTTTGCCAGGAGGCTCTGCGCCTCTGGCAGTGCTGGAACGCCAGGGTGTAACCCTGGTGGCTCAATGTGAGAAGTTGGCCTGATATGCAGTGCTCACTATTCTAGTGATCACTATGTATCAGTCCAAACAACCCTTATTGATGATTGGTTGTAAGTCAACCTTATAGACCAGCTATCCTAGTAGCATGGATACGAGCAGTCTAAGGCTAAGACTCTAGAGGGCGTGTTAAGCCAACTGTTTTACCATCACATTACCCCTTGAACACCAAGTGAAAGGACACCACACAAGTTATCAAAAATAAAGTGTATTTATTTATAACAAGACTACCCTGGCTCTTTATGAGACGGGGAGCTAAGCACACAACAAAACTCTTAAAGAATTACTGAAAGTCGCACAATTTACACAAATGCCGAGGGGCACGAAAAACCATATACACAAGTGTAATGCGAAGTTACTAGCAGGTAAGTAATACTTTTCTAGACTGTAGAAACGCTAGGCCTACAATGCTGAACCCTTAGATTAGAAGCAGGAGGCCTAGGGGCTCCGTGTGCAGAGTGGGAACTCTCACGCGTAATGCGGGAACAAGTCTATGGATACTAGCACTTCACAAAGTTACTGTTCTCGGGCGAACCCGACTAGGTGGGTTGAAAACAAGGGTGGATCCGAACACTTAGGGTGTTGGACTATGCTGGAGTACCGGAGTACTCAGTTTACCTAGCCCAGGGGCTGCGGCTGCATAGGGTTCAAGTTGCGTCGGAAACCCTCGTTGAAGATCCATGAGCCTGAAGAAAGAAGTTGCTGGCAGGCGGCCAGTGAAGGAGTTCGTGGTGATCCAAGCCTGGATCAGGGAAGAAGAAACCTGTAAGCAGAGGGGACCAAGTTCTGAATCACTAGCCAGTGATTTAGGTGGGCACCAGGATGGCACCGGACGAAGTCACCTCAGCCAGGTGAGTGGGCACTGCTGGGCTCTGCAGTCTCTCGGACCAGGAGGCGTTGTCGGCGACCAGGATGGAGGTGCGAGCTGTCCCACGAAGGTCTCTGCTGTCGACGTCGCTGGACCCAGGATTGGGGCAACAAGTCTTGGCAAATGCAAGGCCCACGCGGTGGACCTAAAATGGCGTCTTGAGTGGACCAGGAGGGTCCAGGGTGCTTCTCTGAAGAAGGGAAGCAAGGGCCAGTCTGGAGCAACCAGACCAGCGGTGTTTGTCGTTAGAGTTCGTCGTCAGAGGGCCACTAGCCAACGGGCAAGTGACCTGGACAACGCGGTGAGCAGCAAGAAGCAGAAGGGCCCCACACAGATCTCGTGGATGCAGGGGAGCTGAACTTCGGTGCTGGAGCTGCTCAGGGTCGGGGCTTCTCTTACCCCAAAGCACTGTCGAGGGTCACTCGGTGGTCGTGCTGGACAAGCGTCGTGCAGTTCTGAAGATGGCCGGTCCCTCGAGGTCTCGTCGCACCCACGGATCACAGCTGCGCTGATGATGTAGGTTGAGGTCAGAGGTGCCAGGGAAGCCGGTTCTCGTCGTGCTGGAGCAGTCTTGATCCGGAGGAGAGACTGGCAACAAACCACGATGCTTGGTTGGTGCCTGCTGCTGCAGGGTGACTACTCCTTAGTCACAAGGGAGAAATCTTGGGAAGAGTCTTGAGTTCTTCGTGTAGAAGGTCGGTTCAGGATTCAAAGATTGATCTGATTTGGAAGGGGGCCAGTTCCTACCTTTATCCTGCAAAAAGGGGCTGGCACGCGACTAAGTCCTGCCCTATGGGTGGGACTAGGAGGGGGGTGGTTACACCCCTCTCCTTTGGCGGGCTTTCCCCAGATCAGGGGCTGGAGTGCCCCTGGAACTGGTTCCAGCCGGCCTATGCACAGTGAGCACCGGGGTGCCACTTGCAGTCACCTTCCTCTAAAGCCCTGCCTACCTAGGATACACAAAATCCTGTCTGGGACGGTGCTGGCACCGCCCCTGGCAGGAAACCCTTTGTCCTTGCCTCCTGGGCTGGGAGGACTCCCAGCAGCAGGAGGGCAGACTTGTGTCTCGGTGGCAGCATCCATTTTGTGGAGCTAAGGCTCTGTCTGACTTTAACCGGGGTTACAGGTTACATACATGTCGTGTCCCTCTAGAAGGGTGGAATGCTAACCCCGTCGCCAAAATTGGCGAGGGGTTAGTATTTCAATTCGTATGACACCTTACTCGACATGTTTTGATAAAGCGATACCAGAGTTGGCATATAACCGCGAGGATTATAATGCACTTAAGAGTATATGGTATGCGATATCATGGAAACGGCTAAGGGATGGATCCCGAAAGCCGCAGACAGGCTCAGCTCATGCCAGAGCACTATCTCACACGATTCCAAGCACTCTGCCTTCAGGATTGTCAAGGCCTACCATAGGAGTGACTGATCGGAGATCTGTGTGTCCATTTAGGTTTAGATATAGGAATACTATATCTACAGCAGAGGGTGAGTACACCACTCTGCCTCAGCTGTCAAGCAGCCAGTTGTGTCTGATTTAGTTAGTCAGCCCAGGGGTGGCATAATACATGCTGCAGTCCCTGGGAGACTTCTGGGTGCACCTCAGCCCTGGGTACAGGGACTTGGAGAGGGCCCAGTGCCAATTCAGTACCTGGGTACAATTTGGAGTAGAGAGAACAGCTAGGCTGTGGGTCTGATAAGCAGGCCCACAGCCAGGGAAAGTCGTAAACCAGTGAAGCAAAAAGCAAAAATCTGGGTGATCATAGGATTGCAGACCCTACTCTCCTACACTCAACACCTGGCAGGATCTCTGAACGCCAGGGCGGACAAGCTCAGCCGTCGGTGCATGATGGATCATGAATGGCGTCTGAACTCTGACGTGGCGCAAGGTCTCTTTCAGCGATGGGGAGAGCCTTGGTTAGATCTATTCACCACCGAAGAGAACGCGCAATGTCATCGTTTCTGCGCGTTGGAATTTCCAAGGCGGCACTCGCTCGGAGACGCTTTTCGTCGCGAGTGGAGATGCGGTGTACTCTACACCTTTCCGCCTATACCACTTCTGCCCAGAGTGCTGAAGAAGATCAAGCGCGACCGGGCCCAAGTCATACTTGTGGCTCCGGACTGGGCAGGAAGGTACTGGTATCCAGAGCTACTCAGTATGTCAGTTGATCCCCCGGTTCGTCTGCCTCTTCAGGAGGACCTTCTGTCGCAGCAGCAGGGGACGGTCCTCCACCCGAACCTGTCCAGTCTCCACCTCCATGCTTGGAGATTGAGCGGCGACAGTTGAGGCCATTTGACTTGCCTCCTGAAGTCTTTAATGTAATTCTGGCAGCCAGGCGTCCCTCCACAAAGTCGGTATACGCCTGCAGGTGGAACGGATTTGTGGCATGGTGCACAGCAAAGGCTGTGGATCCTCTTGCTGCCCCTCTTTCTGAGGTTCTTCTCTTCCTTCTTTCTCTTGCCCAGCAGGGCTCTGCTCTGGGCACTATCAAGGGCGACCTTTCTGCCCTTTCAGCCTTTCTAAGGCTGCCTGATCAACCTTATTTGTTCAAGTCCCCTATTGTAAATAGATTTCTAAAAGGCATCACACCCACATTCCCTCCTGTTCAGTTTGTAATGCCTCAGTGGGACTTGAACCTGGTTCTTACGTTTCTGATGTGTGCTCCCTTCGAGCCACTTCACAACTGTCCTCTTCGCCTTCTTACTCTGAAGACTGCTTTCCTGGTTGCCATCACCTCTGCCAGGAGAGTGAGTGAGCTCCAGGCCCTTTCTTGTACTCCACCTTTCCTTTCTGTCCATCCGGACAAAGTGGTGTTGCGTACTAAGCCATCTTTCCTGCCCAAGGTTGTCACGGCCTTCCACATCGGGCAGTCCATCACTTTGCCAACCTTCTTCCCGCAACCGCATCCCTCTAAAGAGGAAGAGCGGCTCCACCGTCTGGACCCAAAACGTGCGCTCTCATTCTACTTGGATCGCACACGCCAGTTCCGGGTGGATGACCAACTCTTTGTTGGTTACGTGGGCGCTAAGAAGGGGAAAGCGGTACACAAGAGGACCATCTCCCGGTGGATCATCTTGTGCATTTAGGCATGTTACTCCTTGGCTAAGAAGGAGCCCCCTGTTGGATTGCGGGCTCATTCCACCCGAGCCACGGCGACTAACACTGCCCTGGGCAGGGGAGTGCCCTTACAAGACATGTCAGGCAGCTACGTGGGCATCGCTGCACACGTTTGCAAGACACTACTGCCTAGACAGCCAAGTCCGGAGGGATGGCTTCTTTGGCCATTCCGTCCTCCAGGACTTTCTGGTGTGATTATTGGTTCGCAGACCCACCACCGGGGTTAGTATTGCTGGGGTATCTATTCTAAGGTAAGGAATCTAATACTAACATGTCTTCTCTTTCAGATGCACAAGTTACTACTTGTGTAACGATATATCTGTAAGAGACATTAGTTAGTATTAGATTCCTTACCGACCCACCCATCCTCCCCGTTCTGCGAACCGATATCTAGGGTTACGGTTACCCCATTTCAGGGCCCTAGTTTCAATGACACCAGTGTTGGTTTTTAACATGGCTCTGCGTTTCTGGCGCGGAAAAGCTGTGTCTAAGAACTGACGTCAGCACGCGGAGGCGGCGTCTAAGTACTCCGACGACATCCCGACGACGGACGCGGAGCCGCAGACGACGCCTACCGACGCCTGGGGATATTCTAAGGTAAGGAATCTAATACGAACTAATGTCTCTTGCAGATATATCGTTACACAAGTAGTAACTTGTGCGTTGGGGAGATTTAATAGGTATACGCGCCTATACAGAAATGGATTCTTCCCGGAGGCAGTTTTTGCGGATACAGCTATGGCAGGGTGGGACGGTAAAGGAATAGTACAGATTGGGGATGTTATGGATCTAGAGGGGGTAGTTTAATTTACAGAATTAGTTACCAAATATAATATAGACAGTAGGAGTTTTGTTAAAATATTTACAAATTAGAAGTTTTTTGAGCACTAAGCAGGGTGGACCTGCAGGATTTGGCAATAATGAAATTCTCGACAAAATAAGGAAAGGGGGTGATCGCGCGATTCGGGGCTTATATGCTTGTTTAGCAGCAGGGAAACCGGATGATCTTTCTAAACAGGGTAATAAGTGGGCTCAGAAACTGAGCACCGAAACACACTGGTTCCAGGAGTCTCTGGAGTTAGGTTGTACGGTTCTCTGCTCTGCCCCGCTCCAGGCACTACATTACAAAACAATATATTCCCTCTATCACACTCCTGCCAGGTTAGCACAATGGGGTGGTACCTCGGGGACTACTTGTCCACGATGTAATCTCCCAGATGCAGATATTGTACATATCTTTGCCACCTGCCCACAACTGCATACGTTGATTCAGGATCTAGAGGGGTTTCTAGGTAAATCATTAGGAATTCAGATTGTACTTGAACCGATTTTGATATGGCTAGGGTTTAGCTTAGACCCTGACAGCCCTCAGCGTGAATTTATGTTCGTAGCTATGGCGATTTACAGATTAACTATAGCTAGGGCCTGGTTAGACAATAGACCGCCAGTACTTCAACAATGGCTCTCAAGTCTTTTAGCGGCTTACAATCTAGAAAAAGCAATATATGCAAGAAAAGGCAGGTGAGGGAGGCTATTGGGGTCGAGAATCTGGGACCCTATATGGAGGTGGAAGGAGGGATTTTAGATGACATGATTGTTGGATATAATCCTCTAATATGTCTTTATATTCCAAACTCTGATATTCCTTTTTCTTCTTTTCGTATTCTGCTTTTTGTTCTTTTATTCTTTTTTCCCGGAGATATATTGCCTGTGGGGTAATCCGGATTATTGGTAATTTTACCTCTCATTGTACAAAAGTCTGTCTAATTGATTGTACTCTGAGTATGTTGTACTGTGACACACGATTGTTGGAAGAAAGCAAAAAATGTCTTTTAATATAATTTTTAAAAAAAAGACAACTGGGAGCCAATGCAAGTTACGTAGATGGATACGAACACTGTCTGGATGAAAGTCCCAGTAGCAGTCTGGCTGCTGCATTTTGGACCACTTGCCGTTTCCTAGTCAGATATTCAGGGCTGCCAACCAAAAGAGCATTGGCGTAATCTAATCGGGACAAGATCAGAGCCCGGACCACAGTCTCTTTGGTGCTAACTGGCAAAAGGGGAAGCCATTTTCTCAAGATTTTAAGGGTGCCAAAACAGGTCCCGGTCAGCTTTTTTTTACCTGTGTTGAGAAGTTAAAATCTTCATCGAACCAGACCCCAAGATTTTTGGCAATGCCCTTACCCGCAGTGGGGCGGGGGAAGTCTGGAGGCCACAGCCTCTCTCTGAAATCCATTGGGAAAGAATCATACAGGAGTACTTCAGATTTTTCTTCATTGCACTTCAACTGTGCGCTCGCCAACCAATGGAACACAGAGGATAGACAGTGCTGCACAGCACCGACCGAGAGACTTCCAAGAGAACAGGAGATGCGGGTCATCGCATAGGCCTTCACCTTAGCCCCCAGTGACTCCACAAGATAAACCAGCAGAGTCACATAGATGTTAAAAAGGAGAGGGCTAAGCGATGACCCCTGCGGAACGCCAGTTGACAAGTGCATCGGCGCAGAGGCACAGGGAGGAAGTCAAAACCTGCTGTGCTCTATCCTCCAAAAAAGATCGAATCCATCTCAATGCCGAGACCGAAATACCAATTTCCGTTAGGCGATCAAGGAGTAGTGAGGCACAGTGTTGAATGCCGCTGAGAGATCAAGCATAACCAAAGCTGCTCTCCCGCCTCTTCACCTCCAGGGGATCCCCTTCTGGAGACATCCCCAACTCAGCCCTTCACTCCTTGATGCAATTATCAAAACACCATCAGCTGAAGAACAAACGTTCCAGCCCAGAAGGTGTTAACTGCGAGTTGAGCCCTGGAGGGGTTGATTCCTTTGAATCCCCAAGACAATAGGGGTGGGACTTTGCTCTTCGTGCTGTGGCGAGACTGCGCTTCTCCAGCTGCTCCCAGCACCTTTGTACATGTAGGGTTGTGACCCCGTTCTCCTGGGGCCACCACAAGCCAAGAAAACGCCGGGTTGCCCCTGCAGGCCGGTCCTGGCCTGCAAGGCATTATGGACCTGTCCGCATTATTGATGAGCGGCTCTCCCGCTGCTTCGGGGAGAGACACGCTGTGGCCTCCGGCCACGTCTTGGGCCTCGATGGGGGGCCTGGCCCCACCTGGACCTTAAGGTGAGAGGATGCGGCTTGGGAAGCCCACCCCCTGCTGC
The DNA here is from genome assembly GCF_964261635.1 of Lissotriton helveticus. NCBI lineage: Eukaryota > Metazoa > Chordata > Amphibia > Caudata > Salamandridae > Lissotriton > Lissotriton helveticus. Next base: position 484,814,299 of record NC_136057.1, on the reverse strand, counting down.
TCTGCCTGTTGGGGGGGCCCGGTCCCACCAGGGCCCCAACGCTGACTTTGTTGTTCTGAGGGTCCCGGTCCCACCCGGGACCCTTGTGCGTCACCAGGGTTGGAGGGCAGCCCAGGGAGCTCACCCCTGGCTGCCCCCGCCGGCTCCCTGCGCAGCTAGCACTCTTCTGTGTTGTCGTGGGAGCCGGCCGAGCATTTCTGGTCTGCCCGCTCTGGCGGGCAGACGTGGCCTCAGCGGTCCCGTCGGTACCTTCGGGGAGTGCAGCTGCTCTCCCCCAGCCTTCTCCGGTGCTCGGGGATGGGGTCCCAGGCCCCTGATATCTTCGGGGGACTGCGGCGGCACTCCCCCCACCTCTGCCTGACTTCGGGGCCTGTGGATGGGGTCCCGGGCAATTTTCATGGGGGGAGCGATGGCGCTCCCCCGCCCCCCTCCTTCACATCCCCGGGGGCAAGGGTGGGCTCCTGGCCCCCTGCTGGCATCTTCATGTGGAGCGCGACGGCGCTCCCCGGCTTTGCTTCCTCCTGGGGCAGCCCCCGGGACCTGACCCACCCCGGGGGCATCTCTGAGACCGCCGGCGGAGCCACACGCGCTTCGTCATCGGTCTTCTTTAGGGGTCAAAGGTCGCCTACCTTCTCTTGGCCATATCTCAGCCCCTGGGGGTCCGATCTGCCCCATTTTTGCTTCTTCTTGCTCCTGGTGGCGTCCCCCAGCCACTGGGAGCTCCTTTGTCCTCCAGGTCTTCAAGAGGGTACATTCTGCAGGGAACGGTCTTTCCTGGCTCCCTGCGCGCCTCTTCTCCCTGCGCGGAGGCCTCTTCTGCGCACCGGTCCTGGGCTCTTCCTTTGGCGCGGTTAGGGGCCTGGGTGAAAGTCACGGTGTCTCTCCTTCCAACTGCCCATTGCCAGGCTCCAGCACCTTCTGCCTCAGCAGACCACACCCCAAAGAGAGCTTCTCTTCCTGTGCAAGTACTTTTTAAAAGTTGAGTAGGGGACTGGCAGGATGTTTGTGTGTCCTATCAAACAGCGACACGTCCCTTCCCTGCCCCTGCACCCTCCTTCTCCAGCCCCTGGGTTTGTTCAAAATGGCGTCGTCCAGTGTCTCTGGCCACATGGCCTCTGAAACCCAACGCCTCCCCCCCCCTCATTGCCTTCCCTCCTTGGTGCAGCCTGGTGCATGGCACCCAGCGACATTGGTTGATGGATTGGCTTGTAGCTCCACCTATCTTTTCTCCTTGGAGGGAAGATCTTCGCTCTGGGAAGAAAGGTCATTAATCTAACCTTCCAGGGCCATAGCCAGGGACTCTGAGAAATTACATTTCTGGTTGACCCTAAAGCTGTAAAAATATGATTTTGGACTCTGCAGAATACTCATTTTCACATCCGCTACACTGGACATTAGTGCGTGTCTGGAATCTGTAGGCTTTGTGGAAGTCATTTTAGCCATGGGCCCCACATCCCCTATGGGGAATAATGAAGTGAAAACACAGTGAAACACACTGACTTTCCCTGGCATGTTCCTTCCCAGGGTATAAAGCCTATTCCATGTCACCACCCAATTCTGCATAAGTCCTGCCACACCATTCAATTTGTACCTGCTCCTCGACTGCGCACACTAAATCTCCCCTGCGCAGCCCCTACACGTGTGCACACGCATGTACACCCGTGTCTGCATGTAACCACTGTGTCCCATACTCCAGCTGCTGCGCAGTGGCCTAGTCAAGCCAGTAAATCTCCATGCAGTCTCCTTCATTATTAGTTCACTGGGTGAGGCCCAGATAATGAGGCTCCCCCACAGTAAAAGCTCGACAATTAGGTGCTCAAAAAGCGAAAAATCCGGGCGGTCCATAACAGTGGTGCATTCTGGGCTACAGGTATCGGCTGGGGCAATTGAGGGGTAGCAGGTCGAGGAGGAAGAACAGGAGGAAGAACAGGAGGAACTGCCACCACAACTGAAGGTGGAGGCTGTGTTGCAGATCTCCTTCTATAGTCCAGAAGCATAGACTGCAAGTCTGCTAGTAGGCAGGAAGGCATAGACACCATATCGAAGGCTGTGGATAGGTCTAGGAGGATTAGGAGACCGGGTTTGCCTTGGTCAAGGGCTTGGAGGTAGTCATCCACAATGTGGAGGAGGGTGGTTTCCGTGCTGTGTCCAGGTCTGAACCCGGATTGGAAGTCATCCAGTAGGTGGAAGTTGGTGATGTTTGCTCAACTGCTGTTGCACATGTTTCTCCAGAGCTTTCGCTAGAAGTGGGATGTTAGATATTGGTCTGTAGTTGTCTGGGAAGGCTGTATCTAGCGTAGGTTTTTTTAAGGTGGGGACAACTTGGCCCTCTTTAAGGGAGTCCGGTATCGATCCCTGTAGGAGTGATGCATTGATTATAGCAGTCAAAGAGGGGATGATAGCTTGAGAGACTAGGCAGTCGGAGGGAAGGGGAACATTGTAGTGATTATTCAGGTTTAAGGAGGATAGGATTTTCGAGATAGTGTTCATCATAGATTTTAAAGTTGGACCAATGCGCCAAGTTTTTAGTTGAAGTCTGGGAGGGCGGCAAGAAGAGGTAGAGCCGACGTAGTAGTTTGGGAGTGCATTGGAGAGATGTTCGTTTGTAAGGCGGTGATTTTGTCAATGAAGTAGGAAAATTCCTCACATGAAATTGGCGATATGGGGTTTCTTTGGATATTTAAGCCAGTTTTTAAGATTGATGTTTAACCAGATCGAATAGCTTGCGAGGTCAGTTTTTAGCGTTCTCCATTTCAGTTCTGAAATCTTTTTGAATTGAGGATTTTCCTATTGTAGTTGTTTCTGGACTGGCGGAGGAGTATTAGATGGGCTGCTGAAGGGTGCTTTTTCCAATTAAGTATTGCCTGCTGGAGGGATCTCCTCTCATTGTGAGGGATCCATTGAACCATGGGTTTCTGTCTTAGATTTGGGTTCTTTTTAGGTCTATAGAACCGCTACAAAACTGTCCTCTCAGACTTATGACACTTAAAACCGCCTTTTTGGTTGCCATCACCTCTGCTTCAGGATGAGCTTCAGGCTCTTCCTTCCAAACCTCCTTTCCTGACTGTTCATCCAGACAAAGTTCTCCTTCGCACTAGGACTTCTTTGCTTCCCAAAGTGGTTACCTCTTTCCACATAGGAGAGACCATCACTTTACCCACCTTCATTCCGCCTTTGCATCACTCTAGAGATTGAGAGGCTCCACCGCCTAGATACAAAGCGTGTGTTTTCATTCAATCTGGATTGCACAAAGCAATTTTCTGTGTTGGCTATGTGGGTGCCAAGAAAGGTTGGGCCGTGCAAAAACAGACCAACTCTCGATGGGTCATCCTTTGCATCAAAATCTGCTATTCCTTCGTGAAAAAGGAACCTCCAGTGGGGTTACGCACCCATTCTACCAGGGCGACAGCAGCCACTGCTACTTTGGGACGTTGAGTCCCCCTTCATCTGCCAGGCAGCTACGGGGGCCTCATTGCACACGTTTACTAAACACTACTGCCTGGACAGCTAAGTCCGGAGAGGCGACTTCTTTTGGCCGTTCAGTTCCCACGGACATTCTGGTGTGAACTTAGTTCACAGACCCACCTCCGGGGCTGGTATTGCCGGGGTATCTATTCTAAGGTGAGGAATCCATAAGTCTTTCAGTTGAACAAGTTACTTACCTTTGGTAATGATATATCTGTAAGAGACTTTTAATATTCATGGATTCATCTCCGCCCCACCCATCCTCCCCGTTCTATGAACTGACTTCTAGGGTAAGAGACTACCTTTCAGTGCCCTAGTTTTGTGCACCAGTGGTCAGTGTCCTGCATCGCTCTGCGCTTCCGGTGTGGAATGTGGAATGTGGTGTAAGGAACCGATGTCAGCGCGCAGGGGTGGCGTCTAGATACCGCAACATCATTCTGATGGCCACGACACCAATGACTAAAGTGGAGTCGACTGACGCCACCTACCGATGCGCAAGGGTACTGCTGTAGAAAAATTCTCCGAATTTAGTCTGAAGCTTGGGGGTAATTCGAAGGTGAGGAATCCTTAACTAATATATGCGTCTTACAGATGTATTGTTACCAAAGTTAAGTAACTCGTTGATTAATGCACAAAGGGACCCCTGATCCAAACCAACTACTAGTGGGTTTCTGACTGGTGAGCAGTAGCCTTCCATCATGAGGCAAATTTCTGGTCCCCTGAGGTGAGCCTTTGCTCCCAGGGCTCAGAAACCAGCCTTTCCTGGGCAGAAGTGTTCACACCTCCCCCAGGTCGGGAAGAGCTATCTGTGCCAGGGGAGCTTCTATGGTCTTGATAGCTTTGCAACGCAACCCTCAGCCCCTGTTGCTATTTCGAGCCGGCCCCCTTCATTCGTACACCCCCATTTCCCTCTTTGCGATGACCCTTTCTGATGTGACCTTCACGATAGGGAGAAACTTGACGTCCAAAGACACCCCTGCATCCTCTGGCCCTGCATCCTGGTGACCAGAACCAATGATGTCCTGACTTTGCCTGGTCTCTCAACTTCCTCCCCTGGCTGTCTGTCCCTCGAAGAGACCTCCTGGTCTGAGCCTGAAACCAGAATCTACGATCTCCATAGGCCTCTGGTGGTGTGGCTCTTGTGCTGCCTTGGGCCCTCCTTTGGACTTAACTTTAGTGCTGAAGATTTCCCTCCTAGGCTGATTTACCTTTCCATGACCAGCCTCCAGCGTGTCCCACTTGTCCCTGTTGACTCGCATTTTCACACCTGCCCTTTGCACCCAGCTGCCCTAATTCCACTGGTGGGGCACTTTTAGTGCAGAATTGAATCATGGGATACCTTGGTTCTACCCCCCAAAAGGTCCACGCCAAAAGTAGTTTTACTTACCTGCAATTGGTAACTTTGTGCATATGAGCTGCAGATCGTACACTTTTGCTATAGATCGCCACATGGTGTTGGGCTCGGATGATTGCAGGTTGTTGTCTTCTTGGAAGAAGTCTTTGTAGTCACGAGATAGGTGACTCCTCCCTTGGACAATACTGCGCATGGTCATCGACTCCATCCTCAGATTGTTTTTTTCCGCCACTGGGTTCGGATGAAAGTTTTCCGCTCTGGCTAGAAAATACTTTCAGCAACTTCGAAGCGTAAAAACTTTCTACAATCATTTTCGACATCGAACAGACTTTTCGACATCACCAGCTACATTCCGGTGCATCGACGTGGGCAATTGGGCGAATCGGCACCGTACGGCCTACGCCTCATGGACAGAACTCCATTCAAGAGATGCCCGGTATGTCGAGCAAAATTCCCTCATAGCGACCATCACGAGGTCTGCAACCTCTGTCTAACGCCGGAACACGACGAGTCGACCTGCACAGCTTGTGCATCCTTCCGATTGAAAAAGACCATTCTGGATCAGAAGGCACGTCGACACGAGATGAGAACGGCACCGGAGGCCATCTTCGAGGAGGATATCGTCGAAGAAGACCTCTCTGAGAGCGAGGACATCTGAGGACGAGGCTCCAATCGCTGCCGAGGAAGACTCGCCTGATTTCCAGATCATATCAGAGGCAGAGGACTCGGATGACTCGATCCCATCTCGTCAACCCGTGAGTACTCTTGCCCCTGCACAACAGACACTACCCAAGCCAAAGGCAACGGTCAGCACTCCACCCATGGGGCCCAGTCGAGACCGAAATATTCCCTCAAACGCCCCGCCTTCGGGCTCGGCTCCGAGGAAAACTACGCCTTCTGGTGCCTCGGCACCCACAAAATCACACGTGCCGATTCCACCTCTTCCATCGGCACCGAAGCATACACATCCTTCGACACCGAAGGAATCTTCGACACCAAACCCAAAACGCCCTTCTGTGCCCAAAGACAAAGATCCTTCGGCACCCAAACCAAAAGATGCACCAGTGCCGAAGCCGACCTTTTCGTATGGGTTTACATGGTGTGGTTTCTCTCTAAAAAATGTATCTGAAAGAAACAGGTTAGTATTAGATTCCTTACCTTAGAATATCCCCAGGCGTCAGTCTGGATCCGGAAACTTTTGCGTAGCAGTACCCCTGCGCGTCGGTAGGCGTCGTCTGCAGGCGTCCCCTGCGGCTCCGCGTCCGTCGTCGGCGTCGTGCGCCGTGATGACGTCGCTGGAGTATATAGAAGCCGCCTCCGCGCGCTGACGTCAGTTCTTCTTTTTTCCGCGCCAGTTAGCGCAGATCCGAAGAGCAGTACTCCGGTCTTTTGACCAAGTTTTTGTTAAATCCTAATTCTTCTACGGTGCCGGTAGGATGCCCGGTTTCAAGAGTTGCGACGGGTGCGACCGCCTGATGTCGGTCACCGACCACCATCGACTCTGCCCCCGGTGTCTGGGCGCGGACCACGATGTGGAGTCCTGCGTCGACTGTCGGGCCTTGACTGGTAAAGCTAGGCGGGAGCGGTCCCGCAAGCTTCTCGAGCTCCGAGTGTCGGCCCCGCGTCGAGAGCGGTCCCGGTCCGGTCGGAGGTCGAGGGAGCGGTCGAGGGAACGATCGCGGAGCCGCCATGAGCGCTCCGGGAGTCGCCACCATTCCTCCGGTTCGTCAGGTAAGCGTAAGAAGTCGGGGCGTCGTCATCGCACCCCCGACTCCCCCCGACGCCCGCGTGATGCGGCCGGGGGTTCGGGTGGCCCCACCCCCGCGGCCCCGCGTGGGTCGCCGACGCCGTCTGCCCCATACCCGTCGGTCCCTGGGGAAGGTGCGTCGCGTGAGGAGATTGATGCGTTCCTCATGGCTATGAGGGCGAGGTCTCCTCCGGCGGGGCCTACGGCGCCTGCGGGCCCGTCGGTCCCGTCTGGGGGCCCGAGCGGTTCGGGTGCTCCTGCCCCGACGCCGCCGGTGGCTCCGGCCCTGGCGCCGCTGGGCCCCTCAGGTTCGTTGCCGGCTGGTCTACCGGCCTCTCCGGCGTCGATTCCGTTGGGTCATCCCGTGGTGCCGCCTCCGCGCGACGTCGGGACTCCGCCGTCGGCTCCCCGGCTCCGGCCGGCGTCGGCTCCCCGGCTCCGGCCGGCGTCGGCTCCCCGGCGCCGACGCCGCGCGGCGCCACCCCCATTCCCTCTCTGACTCCTGACGCGGAGTCGGACCGGCGTCGTCCGACGCCGGATCCGGCGCCGATGGGGCCCATTGACCCCGAGGAGCCAGTCTATGTCGTCGACCCAGTCTACGACGATGAGGACGAGTATGGAGAGGGTTGGGAGGGGTCTGAGGACCCTTTATCCCGTGCCTGCCAGTATGACGTGGACTGGGTAGGTGACTTGGGTGATGCCAGTGGCCTGGACGAGTCGCCCAACCCTGGGTTTGTCTCGCCTTCCCCTGTGGCGTCTGAGGCGGGGGCTGCCTATTCGGTGGTCCTGATGAGGGCTGCCAAGGCTTTGCGCCTTGAGCTCCCCGTCGCTAAGGTCAAACCTAACATTCTGACGGAAGTGTTTAAACCGCAGTCATGCCCTCAGGAGCCTCTGCTGCCGTTTAATGAGGCCCTGACGGATGTCCTTTTGGGCACCTGGTCCAGGCCCGCTTCCGGTGCGCCGGTTGACCGGAACGTTGCCAGGCGTCACCGTCCGTGCTCGGACGACCCTGCCTTCCTCTCCACCCATCCCTCCCCGGAGAGTCTGGTGATCCAGGCCTCCACTTCACAGTCCGCATTCCCGTCGGCCCCGCCCGATCGGGAATCGAAGCGGTATGACCAATTTGGCAAAAAGGTCTTTTCCTCTTTGAGCGCTGGACTGCGGTCTTGTAATACCGCGTGCCTCTTGGGCCGCTACACCCACTCCCTGTGGGATACGGTCGCGGAGTGTCTGCCGCAATGCCCACAGGAAGTGCGGGACAAGCTCAACCAGGCCTTGGTTGAAGTCCGGGACGCGGCGAGGTACTCGATCAGGTGTGGTCTTGACACGACCGACTCGCTGGGACGGGCTATGTCCACGACGGTGGCGATTCGTCGCCATGCTTGGCTGAGATCTGCCAACTTCTCGCCAGACGTCCAGAATGCCCTCATGGACATGCCATTTGATGGCAGTCGCCTGTTCGGTGACAAGGCGGACAACGCGCTTGAGCGCTTCAAGGACTCCAGGGTCACGGCCAAGTCCTTGGGTCTTTCGACCCAGCGCCAGCAGACGGGTTCGTTTCGTCCCTTTCGTGGCCAAGGAAGGGGCGGTCCCACGCGAGCTGCCAGCCACGCGCCGCAGAACGCTCCCCAGCGCGGTGGCGGCCGTGGATTCCGCCGAGGTGGCGGTAGAGGGCAGCGGCGAGGTCAGTCCACACCTCCCCCTGCTGCAGCCTCCAAATCTTCCTAGTCCGAGCTTTCGAGCTCACGTGACGCCAGTGGGTGGCAGGGTTCGCCATCACCACTCCCGCTGGCGCGCGATTACATCGGACAGGTGGGTGCTGCAGCTCGTCCGAAGGGGCTACTCCCTCCCCTTCGAGTCCGCTCCTCCAGCCATGCCACCGCAGAACCACCGTGTGTCGGGGGACCACTTGACACTTCTGCAGGAGGAAGTTACGGCCCTCTTGGCCAAGGGGGCCATCGAGCGCGTTCCTGGGCCAGAAGTAGGGTGTGGTTGCTACTCCCACTACTTTCTGGTGCCCAAGAAGGACAAAGGAGGCCTCCGTCCTATCTTGGACCTCAGGGACGTCAACGGCTTCCTCCGGAAGGAGAAGTTCAAGATGTTGACTTTGGCTCAGGTCTTGGCTGCTCTAGACCCACAAGACTGGATGGTAGCGTTGGACTTGCAGGATGCGTATTTTCACATCCCCGTCCTGCCGGCCCACCGGCGTTACCTGCGGTTCACGGTAGGCCACGAGCACTTTCAGTTTATCGTGCTCCCATTCGGCCTTACCAGCGCCCCACGGGTGTTCACGAAAGTGATGGCGGTGGTCGCAGCTCATCTGCGCCGGTTAGGGGTTTCAGTCTTCCCCTACCTCGACGACTGGCTGTTGAAGGCGGGCTCGCCCCAAACAGTCGTCCACCACCTTCAGATGACGGCAGACCTCCTGCACGAGCTGGGGTTCTCCATCAATGTGCCGAAATCACACCTGTGTCCCTCTCAAAAGCTCCTTTTCATCGGAGCGGTTCTCGACTCGGCGCAGTTTCGGGTTTATCCTCCGGAACGGCGGGTCCGGGATATTCAGGCTCTGATTCCCATCTTTCAGCCGTTATCCCGGGTTTCGGTCAGGTTGACGCTGCGGCTTCTGGGGCTGATGGCCTCCTGCATCCTACTGGTGCATCACGCCAGGTGGCGGATGCGGGCTCTGCAGTGGGACCTGAAGTTTCAGTGGGCCCAGCATCAGGGCAACCTATCCGACCATGTCCTGATCTCGGAGGGTACTGCGAGACAGTTGCAGTGGTGGCTTACGGACCGCGATTGGGTCAGAGGCAGATCCCTCTCCCTTCCCCAACCGGAGCACGTAGTTGTGACGGACGCGTCCCTCCAGGGCTGGGGTGGCCACTTGGGAGAGGCGGAGATCAGAGGCATCTGGTCTCCGGCGGAGTCCCGGCTCCATATCAACATGTTGGAGCTGCGGGCGATTCGCCTAGCACTGAAGGCATTCCTCCCCTTTGTCAACGGGAGTGTAGTGCAGGTGTTCACGGACAACACCACCGCCATGTGGTACTGCAACAAACAGGGCGGTGTGGGGTCGTGGACCCTTTGCCAGGAGGCTCTGCGCCTCTGGCAATGGCTGGAACGTCAGGGCGTGACTCTGACGGTTCAACACCTGGCAGGTTCTCTGAACGCCAGGGCGGACGAACTCAGCCGTCGGTGCTCGGTGGATCACGAATGGCGTCTGAACTCAGACGTGGCGAAAGGCCTCTTTCAGCAATGGGGAGAGCCTTGGTTAGATCTATTCGCCACAGAAGAGAACGCGCAATGTCATCAGTTCTGCGCGTTGGAGTTTCCAAGACGGCACTCGCTCGGCGACGCCTTTCGGCGCGAGTGGAGTTGCGGTCTGTTGTACGCCTTTCCGCCTATACCACTTCTGCCCAGAGTGCTGAAGAAGATCAGGCGCGACCGGGCCCAAGTTATCCTTGTGGCTCCGGACTGGGCTCGAAGATACTGGTATCCCGAGCTACTCAGCATGTCAGTCGGTCCCTCGATCCGCCTGCCCCTTCAGGAGGACCTTCTGTCGCAGCAGCAGGGGACGGTCCTCCACCCGAACCTGTCCAGCCTCCACCTCCATGCGTGGAGATTGAGCGGCGACAGTTGAGGCCATTCGACTTGCCTCCTGAAGTCTGTGATGTGATTCTGGCAGCCAGGCGTCCCTCCACAAAGTCGGTATACGCCTGCCGGTGGAACAGATTTGTGGCATGGTGCACAGCAAAGGCTGTGGATCCCCTTTCTGCCCCTCTTTCCGAGGTTCTCCTCTTCCTTCTTTCTCTTGCCCAGCAGGGCTCTGCTCTGGGCACTATCAAGGGCTACCTTTCTGCCCTTTCCGCCTTCTTAAGGCTACCTGATCAGCCATCTTTATTCAAGTCCCCTATTGTACTGAGATTCTTGAAAGGCATCACGCACATGTATCCTCCTGTTCCGTTCGTGATGCCTCAGTGGGACTTGAACCTCGTTCTGACATTCTTGATGTGCGCTCCCTTTGAGCCGCTTCATTCCTGTCCTCTCCGTCTTCTCACTTTAAAGACGGCCTTCCTGGTTGCCATCACCTCTGCCAGGAGAGTGAGTGAGCTCCAGGCTCTTTCTGTTAAACCTCCTTTCTTGTCCGTCCATCCTGACAAGGTGGTTCTTAAGACTAGGCCTTCTTTCCTGCCCAAAGTAGTTTCTGCTTTTCACATCGGGCAGTCCATCACCTTACCCTCCTTCTTCCCGCCTCCGCATCCTTCAAAGGATGAAGAGCGGCTCCATCGTCTGGACCCAAAACGTGCGCTTTCATTTTATATGGATCGCACACGCCAGTTCCGGGTGGATGACCAACTGTTTGTTGGCTACGTGGGTGAGAAGAAGGGAAGGGCGGTACAGAAACGAACCATCTCTCGGTGGGTCGTCCTGTGCATCAAGGCATGCTACTCTTTGGCTCGGAAGGAGCCTCCCGTTGGGCTGAGGGCCCATTCCACTCGGGCCACGGCGGCTACTACTGCCCTGGGCCGGGGAGTCCCTTTGCAGGACATTTGCCAGGCGGCTACGTGGGCCTCGCTGCACACCTTTGCGAGGCACTATTGCCTGGACAGTCAAGTCCGGAGGGATGGCTTCTTTGGCCGTTCGGTCCTCCAGGACTTTCTGGTGTAGGTTTGTATTGGTTCGCAGACCCACCACCGGGGTTGGTATTGCTGGGGTATCTATTCTAAGGTAAGGAATCTAATACTAACCTGTTTCTTTCAGATGAACAAGTTACTTACCTTCGGTAACGATATATCTGTAAGAAACAGTAGTTGGTATTAGATTCCTTACCGCCCCACCCATCCTCCCCGTTCTGCGAACTGATACCTAGGGTTAAGGACATCCCTTTCAGGGCCCTAGTTTCAAATGGCACCAGTGTTAGTTCTCACATGGCTCTGCGTGTTCTGGCGCGGAAAAGCTGTGTGCAAAGAACTGACGTCAGCGCGCGGAGGCGGCGTCTATATACTCCAGCGACGTCATCACGGCGCACGACGCCGACGACGGACGCGGAGCCGCAGGGGACGCCTGCAGACGACGCCTACCGACGCGCAGGGGTACTGCTACGCAAAAGTTTCCGGATCCAGACTGACGCCTGGGGATATTCTAAGGTAAGGAATCTAATACTAACTACTGTTTCTTACAGATATATCGTTACCGAAGGTAAGTAACTTGTTCTTTAAGTGTTGACTCCGTCTTGTACGGCAAGAAAGTAACGTTGTGTCTGCAATTGAGTTGTCCTGCTTACTAGTGTACTGCAGGGCCAAGACGGTTTGTTTTGCCCTAAACTAGAAAAGTAACTGAAAAGTAACTAGAAATTAATCTGAAGTAATTTCAAGCATTCCAAAGAGTTTACAAAGTATTTCCAACTACAAAGTAACATGTATGCTTTTATCAGACCAGTACACACAGCTTACCAGCTCAACCACACTACCACAAAAGAGTACTGTATTATCTGTTTTAGCCTTTGCTAGACCTCTGGGGATCCACTGGACTCTGTGTACACTATACCTCATTTTGGTATACTATATATAGAGCCAGCTTCGTACATCAAGTTTGAGTCCACTTGGCACTGGGCAAAATTAATGCAGTGAGGAAACCTCAGGTAGGTTATCTACCTCCACTATTGTTGGAAAATTGTAATTGTACTAGTCATAAATTCCACTAGAAAACGTTATTAAAAAAAACCACGTCAAATATTGTTAATGAAGGTAAGTAACTTTTCCTCCGACATTTATTTGTAAAGGATTTTTTTTCTAATGCCTGAATGAGTAGGGCAATGTACACTACTTTGACTAGAAATAAAAATGTAAAACTTTTTCTTTCCAGAAAAATATGTAGATAGACTTTTTGGTGTCAATCGTGATCGGATGTCAATGGACCAGATGGCTGTCCTCCTCGTTAGCAAAGTCAACGAAAGTAAAAATCATAGTAAGGCTTTTCTTTTAGCAATAGATATTTAAACGTTGAAAACATGCACTAGCACAAGTTTAAATATATATATATATATATTTTTTTTTTTCAAACCTTGCATTCCCTCCTGTCTTGATCTTTCTACCCTTTACCTTAAACTACATAGAGGCATTTACTTTTAATTGGTAATGTCCTCCTGGTTGCATTGTTTGGCAGTTTCCTTTATGTGGCTGCAGGAAATGCTGGTGTCACACAAATGCCTGCCACTAATGCCAATGCAACGCTTAGTTGAAGAGAATTGTACTAATTTTTCTTTACAAATATTTTATTGCAGCTCCTCCACACACAACTTGGAAGGACAAAAGAAAATGGAGACCTAGGTATTGGAGAAAGCCCGTCTCAGACAGCAGTAGCAGTGATGAAGATGAATCTGCTCAGAAACCTGTAAAAAATGGTACATCTTTTTCAGGGATATATTTAACTTTGTGCATGCAGTGCAGTGCTCTCACTTTCATTATTTCTTTTGACCTTGCTTTGCTTGCTATAGGATACTGCAATGTGTAAAAAGACAATCCGTAAAGGGTACAAGCCTTCCATACATTCCATTTGTGTGCCTGAACCATTCACTTGCATAGTAAATCTTGTATTCAATACACACACAATCGGTCCCTAAGACTACACATGGGACTTTGGTTTTTAGGACTAGATGAACCTTTAATGGAAGAACTGCATGGAGTCTTCTCTTACCTGTTGACTCCTGGAGCCATATCCTTTGATCAGCATGTGCCCCTCCATGTGATGGAGCACATGCGTTATGCTAGGAAATTTACAGGCGGCAGGACAGCACTGTAGACCCTGCAGCTGTCCGTGACACTTTAGCTCCTTGCTCCCTAATGTGGGGCAGCTGTTCAACCCAAGCTTTGCAGCAGCTGAGCAGCCAGAAAACTTATATACGTTGGACCATGCATTCCAAGCTGGGCTCTATAAAAACAACTTAAATAAATTATATATATAAAAAGAGACTCTGGATGTAGATTCCCAAGGTCCAAGAATTGTTAGCCCTAAAGTCTGGCACACGAGGATGCCTTATAGGTAGGCCTGTTGTACATCGAGTAGGAGGGGACTGAAATTCTTTCTAGTTGGAACAAGACAGCGGACCGCATGTCTGAAGTGGAGGGCCCACCTCATGTAAACACTAGATTGAGGTGGTGGATAAAAAAGAAATACCATCCATGATGCAGGTTTCGGCTTCAGTGTTCCCTGACCCCACTGAGCGACATGATAGTACTTGCTAATATGTATCATATATGCTGTAGAAAATTGAAAGTACTTTTGTGGGATATAATAATTCCTTAAGTTCTTTAAGAAACTGATCAGTGGGTCAGATTGAAAGAATGATCATGACACCCTATGGTAAATATCTAATTTGAGGTGGTTATCAGAGCCGCATCACCCCCCACACTCCCCACCCCTAAAGATCAAGCCACATTTTCAGATGGTTATCAAGCCTATAGTGAATAACCAGAGACCTTTATCAATTGAATTTAATCGTATGGTAGGAAAGGCCTTTGACGTGAAAAAATGCTGAAATATTTGCTACTTGGAAAAGCCTCCTTTCCATACAACCAACGTTCCCAACATGACAAGGCTCTTTTAGTTTCAAGATTCAGTAACTCAAAGGATAGTTTTGAAGCTTTTGACGAGTAAAGTGGAAGTTGATTTGAAAGCTACCTGGCCTATAGCGGGATGTGGCCTTGAAGGACTAAGTTGCCCTGTGGTGGTCTTGCATAAGGGCAACAAACTTGCAATGTCCATCACATGTGAGAGCGAGTGGGTGTCATGCTTGAGATGGCCAGAAGTGGATCACGAAGACTTTGCAAGTTAAGCGACAGTAAGCATAAACCAGGGAATTGTTTGAATGGTGGAGAGCTAGAATCACGAAAGTTGGCCTAGTCCAATGGAAATGTCAGTTGCCAAGGCACCAGCTCACAAAGTGGGCTAGCTATTGATTGAACTGGGATGCCTACTCATCCACCTTCCGGGGACACCAGAAAAGGGATTTTTTTTCAGAAGCTATTCAAAAATTTCGTCTTTAGAGTGTAATCCTCCAGTTGAATTTCTTGGGTGCCAGCCAGCAATGACATTCAAGGACGCCAGGAGAATACTTTGCAAAACAGTTCGGTTCTTTGCTAGATAGTAGCTCCAGAGGTGATTAGCTACAGTTGCCAGGTTTGTTTTGCTCTCCCAAATTCTTGTAGTGTACCGCTGAGATCTGAAACAGTAGGGTGCAGTTGAAAGAGCTTCGGGTCTGGCTTTTATAGCAAGGGGTTCAGGCTATCTGGTTTAGAACGCTTTTTCTGGCGACTCTAGCCTTCCTATTATCATTTGAAGCTCGGCACATCTGTGAGAAAGTGCCATCTTTCTTGCATGGTATGCCCCCACTTTTTGCGGAATTGCTGATGTACTTTGACCGAGTGTGCCCTGGGCTCCTGCCAATCTGGTACCCAGGGCCTGTGTTCCTTCCATAAAACTGCAGTGAAGCCTAAACCCAATTGGCATCGCTCGCCACATGTCAGCCCCTGGTAAATGGTACCCTAGGTACCCAGGGCCCTGTGACCAGAGAAGGCCCCAGCACTTATTGTGCCACCCTTAGAGACCCTGTACCCTGACACACATACACTGCCTTTGCAGGCTGAGTGTCTTGGTGAAGAACAAAACAGTCGACCTGTGCCATGCCTACAACACACTGCCCTGGCATACCTCAGTCACCCCTCTAGCTGGTTGCCCTATGCCAGTGGTGTGGGTACAGGTGCAGAAGCCCTGTACCCAGGTCCATTCCTGGGCACTGTAAGTGCAGTACTGCCATTAAGAGTATATGGTGCTGGGAGGTAGTCATCACGAACTCCACAGCACCATGATGGCTGCACTGAAGACTGAAGTTTGGTATCAAACTTCTCAGCACATTAAACCCACACTGATGCCAGTGTGGGATTTAATGTACAATGCACGACAGAGGGCAACTTAGAGTTGCCCCCTGAAACTAACCTACACCCGTCTCCTGACTTAGGCTGCCACACAGCAGACATGTTGCTGGACCCCTGGGTAGAAAGCCATCCGCTCTCGTGGGCCTGCAAAAATGCACATCATGGGGCGAGGTGCTAGTCCTCCGTCCCCGGGATGGGCAGGGGGAGCTTCAAAGGCATGCCGCCTTTTGTGAGCTTCTCCAGGCCACTTGCTGTACTCAGCCACTGGTCCCCACCGGTACTGACCCCCACTCTGGTGGGAAGACAGGCAGGAAAACCTAAGTGAGGAAAGGGGGAGTGCCAGCCTCTGCCAAACCCACCGCTCAGGTGGGGGAGGCGAGGTGAAGCACAACTCCATGCTCTTGCCATTTTGAGGATGGGGAGCCCTACTCAGACAGGCTCCTGCCCCCCTCCCACAGGAGAGTGGCTAGATAGGGGTTGTACTCACCCCAGGCAAGGGATTGCCAGTGCCGGTTGTGGTTCCCAGTCCGGCCCTGTCAGCAACCTCAAAAACCCCGGAGGACCTGACTGCCTTGCTCATCCAAAGACTGGGACTCCCACGAGCAGTGGTTCTGCGCAAACAGCAACAACCCCTGGTGCCAGCCAGGAACCGCAAATCAAGCACACTCTGCACTCTCCAAGCCCGGCCTCTGCCTACTTTTACCTCCTCCTACTACCTTTGGGGTTCCACTGGACTTTGTTCACACTGTACCTCATTTTGGTGCTGCTGTCAATCGACCGAGGGATACTGTGTGTGCCTGCACATTGGCGGTCACCCTTACCGCTTGCCGAGGAGAAGAACTGGTCGCCTCTGTCCCCCTGACGAGTTCTCCCGCCGCCGCGCTGGTGTCAACTGCGGGCGGAGCGAGGAGAAACTCGCTTTCCCAGGGGCCTCCATACCGGCGCACCTGGAACGCGTCACACTCTAGCGCCAGGAGGCGCTACTAAGGAGGGGCTCGCCCGGCCAATTGTGGCTGCTGTCAATCGACCGAGGGATACTGTGTGCGCCTGCACGTTGGCGGTCACCCTTACCGCTTGCCGAGGAGAAGAACTGGTCGCCTCTGTCCCGCCTGACTAGTTCTCCCGCCGCCGCGCTGGTGTCAACTGCGGGCGGAGCGAGGAGAAACTCGCTTTCCCAGGGGCCTCCATACCGGCGCACCTGGAACGCGTCACACTCTAGCGCCAGGAGGCGCTACTAAGGAGGGGCTCGCCCGGCCAATTGTGGCTGCTGTCAATCGACCGAGGGATACTGTGTGTGCCTGCACGTTGGCGGTCACCCTTACCGCTTGCCGAGGAGAAGAACTGGTCGCCTCTGTCCCGCCTGACGAGTTCTCCCGCCGCCGCGCTGGTGTCAACTGCGGGCGGAGCGAGGAGAAACTCGCTTTCCCAGGGGCCTCCATACCGGCGCACCTGGAACGCGTCACACTCTAGCGCCAGGAGGTGCTACTAAGGAGGGGCTTGCCCGCAACGTGGGACGCGAGCGGGACGCCCAGGGCAAAGCCCGGGCAAAGGGCGGGCCCTCTACGGCCCTCATCGGCCAGAAGAGGCTGGGCTGGGCCAGTGGTCCTGGCATAAGGATTACGTAAGTCACTGTTTCTGTTTTGTATCTACTTTGCCATTACCTCTCATCACTGAATGGCAACTGCAGCTACAAGCCCTGCTTTAGTGGGGTTGGACAAAAACATTACTAATCGAACACTGGACGATTACTTTCTCAAACCAGCCGTAGAAGGTAACAAGGAGCTCATGTTAGCTGAGAGGAGGGCAGACCGCCGTCGCTCTATTGAGCGTATCAAAACAGAACCTTCTCAGAACCTATAATGTCTGTTTCTTTGGTCGACGATCTGATTAGCCCCTCAGCAGACAACATCTCACTGACTCCCAGTGTACCCTTGCTCCTTCAAGAATGTTTAGCTCCGGCAGTGTCACCCACCCAAACCCAACTAACCACTCCAACAGTGACCAATGCCCTTACTAACACTCCTAAGATCCTGATATCTCCTACAATAAGGCCTGGTAAAGTTGTAAGAGGCAAAAACCCGAGGCTAGTGACTCTAAAAATGCATGGGCCCCCTCCACCTAAAAGAAGAAGGAAAACAACAACTGTGAATAAGCCCAAAATAAGTCACACCGAGTTTGGTAAAAAGATGAACACTGTTATTATAACACCAACGGGAGCTCCTGACATCAATCAAGCCATAACAGTCAGTTCTACTCCCCCGACATCTCCAGCTCAAGTAACTACAGAATCAGACATTACCCACATCCAGATGGAGGAGGATTCGCAATCCGCCACCCCCAAGTCACTTTTGGTCAATATTGAATTGATTATACGTAGCTATATGCTTGCATTGGCAGAAAGATTTAAGGGGATGGAGCTAAGACTAGGTAAAATTGAGGGGGACCTGACTGTGTTAGGGAATTTTGTACGTTCACAAGGACAACCTAAAGTACAACACCAACAAGTCATTACAACAACTCAATCCCTCCTAAAAAATACTGTGGGTCTTACACTTTCTAAACCCAGTACAAGCAATAGCCAGGCAGCTGTAGCAACCCCAGCTGCCTCTAATCCCCTAAATGTGGCCCCGAAAGCACATGGTGGCAATACCTGTAATAATTCTTTATCAACAGCCCCATCTGCTGCTCGGGGTAGACCTACTACTTTAATACCACCCAGTAACACAACCACTATTCCATCCAGGGAACCTAGTACTCTCCCGGATAGACTCCCTAGACCTGAAGGGAAGGA
Organism: Lissotriton helveticus; assembly: GCF_964261635.1. Taxonomy (NCBI): domain Eukaryota; kingdom Metazoa; phylum Chordata; class Amphibia; order Caudata; family Salamandridae; genus Lissotriton; species Lissotriton helveticus. The sequence continues at coordinate 484,796,012 of NC_136057.1, read as the reverse complement.
GAATAATTGGGGTAGAGGGGGCCAGCCTAGGATACCACCTACAGAACTCCCTCCAGAAGCATTACCGTATGTGGTTATACTTACCGGGGTCCCGGAACTGCCTAATGGTAAACGAGAGGGATACTCACAATTAAAAAATAAAATAACGCATTGGCTCTCTCTATAGACCTAAACCCATTGCGATAAATGGAGAGATAGTCCATGTCCGGCGCCTGTCTTGGTTGGGGGGTAGAGCGAAGGACATCGGCGGCGACGTCGTGGTTATAAACTTTAGAGACAGAAAAGCTGTATATCATATCTTGAACTGGCCATACGGCAATGAAAAGAATTGTATAGTACCACGCCCCCTGACGTACTTTTACCCCAGATCCACTGTCTTCCCCCCACAACACCTTAATAACAATATCTTCACCACTTCCCAACTCCTTAACGTTGAGTCTGCTTTGAATCCTGCATACATGTACCAACCGGCCCCATCATCAGTCATACATGGGTGGAACACTATACCTTTTCATCATAAAACAGGCCTAAATGGGAATATGTCAAATTTGTTACCATTTACGCCCTTAGAGCTCTCTAACAGGTTTGAGGCCTTTAGCGGCCTGGAGGATTGTGACTGATGTTTAAGGAGTGCAGAAGCTATGGGGGGTGGGGAAAGTGCTTCATGTCCCACAAGGTTACCTGTGAAGCTGGGGCGTCGTCGCAGTGAAAAAGATGCATACACTGCTTTAAAAACTGTTAATAAAAATAGTAGTTCCCCTAAAGTACCTTTTACAGTGTTCTCTGGGGAAACTGAGGTGCCTTCAATACTACTACAAGATACAAGGCCAGTAAATGGTGACACCGAAAGTGGCGCCGACAAGACAGAAAGCACAGCAGGTAACTACGAAAACCACCCCAGTACACTACTGTTAACTATGGATTCCCCATCCAAAATCGAGAACTCTCATATCCAGCATGGGGCATCTGTCCCTATATTTGAGCACAGGGAGTCAATTGCAATGAGCACCACGGGTTTGGCGGCAGCAGGCGTAGTGTTGCCTACCCCAACATCTACCCCATTTACTAGAGAGCCTGTCATTTGCCCTGCACCCGAAGACTGTGTAAATTTAATCTCATGGAATATCGCAGGCTTGGCAAATAAGTTACGAGACCCAGTATGGCTAACATTCATCAGAAAATTTAGCATAGTGTGCCTTCAAGAAACTTGGATAGAGAATAAAAACGTCCATATCGAGGGTTTTCTAAGCTTTATCAACCCAGCGGTTGCCTCGACTAGGGGCAGAGCCAAGGGTGGCTTGGCCATTTTCATTAACCTAGGCCTGCGCTGCAATATAAGCAACTGCCACAATGTTAATTTGAATATACAGAAGATTGACATAAAAAATTGTAAGAATGTGCTGACACTGGTTAACTTTTATAACGCTAATAGTAGTAATGAAGTTTGTAACATTGCCTCCCTAATTGATATATTGAGCAAAAATGTTCACACTGTATCACTGTATTTGTTGATAGCAGGCGACTTTAATGTCCAACCATGTGGTAACCCAGCTAGTACGCCAATGGGGTCCTTGGGGTGTAATATTGAGGAAGGTTTTCACTTCTCCCATAGTAGGGGCGGTAAGAATTTAAACGACTTAGTGAATGAATACAACTTGACTGTAGCCATGTCGTTGGTCCCCGATACAAAAATCTTTGACACCCCAACCTTTAAAGGACATGGGCAGGGATCCTTCATTGATCATATATTAATATCCCCAGATGTTGTTTATTGGGTCTCGCACTTTACTATCCTCACTAGTGTATACAGTGATCATAATCCCCTTCTCTTAAACTTGGGTGGACCATTATTAGCTAAACGACAGCCACGCACCGACCATGGTACGCTAAGGTGCGTAAATGGCAGGTGTCGCATTAGATGGTCAATGATAAATCAAGATACCCTGTATACTAAAATAACCAGCGCATGTGAAGAGGAGCTGTCTGTTTGCTTATCGTCTGTATCAACCCCCGCGAACATTTTGTCCAGGTTCGAGGGGTTGGTCACCAAAATTGGCTCCATGCTCACAGCGCCTACAAAGGGACATAGTGAGAATAATTCCAAATGGTTTGATTATAACTGCTCAAAGGCAAGTAGGGTTTTGAAACACGCACTAAAAACCAAACCCAGAGATTGTGACTTGATAAAAAATCTCCGTATGGCCTATAGGAAAGCCATAGCTATCAGAAAAAAGGAAATTAAGGCTAACGTTATTAAATCCCTTTTAGACCCTTCAGTGTTGGGGAACAGCAGCAAGTTTTGGCAAATAATTAACAAACCTTTGTTTGACAACCCAAACGACACAGCCCTTGGAACAAACATCCCAGAGGGGAAGTGGGTGTCCCATTTCAGCACAATTTTTAAGAGTAATGAGCACCGGGTAGACCACGATGTTTTATCTTCAACTGTGACTCCACTGTGTTTCACAGTACAAGAGACTGCTAGGGGAATACAGGGTCTAACCATCAACAAGGCCCCAGGCCCGGATGGTTTGCCGCCGGACCTGTTTAAGTCCAGCATCCCTTTCTGGGCTCTGGTTCTCACGGCTGTAATAAACGCAGCAGTGACAACTGGATGCCCAAGTATTTGGGGTCTCTCGACTATAGTCCCCATTTTTAAGAAGGGCGATCGCAGCAGCCCGTTATGTTACAGGCCAATCTCTTTAATAAATTCAGTAGTTAAAGTGGTGGGGGGTGTAATTCTTAACAGGTTATCTACTTGGGCTAAAGATAATAACATCCTTTCACCCATACAATACGGGTTCAGACCAGGCCACTCAACCATTACGCAGTGCCTGAACCTATACCTTATCCTAAGCAAGTATACACTGGCGAGACAAGGCACTGTCTACATGGCATTTATGGACCTGTCGTCCGCATTTGACTGTGTAGACAGAAGCCTATTATGGGCTGCTTTGTTGAGAATGGGTGTAGAGAGGAACCTTGTCAACTTCCTCGCTGATCTGCATACAGATACCAGAGCGAACGTCCGTTACTCCCAAGACCTTAATGTAACGGACGAATTCAAAATAAATCGGAGTGTCCGACAAGGCTGCATCTTGGCCCCATTTTTATTTAACCTGTATATTAATGAACTGAAGGAATTTCTTCTTAACGTAGAAGCAGATTACCCCTTAGTTGAGCGCAAAGGGGTACCTGTATTACTCTACGCAGACAATGCTGTTCTTATTTCTAGAACAGCAATCGGCCTCCAGAAACTATTAAACTCCTTCCACAAATTCATGGAGTCACGTGGCTTAAGCATAAATAATACCAAGTCCTACGCTATGAAAGCAGGTAAGGGTGTTTTGAAAACTGATCATTTCAGTATAAATGGGGAGAAAATTCCATCAACCAACTCCTTCTCTTACCTCGGGGTCCTGCTAGATCACAAATTATCATGGGGCCCAGCAGTCCCCAAGAAGAAGGGAGAAACAATAAGGGTCAATGCGGCCATTCTTGGCTTTGCAAAAAAAATCGGCAATTGCCCGATGGTCGCATCGCTTAAATTGTACCAGGCAAAAAGCGTGGCCGTTGCCTGCTATGGGAGTGAGCTCTGGGGCTATCGTAAGATTAAAGACCTAGAGATCACAGAAAATAACTTCCTAAAAAAGATTCTGAGACTCCCCAGGGGCATTGGGAACTACTCGGTACACGAGGAGCTGGGGATCCCCTACTTAGGTGACAGAATAGCAGTAAGCCCTGTTATATGTTGGTTGAATTGCTGGCTGAACAACGACATTCCATTAACACATGCTCTACTGAAAGAAGCCTTACAGCTAGATGGGAGGTTTAAAGTACCGTGGGTGAAGTACATAAAGGACAGCCTAACGGCAATCGATCGACAGGATCTGTTCTATGCCCCAAACTTAATTACAAAATCTGATGTGAGCTCGGTTAAGAATGCTATACTACTGTTAAGAGGTACTGACAGAGAAGAGGTTGAGATACAGAAGGTCAGTGTTCGGAAACACCTATTATTAAAAACTTGCTTGCAAATGGAACCTTACCTGACATGGCCTATGTCAAGCTATGAACGATTTCTGTTAACAAGGTTCCGCTTTGACCTCTATCATCTTCTACTGGCAGTCCCAAGTGGGGCTCAACGGGGCGAAGTGTTGCCAGCTTGTGGCTGCGACGGAAAGTCTCCTCAAGATCTGGCACACTTCCTTTTTATCTGCCCCTATTACTCCACCCCACGGAAATTATACCTTAAACCGTGCCTTAAAAAGTTGAGTTTCACACAAATTAAACCTGCACTTTATTACTTACAACTACTGAATAGCGATTGCACTTTATTTGTATGTAACTTTCTTAAAAAAGCCATCTGCTTTAGGAAAAGCATGGATGGCTAACCACGCTGCAAACATTTTAGGTGATTTTTAAGATTACAGTTATTTATATTTTTAATTATATATTGCCCATGCTCATACTGTCTGATATATTGTACTGTAACTGTCATTATCTGTCATTTGAATTTAATTGTTTGTAATGTTTTTTATTTATTGTGTGCTTATAAATTGTACTTTTATGATTGTAAAACCTACAATCTAATAAAGATTCTGAACTTGAACTTGGTACAGTATATACAGAGCCAGCTTCCTACAAAGTTCAAGTTTATTCTTGGACATTGCCAGTGAATAGGTAATCCATCTTGAGTAGAAGTACTGGGAACTGGCGATTTAAGAGTTCCACAGCTACTTGATTGCTTCACTGAAACTAAAGATGTTTGATATCAGACATCTCGTATTAATAAGCCCACACTGATTCCACTGGTGAATTTAATAATACATGCATCCAGAGGGGACCTTGGAGGTACCCCCTGAAAACCTACCAACCTCTACTTTGTTGACTGGTGTAGTCTAGCCTGCCACCACAGACCGGTTTCTGACCCCCTGCAGGTGAGATTCTACGCTCTGCGGGCAGAAACCATGCCTGCTCTGCCTGGAGGCCTTGTCACCTCCTCCAAATAGGATGGCTAATAATCAGGCAGGAGGCTTCAAAGGCCTCTGCCACTTTATATATGCGACCCAATTTTTCCCCCGACAGGAGAAATGCCACTCCCTGGTCCGGGCCCATTTGGCACCAGGACAGGCAGGAAAAGCTAGTCGGAAGGTGTGTTCACTATCGGGCCAGTTCCACCCCTAAGGTGGGTTACCTGATGTGAAGAAATAATAGACTCCTCCTGTAGCTGAAACTGTACCAAGAACCCAGGTAGACTGCCAACCCTCCAAAAATTGCCAGCAATCTCCCTTGGAGTAGAGGAGCTAATCTTGTGCAGTCCGCTGGCACCAAAACAGTAGAGTCTGGTTTACTGTACTGTCACTCACCAGTCCTACTGATGCAGCAGCTGCCCAGGAAGATGTCTGCATACTGCAGAAGGGCAGATCCGTCTCCCCACAAAGTGATAGGACACCAGGACCAACCAGGCGAAACTCCAACAGCATGGAGACCAAGCAGCCATCGAGGGACATCCGGACCTCCGAGACCCACTTCCGGAGTGGCCCAGCTGTCCTGGTTTTTGCACCCTCAACTGGCGAGACTGACAACTGCAAAGCCCTTTGATGCACCACCCCACCTGACCAAATCCCTCTGCGCCCGAGAGCCCCAGCCCCAGCTACCGAGAACAGACTGTGCTGTCTTTCTTCCAGTACCCTTGCGAACCAAACCCCCTTCGGGTGTTCCCGTTCTTGTTTCTAAGTCTCCCTGTGCTGCCTGTTTTTAGGTGTCCCTTCAGTGTAGCGCATAATGCTTCCAGCACGACTGCACTCTGACGCCCCTGGCAGGTAAACTCTAAGTGCTGGTGGTACTTTGAACCTTGCCCCTCTAGCACCTTAAATCCTGAAGGGCTCCCCCAGAAACCTATTGCAAGTACCTGTATACTGTATATGCCTTTTTCTCCTATGTGATAGCATTGCACGTAAAGACTCATTTAAGTGATTATTTTACTTACCTGTGAAAATCAGTATTTTAAAAAGTACTTACTTGATAAGGAAATTCTTGGTATCAAAATGTATATAGAAAATTGCGCCTCATTTCTAAATTGGTATCAGACTTAGACTGTGTGATCTCATTTATTGCCAGTGCTTAGCAGTATCCTTGTTAAGCCTAACTGTACGCCCACACTGCCACAAAACAGAGCATTTAGTGTTATCATTGTTGCCTCTGTAAACCAATAAGGGTTACCTGAAGTCTCTACAGAGTGTACCTCTTTTGGTCCACTATATAGTGTCCTCTTCTTACAAGCATCACCATATAAGACTCGTCCTTCCTACAGTATACAAGAAAGCACATTTCTCATTTAAAGTTTTGGAAGAAACTACACTATGCTACATTATAAGAGTTTACAAGTTATAAGACTTGCCTTACAAGAGGTTAAAAAAAAGCAGCCTGATAGAAGGCTGTATTGGTCCCATTGTATTTCCATTTTTAAATCCAAAGCCAATTGTAATAAAAAAAAACACTAACATAAGAATAGGGTCCATGAGATTATTTGTTTCATACAGAGCACTGTAAAAAAAAATTCAAAATGCAGACTTTTTGTGTGGTCCTGCCCATGGCATTTCACCAACTGCACTGCAGCCCTAATTAAACATCGCTGCAGTTGTAGGTGGTGAATTGCCCAGCAGGGTGGCCAGGAGAGTGGAGTTATGGAGGGCATCCCATAAAAAAGACAGTAACCGAGGGATAAATATCCACATCGTCTGTTTGTTCCTCAGTGAAATGTCTGCAAATTAAAATTTTCAATTTTTGAAAGGTTTCAATATCTTCCACAAGAAATGTTCTGTCATAGGGTAATGGGAGGGGGAGGTGTCCCCTTCACACAAGGTTCTTTAGTCTTCAACTTATAAACATGCTTGTATCATGCACTTGACTGATGTAAATGTTTTGTGCTTTCAATAACTTTCAGTTAATTGAAATACTGTAATTTTTCCTGAACCCCCTCCTCGTCCAGCTCCCCCCAGCAAGAATATCTCCTCCAATGTAGGGAAACTCGCAATAGAAATACCCAACCCAATGCACTGATTAGCAGTGGTTTTGCATTACTTGAATGATTGTTTTATTTTTTGTATGTAGTTGCTGTATGAAGCTGGCTATATAGTGTACCAAAATGAGGTACACCATGTAGAGACCAGGTGTCCCTTACTAGTGTACAGGTGCTTGCTTTAACAATCCCAGGATGCTCTATTTGTGATAGTGTAGTCGAGCAGCCTTAGTTTTATCATAGTGGAGTGTTAGGCATTTATTGTACACAATGAGTCAGTAAATAAGACACACTCCATATGGAAATCTAACACCAATTTGGAATAAGAATGTAGATTTTTATATTACGATGCCAAGATCTTCGAGAGTAGGTAAGTACTTTTCGAGTTAGCCATTTTCAGAAACACAGAAAATGCAGATGTCAGATTTGGGGCATGAGCCTTGAACGCGGTAATGTTATCCAATGGGAGAAGCATACACTGCATAGGGGTACTTGCAATCCAGTTATAGAGTAGTTCTGGTGGACTTAAGGTAAGAAACGGCCAAGGTCCTTAGAACCACTAGCATTTTTGGTTTACCTGCCCTTGTGTAGAGCTGCTGGTCGCAAGGGTAGCATCACATGCTACAGCTGAAGTCAGTGGGGAAACCTGTAACGAGAGAGGCTGCAAATGGGGACCTGAATGGCTGAACCCAAAGGGGGCGACGCTCTTGATCTCTGGAGCAAGGATGCACCGTTGGTAGGCCCAATACTCTTTGGTTGAGTGGCTCAGGAGCTGCATGGGGCTATTGATGTCAGTTGAGGTTTCATTAACATATGGGTGTTTTCCCTACAGAGAAAATAATTATAGAGCCCTGTGATGGAGAGCTAGGATTAATTGTAAAGTTTTTTTACTTAAGAATTTCTGATAAATTGTGGAAGTGATATTACTTGATAGAACACCTTTTAAACTGCAGCAGGGACAACATTTTAGACTGACATCTTTTACTGTATATATTCAAAGATATATTTCTTTCAGCTTTCTGTGCAGAGCTCAAAAGGAATGTGCCAACGTTTGATGCTGTTGTCACACCAGATGACGTGCGATACTTTACGAGTGAGACGGATGACATTATCAATTTGGAAGCAAGTGTGCTTGAAAAACCTTATGATGTTCAACTATGGCTCAAATTGGCCTATAGGTATCTGAATCAAATGGAGGGGTAAGTGTTTACACATATGGGTGTGTGTGTATATGCATGTATTTGTGTGTTCTTTCATAAAAAAATTTTCAACAAGTGTATTTGGTCTTCTAAAATTATCGTTCATGCTTTTGCAAATGTGCCCCTGTTATACAGTCTTTAACTTGTAAAATGAAATGATAGTGTAGGAAGCTGGCTTTTATGTGGTGAACCAAAATGAGGAACACTATGTAGAAAGTCCAGACTCCTATTAGCTTACAGGGCTAAAATTAATAATCCCAAATGCTCTTTGGGGTAATGTGGGCAAGCAGTTTAGGCTTATTAGAGGGCAGTGTTAAGTATTTGTTGTACACAGTTAATTAATGAAACACATACTCAAGAATAAACTCTAGACTAATTTAGAAAAATAACGTATTTTCATATATTAGACACTATCCGAATCAGGTAAGTACTTTAAAAGTTATCAAATTTTAAAACCGTAATATTAGAAAATTGCAACTGTCAAATTTGAGGGATGAGCCTTGAACACAGTAATGTTATCCTATGGGCGAAACATTCACCACACAGGTACTTAAAGGCGATTTAAAGGACTGTTCTTCTGGAATTCAAGAAAGTAGAGGCCAAGACCCAAGAAAGCACCAACACTCGTGGTGTCTGGGTGCAGAAGTGCCGTACACAGTGGTAGTCTTGAGTGGTACACGCTAAAGTCAATGGAAAAAGCACCTATAAAAAAAAGACCATAAAATTGGGGACTGGGGAACCAGTCTGGCAGAACCCAAGGGGGGCATGGCTCATGAAAGTCTCAGGGCTATAGAGAAACCGTTGGTTTACATTAACTCTGGGGAGCTCGGATGCAGAGGTGTTTTGTCTGGTGGATCGGTGAGTAAGGGGCTCTCTCAGTTCTTGGTGTACCTACAGAAATGGTAAAACACACAGCAGGGCCACTCTTGGTGCAGAGCTGACCTAATAATATCCTTCACTTTGCACCAGTATCTCGGATATTGGTGGTGGGCAGCTCCTGGGGGTCCTGGCATCTCCTAGCTTGACAGGGAGACTGATCTGAGCTCCTGGAGCAAAGAAGACCTCTGTTCGAGGCATTTGGGCTGCTGAATTCATATCTTGTGCATAGATCGCTGCCTAGTGTTGGGTCCGGATGATTGCACTTTGTTGTCCTGGAAGAGTCTTCGAAGTATGACGAGATAGGTGACTCCTCACCTGGACTACAGTGCGCATGGGCATCTTCTCCATCCTCAGATTGTTTTTTTCTGCCATTGAGTTTGGATGTTATTCCTTTACTCCAACTTCGGAAACCGAAACTAACTACTTTAAAGGTCAAAAGGCCTTCGACTTCGACGGTATTGTTCTCATTCTGTACTACTTGACTTGACCAACCTTTCCGTCTTGATCCGGTTGTCGACGCAGGCCGTTGGGCCTTTTCGACGCCACGTGGGTCTGCTGTCGATGGAAAGGAGCCCGTTCAAAAGGTGCCCACAATACCACTCCAAATTCCCGCATACTGACAAGCATACAGTATGCAACAAGTGCTTATCACCAGAGCACAATAAACAAAATTGCCCAGCGTGTGCCCAATTCCGTTCGAAGAAGACCATCCGGATTTGACGGGCCGCTAGGCAAGAGATGCAGCGGTCGGCACCGGAACCGGAGAACATCTTCGATGAACGCGACCACCCAGAAGCGGTGGACTCGGACCTAGAGATCGTCACCGTCGAGGACCAGTCGGACTCCGACGACGAGATCCCACTGGGGCAAATCGTGAGTACACAGCCCCCAACGCCGCTTATCCCGAAACAGAAGGCTCCGGTCGAAGCCTCGCCTAAAGACCTTAGCCGAGATCGAAAAACCCCTTCAGAAGCCCTGCCCTCTGGCTCGGCTCAGAAGACCAAATCAAAGCCTTCCGAGAGCCCAGGACTAAGTAACGTTTCCCCCAAAAAGGTCGTCTAACCCGAAAAGTTTGTCGAAACTAAGGTAGTCGACCCAAAAAAGGCTGTCGAGCCAAAAGTCGTCAAACCGAAGAAGGCCGTCGAGCCAAAGGTCGTCGAACAAAAGGTCGACCAGCCAAAGGGCGTCGAGCCGAAGAAGGGGGTCGAACCAAAAATGGTTGTTCACCCCAAAAAGGTTATCGAGTCAAAAGCTATCGAGCCGAAGAAAAGCCTCGTACCTAAACAGTTCATCGGTCCGAAAACAGCACCCGATCCTAAAAAGAGTACAAATAAACCAAAGCCAGTCGAACCGAAAAACGTAATCGACTCGACCAAAGACACTGACCCTAAAAAAGGCGTCGAGCACAAAGAGGATCGACTCGAATAAAGTCGCCGAACCAAAAAAGGCTACCAACCCCAAACCGACAGTCAAGCCGAAAAAGACTCCAGAACCAAAGGCCCCCGAGCCAAAAGGTCACAAGCAAGTCAGTAAGCCAAAAACATCGGCGCCAAAACCACGGACAGTGGAAGAGGAACTCTTCCATCCTGATCCAGAATCAGCGGAACAATCAAAACTGTATATAAACCCTGAAACCGGCAAAGTTACCATCTATTACTGGAAAAAGAGACCATTGGACACTTACACTACTTGCCCTGTACCACCAAAGAATAAGGACTTCGGGACATCACCCTCTAGGCCTTTTACTACTCCTCCTTTCTATCCTAATATGCCTTTTGTGCCCTACTCTCCTACACACTCGGAATACAATGATGAGGATAACATGGGGGAAGATCCTCAGGAAGATTTTAATGACCCAGAGCATCCACAGGCTCAGGATGACACATGGGATGATCAAAATGATCCATATGACTCACAACACATCCCTGACACCTCCCCATGCCCTACTAAGCCGTCACCTACTGACGACACCATTGTGTTTAACCAACTGCTAGATAGGGCAGCAAAATACCACAAGGTCGACATGCACACTGACCCAATAGAAGAAGATTTTCTATTTGACACTTTTCCAACCTCCGAGAAAAATGTCAGGACACTTCCTATGCTAAAAGGGGTACTAAAACACGCGCCAGACATATTCAAGGATCCAGCCAGGGCACGGGTGCTCAATCCCAGGGTTGAGAAAAGATATAAGGCGACCCCTACAGACCCTACTCACATTAAATCCCAATTGCCTCTAAACCCACTGGTAGTAGCAAACGCTCGCAAAAGAGCCAACTCGCAAACAGGAGACGCTCCACCTCCTGACAGAGTCTAAAATATTGGAGGCCTCAGGCAAAAGAGTGGCCTCACAAGCTGCTAATTCATGGAGGATCGCAAACGCACAGGCTCTTCTAGCTCGCTATGATGGAGCGCACTACGACCAGCTTGAAGGTTTACTGCAACACCTGCCAGAACCTTTCAAAGCTCAAGCTAGCGGCCTCATACAGGAAGGCAAATTTATAACTAATGCTTCCATTAAATGTGCACTAGACGCAGCCGACAGCAGCCAGGTCAGTTAACACTAGTGTGTTACGACGCAGACACGCATGGCAACGCATCTCTGGTTTTAAGAACGAGGTGCAATCCACCATTCTTAACCAACCAGTTAATCAAGACTTCCTGTTTGGTCCTGCAGTAGATACCATTTTAGACAAAATGATAAAGCTACTGAAACTGCAAAATCTATGGGCGCGCTGCAGTTTCAACAACCTAGAGGTTCCTTTTGTCGGTCCTCCTACAGAGGCGCCGCAAGAGGTAACACTTCACAGACTTCCCAGCATATCCAAATCAATCAAGGATAGCCAACATCCAGATTCTCATTCAGAAATTTGAGCCACAACACTCTTTGCCAGCTAGAGTATTCATGCAACTCATAGGCATGATGGCCTCCTGTATATTCATTGTCCCCCATGCCCGACTACAAATGCGTCCACTACAGGAATGCCTAGAACGGCAGGGGAACCAAGCTCAGGGGCAATTAAAAGACCTAGTGTTGGTGGACAGTCGCGCTTACAACTCTCTGCAGTGGTGGAACCCACAAAACCTTTCCAAGGTTCCAGGAACCGGTTTCACAAGTAATACTAACAGCGGACGCATCACTGACCGGTTGGGGAGCCCATTTACTACAATACACAGTCCAAGGGCTCTGGATAATCAAACAAAGGAGACTGCATATCAACCAACTAGAGTTGCTAGCTATTTTTCTGGCACTAAAAGCATTCCACAAGTACCTGTTCAAAAAGGCTGTGTTGATCCGGACGGACATAACAGCCATGTACTATATTCAGAAACAAGGAGGGACACTCTCCACAACTATCCCACTTAACACAGAACATATGGAAGTGGGCAATTCCCAAAAACATTTTTCCCCTAGCAGAACACCTGCCTGGAAAAGACAATCCAGTAGCGGATCTGCTAAGCAGACAGTCAACAGCTACACAAATGGGAGATTCACCCTCAAGTTCTACAACCATTCTTCCAAAAATGGGGACAGCCAGAGATGGATCTGTTTGCCACAAACGAAAACTCAAAAGGCCAGGTTCCCACATCCGTGGTCACAGGGCAATGCGAGGTGGATGAACTGGTCAGGCAGATTTGCGTACGCTTTTCCACCAGCTCCACTGATTCTGCTAGTGGTGTGCAAACTACGTCAGCAGTCACTCACAATGATCCTGGTTGCTCCCACATGGGCGAGACAACCATGGTTCTCTTCCAGGGGATCCTCATCAAAGTCATAAGCATTAGAATATTCCCGCCCATGTGCGGGACCCCGGAAACACTATATTATATGTGCCCCATATATATATATATATATGTGTATGTATGTATGTATGTATGTATGTATGTATGTATGTGTGTATGTGTGTATGTATGTATGTGTGTATATGCATGTGTATATGTATGTGTATATATGTATGTGTATATGTGTGTATATGTATGTGTATATGTGTATGTGTATATGTGTGTATATGTATGTGTATATGTGTGTATATGTATGTGTATGTATATGTATGTGTATGTGTGTATATGTATGTGTATATATATGTATATGTATGTGTATGTGTATATATATGTATGTGTATATATATGTATGTGTGTATATATGTATATGTGTATATATGTATATGTGTGTATATATATATATATGTATATATATATGTATATATATATATATGTATATATATATGTATATGTATGCAATAGCAGCCAAATAAATAACAGCTGAAATATGCTGAAAAGAATTTCCACCATACATGAGTAATAAGCATGAGAAAACATGAGAAAAACACAAAGTTTGTTTTAGAAACTGTTTTAATGCTCAGAAAGCAGTAGAAATTCTCATAACTCACTGGAAGCATAGAAAAGCTCCCAGGCTGCATTGCAAACACAGTCTAAAATGACTGAAAAGCTAACCTGTAGCTACATAGCAATAAACTGACACCGTGCCTTTAAGGTACCCATGACCCCCAGTATCCCATCATGCCTCAGGGGTGACAGTTAGGTCAGTTGTTCTTTCCGGCTCCTTCAGAGAAGGACCCTGGTTACACAGCTCCACTAATTTTCCTGTTTTTTGACAGAAAAACTCTTCACTTTTGACAATTTTTTGTTCTTACTCGACATTTAACATCTAGTCAAGAAAGATACTGTCTTTTTCAGTCATTTTGGTGAGCATTTTCCCTGAAAATGCCTTCACTCTTTGACAAATGCCCTTCTTGTGGCAAGAAGAAGGCCAAGTCAGACAACCACGACGTCTGTATCCTGTGTCTGCCTGAGGAACCTGATCCAGGCACCTGTCCTCATCGTGAACACCTGTCAGGAAGAAGTTTAAAAGACAGGGAGAGGATTTGCATTTATGGCCTAGCTCATAGGTCATCAAGAGGAAGATCTCCGGTGAGGAAGGGCTCCAAGAAGACTCATTCATCTTCCAGAAAGAAGTCTTCACACCCCTCACCTTCAGCGTCGGGCTCGGCGCTGAGAAAAGAACCACCGGTGGATCATTCATCGTCTAAACTACCGTCGACGGCGGGCTCGCCATCGAAGAGAAGACCAGGTACGTCGACAACGTCGAAGGATCCAGTTCCATCGTCGAAATCCCCTCCGCCGGCGTCAACCGGGCGACGTCCGACGTCGAGGAAGGGAACTCCGCCGCCGTCAACCGGGCGACGGTCGGCGTCGAGTTCCAAGACCCCTCCGCCGTCGTCAACCAGGCGACGACCGGCGTCGAGGGAGGTCACCCCTCCACCGTCGTCGACCGGCGTCGAGAAGTGACTCCTCCGCCGTCATCGAAGAAGCGACGTTCGGCGTCGAGGACCAAGACACCTCCGCTGTCGACAGGGAAGAGTCGATTGGCGTCGAGGAGGCAGTCTCCGTCGGTGTCTCGTCAGCTCTCGGCGTCGAGGGTGTCCAATACCCCTCCACCGTCGTCGCACAGACATTCGACGTCGAGGCAGAAAACTCCGTCGACGGCTGATCATCACCGTTCAACGTCGAGAGAAAGGCCTCCGTCGACGATTGGACATCGTCACTCGACGTCGAGGCAGGGTGCTTCGTCGACGACGGGACATCGTCGTTCGACGTCGAGAGAGAGGGCTCCGTCGACGGCCGGTACTCGCCGTTCGATGTCGAGACAGGGAACTCCGTCGGCGGCTGCTCATCGCCGCTCGACGTCGAGAGACCACACATCCTCGCATAGACATTCAAAAACAAGATTGTTTGATCCGCCGACTCCACGAAAGCACTCGACCACGAGGGAAGATCGCTCGACGTCGAGATGTTCAGATGTGGTGATGGTAACGGAGTCAGCTTCCCGTCATTCCACCTCAAGGTCCTCTGGCTCCACGGCATCTTCGAAGTCCAGAAGTCCGGTACGCAAATCACCTGAGCGTCGGACAGACCCTTGGGGGGATAAAGTCAGACTATCACCTAGATGGTACAGGTCTTTGGACCATTGGAGAGATTCTGGGGCTGCAAAGCGTATGCAAGACTATGCCAGCTCGCAGCACAGGTCTCCTCTTCAGGATCTGGTGGAGGAGATGGACAAGCATAGCCCTCCCAGGCGCAAATCTCCTGTGAGACCACCTACCAGATCTCCCAGGCCCCGATCTCCCAGAAATAAACCACAGGAGCGGGTCAGGTCTCGCTCTCCTAGACGAGAAGAGCGTTCGAAACGATCAAAAGAGAGGAGGCACAGTGTTCACCGTAGACGTCGACGAACTCCGTCTACTTAATCTACCTCTTCTACCAGGTCTTCCAAGAGGGACTACTCCCCTACTTTGACGGACAGTCCTACGTCCCGATCCTCCCCAGTGGATGACATTGGCACGTATCTGGATGTCTTGCAAAGAGGAGCTCAGAAGCTGAGCATTGAAATGTCTGTCCCTCAGGTTACAACGACAGTCATTTTTGAGACTTTACACAAAAAGGCGATCACCCGTCCTCTACTACCGTTAGTCCTGGGGATTATGGATCCTGTCAAGGAGGTATTCCTAACTCCGGCGGCTATCAGGGCTGTGCCAGCCCGCATCCAGAAGAAATACAAACCGGCCTCTTCTGACCCGGTTTTTGTACGATCTGACCCTCCAGCAGATTCGGTTATTGTGGCAGCGGCGAGGAAGACACACGCAGTTGCCGGTTCTTCTTCAGTCCCACCAGACAAGGACAGCAAGACTCCTGGGGTCGCAAAGTTTGCAACTCAGCTGCGTCGACTCTTAAGGTTTCTAGTGCGGCTGCACTTCTGGGTCGCTACGACAGAGCCTTATGGGACTCTATGGAAAGGTTCAAAGCCAAGCTGCCAAAAGACGACCAGCAGGATTTTGAAGAGACCGTGACTGAAGGATGTCTGGTGGCGAATCAGATGATAAGCACGGCTGCGGATGGTGCTGTCCTGGCGGCGCACTCCTATTCTCATGGGGTTTGTGCCAGGAGATCGGCATGGTTGCGCCTGACAGGCCTGAAGCCGGATGCTCAGCATCGCATCCTTAATCTCCCCTTTTCGGGTTCCGCTCTCTTCGGGGAACATGCTGACGAGGAAATGACCCGAAGGAAGACGGAGCTGGACACAGTGAAAGCGGTGGGCTTGGAGAAAAAGAAGGAATTCAAGCGCCGCTTCAAGACCAACAGGGGGAGAGGGGCTCAACAGAGGGTTCAAACCCCTCAGTGGTCCCAAAATAAGAACCAAGGGAAACCCCAGTTTCGAGGTAAACCTGGCAGAGGTAGAGGAGGTCATCAACAATCCTCTAACACCACCAGAGGAGGAAAAGCCTGAGCAGTGGCTTCCTCTGGCGCCGTTACCCACTCCAGTGGGAGGAAGTGCTTCACAACACCTGGCAGAGTGGGTCAGCATCACAAAGGATCAGTGGGTGCTGAATATACTGCGCAATGGATACAAACTACGTTTCCTTGCTCCTCCAAAGAACATACCTCCAAAGAGCGCTTCCCCTCACCAACTAAGCTTGCTCCGAAGAGAGGTAAAAGTCCTACTACAAAAGCGAGCGATAGAGGAGGTTCCTCTCGCTCAAAGAGGAAATGGAGTTTACTCCAGGTACTTTCTTGTCCCCAAAAAAGATCAGGAGGACAAGTTCAGACCAATACTCGATCTACGACTTCTAAACAAGATCATCATCAGAGAAAAGTTCTGCATGCTGGCTCTTCACCAAATATGCCCACATCTTCAAGTCGGAGATTGGATGTGTTCGGTGGACCTGCAAGATGCGTACTTTCACATCCCAATTGCTCAACAACATCGCAAGTACTTGAGGTTTGTCGTAGGGAACAAACACTATCAGTACGCAGTGCTACCCTTCGGTCTCAAGTCTGCACCACGAGTCTTCACCAAATGCATGGCAGTGGTGGCGGCTTTTCTGCGCAAGAAGGGACTCTTCCTATACCCATACTTGGACGACTGGCTCCTAAAAGGTCCATCTCCAGTGCGGGTAGAACACGATCTACATCTGTGTCTTCTCCAATTGCACAGGCTCGGTCTCCATGTGAATCTGGAGAAGTCAGTCCAGCGGCCTACACAGTCAATTCACTACCTAGGCTCCGTTCTGGACACAAAAGTGGGAAAAGCGTTTCCTTCGGAGGAGAGACTTTTTTCCCTGAACCAGAAATGTGGAATTCTGCTAGATTCTCGGCTTCCAACAGCCCGACAAGTAGCATCCCTGCTGGGTTCCATGGCATCCTGCATCTTTCTCATCCCAAACGCCAGGCTGAGAATGCGTCCTCTACAGCAGGCCCTGGAGGATCAATGGGACCAGGCGACAGGTCTTTGGGAGGATTGCATCCAGCTCTCCCAAGCGACGAAAGATTCCATCAAATGGTGGACACGGAGAAAGAATTTGCTGGTGGGAGTTCGTTTTAACCAGCCTCTTCCAACCCAATCGATAGTGACGGATGCCTCTCTACAAGGTTGGGGAGCGCACATGGGTCCGCTTCAAATTAAAGGCCAGTGGTCTGCGCAGGAGCAGACGTACCACATCAATATGCTGGAACCCAGAGCGGTATTCCTGGCTCTCAAAGCTTTTTTCCCAGCGATAGAGTCCAGCTCAGTCCTAGTTCAGACTGACAATACGACCACCATGTTCTATCTGAACAAGCAGGGAGGCACAAGGTCTCGCCCTCTGTCTCGAGAGGCTCAGGCAATCTGGATTTGGCTCCTCTCTCGAGGCCTCACGGTAGTGGCAGTGCACCTTCCAGGCGAGTTGAACGTAAAAGCAGACGCACTCAGCAGACACTTTGAAGATCAGCCAGACTGGGTGCTACACGACGAAGTCGTGGAAGAGCTTTTTCGTTGCTGGGGTCGTCCAACCATAGATTTGTTTGCAGACGACAAACTCCAAATGCCATGCCTTCGCGTCCAGGTTCCACCGGCCAGGGACTCAGGGGAATGCTCTACTGATGGATTGGTCAGGGACATTCGCTTACGCGTTTCCTCCCCTGGCTCTGATTCAGAGAGTAGTGTCCAAGCTCTGCAGGTCGAACATGGACATGATCCTGATAGCTCCGGATTGGCCGCGGCAGTGGTGGTACCCGGATCTTCTACATCTGTCTGTGTGTCCACACAGACGACTCCCTTGCAGGCCGGACCTGTTGAGCAAGATGAACGGGAGAATAATGAATCCCAACCTCCCTTCACTGAACCTAACAGCATGGCTCCTGAGGTCCTGCAATACGAACATTTGAACTTGCCTCCTGAGTGCATGAACATTTTAAAGGAGGCTAAGAGACCTTCCACGAGAGCGTCCTATGCGTTCAAGTGGAAGAGGTTTTTCTTATGGTGTAGAGATCATCACCTTGATCCGACTACAGGACAGGAGGATGTCATCTTGCCATACCTCCTTTCCCTAGCAACTGCTGGTTTAAAATACGCTTCTATTAGGGTGCATTTGTCAGCCATAGTAGCATACAGAAAATCACCTGATCCGGTTTCTTTCTTTCAGGTTCCAGTGGTTAAGGACTTCCTCCAGGGGTTGAAAAAAGTGTATCCCCCTGTGCGAAAGCCTTCTCCTCCATGGGAATTGAACCTGGTTCTATCCAGGTTAATGTCACCGCCTTTTGAGCCCATCCACAAGGCCTCTTTACAACATCTCTCTTGGAAGGCGGCCTTTTTGGTGGCTATCACCTCTGCTCGCAGAGTCAGCGAGATTCAAGCCCTCTGTGCGAAAGAACCATACACTGTCTTTCATCATAATAGGGTAGTCCTAAGGGCTCATCCGACTTTCTTGCCTAAAGTCATTTCTGATTTTCATATAAATCAGTCCATTTCACTCCCTTCGTTTTTCCAAATCCTACGACCCCAGCCGAGCGGTCACTTCACTCCTTAGATCTTAAGAGAGTGCTGAAGTTTTATTTGGAAATGACCAAAGCGATTAGGAAAACGGATTAACTGTTTGTGAACTATGGTTCGATGCGAACAGGTTTTCCAGCGGCCAAGAGGTCCATCGCGAGATGGATTGTCTCTTGCATAAAATTGGCTTATCAGCTTGCAGGCAAGCCTTTGTTGCAGTCACCCAAAGCGCATTCCACTAGAGGGAAGGCTGCTACAGTAGCCTTCTTGCACGACATCCCAATGTCGGAGATTTGCAAGGCTGCGACTTGGAAATCAGTTCATACCTTCACGAGACACTACTGTCTCGAGTCTGATTCCAGGGCCGATACTCAAGTAGGACAAGCCTCTTTGAGGAATCTATTTGGGTAGCCTACGGCCTGTACGAGCTTAGTAGTTACTAGGCTTAATATGGTTATTACTGTATTATTATTTCTTTGCCCGCAGGGAGATGAGGTGAGGCTCGCTATTCTATTCTAATGCTTGACTATTGATGAGGATCCCCTGGAAGAGAAGGATTAGTTACTTACCTGTAATCCTAGTTCTCTTCCAGGGGTATCCTCATCAGTCATAAGCAACCCTCCCGCCTCCCTGGGCAAAGGACGTTCTTTAATAAGGAGATATTGTTAACCTATCTGTTACTGGGTTTATTTTCAGTCTCCGAAAAGAACAACTGACCTAACTGTCACACCTGAGGCATGATGGGATACTGGGGGTTATGGGTGCCTTAAAGGCACGGTGTCAGTTTATTGCTATGTAGCTACAGGTTAGCTATTCAGTCTTTTTAGACTGTGTGTTTGCAATGCAGCCTGGGAGCTTTTCTATGCTTCCAGTGAGTTATGACAATTTCTACTGCTTTCTGAGCATTAAAACAGTTTCTAAAACAAACTTGGTGTTGTTTTTCTCATGTTTTCTAATGCTTATTACTCATGTATGGTGGAAATTCTTTTCAGCATATTTCAGCTCTGTTATTTATTTGGCTGCTATTGCATGTTTATATATATATATATATATATATATATATATATATATATATATATATATATATATATTTCAAGATCCGCTCAGAAGCGCTGACGGCGGCCCCTCGGGAAGTGGCACCAATGCCGGCCGAGCACGCCGGTGACACAAACAAGTTCCAAAGTTCCACAATAAAGGTGCTCAGTCCGCAAAATAACACACCACCGCAGGAGTCTCCAAGGGTGTTTATTTACACTAACAGTTAGTGTAAATAAACACCCTTGGAGACTCCTGCGGTGGTGTGTTATTTTGCGGACTGAGAGCACCTTTATTGTGGAACTTTGGAACTTATATATATATATATATATATATATATAATATGAGTGTATATATATATGTGGGGCACATATAATATAGTGTTTCCGGGGTCCCGCACATGGGCGGGAATATTCTAATGCTTATGACTTTGATGAGGATACCCCTGGAAGAGAACTAGGATTACAGGTAAGTAACTAATCCTACACAACGTTCCTGGAACTCTAAGTAGTTCCCCACCTTTTAACTCAGAACCATGGAAAAATCAGGCACCCAGATACCAATCGGATAAACCTAGCGATCTGGCTCCTGAGGTCTTAGAGTTCGGATACCTTAACTTACCTCCTGATTGCATGAACATTATCAAGGAGGCAAGACGGCCAACTACTAGAGCATGCTATGCAGCTAAATGGAAATGATTTGTAATATACTGCAACAAAACCAAATCAATCCATTAGATGCTTCCATCCAAAACATGATCTGTTACCTCTTGCACCTTCAAAGATGCAATCTAGCATACTCTTCTATAAGACTACATCTTGCTGCTATAGCAGCATATCTCCAGAACAGACAACACCTGTCTCTGTTTAGGGTACCACCAATCAAAGCTTTTATGGAAGGTCTTAAAAGGATAATCCCTCCAAAGCACCCACCTTCACCAGTCTGGAACTTAAATATAGTACTTACCAGACTTATGGGAACTCCTTTCGAACCACTCCAGTGAATTACAATTTCTAACATGGAAGGTGGCATTTCTAATTGCCATTACCTCCCTCAGGCGAGTGAGTGAGCTACAGGCACTAACCATCCAAGAATCTTTTATGCAAATACATGCTAATAAGGTAGTACTTCGAACTAACCCTAAGTTCATGCCAAAAGTCATATCCACTTTCCATATCAACCAATCCATAGAATTGCCAGTTTTCTTTCAAAATCCAGTCAGTGGCTGAAAGAGCCCACACACATTAGATGTAAGGAGAGCTCTGCTATATCATGTGGACAGGACTAAATCATTTAGGAAAACAAAGCAACTGTTTGTTGCTTTTTCACCACAACATAAAGGTAATCCCATCTCAAAATCAGGAATAGCCAGATGGATAGTTAAATGCATTCAAATATGTTAACAAAAAGCTAAACGCACTCTAACAGTTTCCCCAAAAGCCCACTCTACGCGTAAAATGGGGGCATCCATGGCTTTCCTAGGGAATATTCCCCTTGAAGACATATGTAGGGCAGCTAGATGGTCTACCATACACACATTCACTAAACACTATTGTGTAGACGTGCAATCAAAGCAGCAAGCTGCGGTAGGCCAGACTGTCCCTAAAACTCTTTTCAGACTGCTGCAGCTGGTACAGGTGACCACCCTTCGACGAGATAGTGCTATACAGTCTATGCACAAGATATGAATTCATCAGCCCACATGCCTCGAACGGAATATGCTACTTACCAGTATGCATCTGTTCTTGGCATGTAGGGCTGCTTACATTCATATCGCCCACCCTCCTACCCGGTGCCTGTTGCAGCTGCAGGATTCTCTTTTGCATGGCCATCTCTTACTTACTATACTCCATCTTTTCCACAATGGCAAAAAACAATCTGAGGATGGAGAAGATGCCCGTGCGCACTGTAGTCCAGGGGAGGAGTCGCCTATCTCGTGATACTTTGAAGACTCTTCCAGGACAACAAAGTGCAATCATCTGGACCCAACACAAGGCGGCGATCTAATCACAAGATATGAATGTCAGTAGCCCTACATGGCAAGAACAGATGCATACTGGTAAGTAGCATATTCCTTCTGGAGCGCTGCTTCCTTGGTGGGCCCGAGTTTCAACAGAACGATGTTCAAGGCAGATGCGGTTGGTGCCCGCTGGCGCAAGGAAGTGGCTCCTCCTCGCCCAGGAAAATGTTGCTAGGTTGATGAAGTGCTGGGGGTTTGGGGAGGCTGTTCCGCTTCTGGAGAAGTCGGTGTCTGCGATTGTTGGGAAAGTAGCAGCCAGGAGATGTTTTACACCAAGTTAGGTGCTGGTCCACAGTTCTCATGTCTACGGCTCTTCTTTGTCCTCCTTTCAGGCAGACAAATCAGAGTTCCTGATGTCAAATGGCCCCCTAAGTACTAGATTTAGAGTTGTTCAGGGTAGTGCAGCTAAAAGCCAATGGGTTACTTACTCCTGGGGTCACAACACCCCTTATATTACAGGTTTCTGTGGGGTAAGAGCATAACCCTGTCCCAGAGTTCCTAATTCCACCAGAAACAAGATGGCTGAACCCTTTTGTGGAGCACATCAGGTAGCTCACCTTAATGGTGTGATTAGCTTGGTGGTGTAACGCGCCTACTTGCATAGCTAATTTCTCACTTTTCTTGGTGCCAAATAGGCCTCAGCGCAGGGGGTGGCATCTCTCAGGTCTGGGGTGAGCTGGGGTCACATATCAAAGGTGTCAGAGGATTTGAAGCCCCTGGCCTGGACATGGTCATTTACTAGCCATCCTGCAGACTATGGAATCGGAATAACACTGATCCTACCACTGACTTTCCCTGGCATCGGTTTCGACGCTGAGACTCAAGACACTACTGGTGCCAGCCCCATTCTTATCCCTGACGACCCAGAGCAAGATCGGCACCAATAGAATCCTTAGTTTCTAGGTTGCTTCCTCAGTCCTATTCTGAAGGGCTAGGAATAGAGGAATATTGGGAGGGGTCACTGGTCCTGTTACAAGACCAGCCTTATCAAGAAAGACTCGTATGAGGAATTTGGTGAGGCTTGCGGACTGGATCCCTCTCCAGATTCTGGGCTGCTTACTTCCCCCTACCACAACTACAGAAGAGGGAGCTTTGTGCACTATGGTGGTCTGAATTGAAACTGAGGTCCTGGACCTTCAGTGGCAGAACATCTTGCCTGGTGTCTCCTCCTCGATACCCATGCTGCCCTTTAACGAGGCCTTAACTGATCTACTTGGAACCTGGCCCAAGGCCAGCACAGGGGCTCCTGTGAATAGGACAGTTGCCAGTCCTATTTTTTTTCTCCCTCACCTCAGTGAGCTTGGTGGTCCATGCCTCTACCCCCCAAGGCACGTTACCTTCCGCACCCTGGATAGTTGGGGTAGGAATTTTTTTCTCCCGCCAGCCTTGCATTGTGGTGGGTGAACCCTGCATGCGTATTGTGCCATTATTCCCACACTTTGTGGGAAAAGGCTTGCCAAGTGCTGGCACAGGTCCTGAAGGAATGGAACCAACGCAAGTGAAGATCTTCTTAGGCACACAGATCAACACCATACAGATGAAAGTGTTACTCAGCGATAAGAGAACATTTGCCCTGCTGAAGGAGACGCCTCAGTACCAGAAGGGGCGAGCTCTGACAGTAAGCAAGATCCTGGGGATGATGGCGTCCTGCATACACCTAGTCCCCAATATACGGCTACACATGAGACCATTCCAGGGATGGCTGCAACAACAATGGTAACAAGCTACAGGGCGTTAGGAAGATCTAGTGGTTGTAATGCACGCAGTGCAAGAGGAGATAGCGTGGTGGAACAAGGAGAACATAATAAAGGGGAAGCCTTTAACACCACAAACCCCAACAGTGACCATCACCACAGAAGCATCCCAGAAGGGATGGGGAGCACACATGAACCAACTCAAGGTGCGGGGCCTGTGGACTCCAACAGATGCGATCAGGCACATCAATTGCTTGGAACTAAAGACCATGTTCCTCGCCCTAAAAGCCTTCCAGAAACAACTGTACGGGCAAAGAGTGTTGATACCGACCGACAACACCACAACGATATTCTACATCAACAAACTGGGAGGAACACAATCAGTCGCCCTATCCAACCTAGCACAGGACATATGGAGATGGACCATCCCACTCAAAATAGCCATCCTAGCTATAAACCTACCAGGGAAGGACAACGTGGAGGCAGACTGGCTCAGCAGACAGACATGAGCATCCCACGAGTGGGAGCTCAATGCACAAGAAACACAAAGGCTATTCAAGAAGTGGGGACTCTGACAATAGACCTATTCGCAACACACCAGAATGCAAATGTATCAAGGAGAAACTGCACAAGAAGATGACAAAGGAATCAACGGTGCTAAAATATTTAACACACCTGCTCAAATCAAACCTAAGTTCCACCTCGCTGAGAGTACACCTAGCAGCGATAGTAGCCTACACGAAAGTATTCAATTTCTATTTTATTTGTTTGATTAATTAAAATCTTACAAAACCGCTAAAACATTTACAAAATATAAAATACTAAAACAATCCATATGTTCAATTAATTTATCAGTCTAATACAATATTCAATCGTTTAAAATTATTTTTTGGTTGAATCAGTCGGTTTGTATTGACACCGCTCATAAGTTAATCAAACACAGGCTTCCAACTTTTTTTGAACCATTTGAAGGAATTTAACTAAAGCTGAATTAATTGGTAGGTCTACTGGATTTAAGCTTGACATTAATGCCTGCCTACAAGTCCTTACACCACGTTCATTAAACAAGTTCTGTGTACTTTTTCTTTTAACTTCCAGATCCAGACAGGCACAATAAGTGTAAGATGTCTTCTTGTCCAGATTTACATAGCCTACACAGGCAGTTATCTTCTGATCTTTTCCATGGTGCCAAGTGGCATAAACCTGGAAAATTGCCAAACCTAGCATTCCTAAAAAATGTTTTTATTTTTTTTCGGCCATGAAGTTTCCAGGTAGGTCTGAATCTTTTTTTCTTGAAACAGTTCACGATTGGCCACGCATGCTTTCTTTTAACAAAGTTATCTTTGCCCTTGATCAAGGAGCGATAATCAGTAAGCTTATTTATTGTTTTTTTAAAGCTCTCCTGCACAACCGTGGTGTTCCAAATAGGTGTTACCAAACTCATCGATTGCTAGATTTAAATAGGAACTGGCAGTTAGGTTCTTGGTATTTCTTATTTCTAGCCACAGTAGACGAGACATTTCGTTGTCCTGATCGTTTTTCATTCTGTTCCACGCTTTCGTTATGTGCCCTTTTCTTGCATAACATTGGTCGTTTAGCCCGAATTCCAATCTCACTTGGGTTTGTGAGGCATTCTTCGGGAGAGAAAATAAAGTTCTATAGGTTTTAGCGACCGAGGTGTTAATGATCTCTGCGTCTTTTCCGTTGAGCACCTCACTGCCATATGTTAGAGTAGGCAATAATTTTGCTGCAATTATTTTTAGTAAGGGACGATAAGACAAGTCTCCAATGGTTTTCTGGAGTGTTCTAAATGCACCGACAAGGGAGTTCGCTTTCCTTGTAATATCGAGTTTGAGTCTCGAACTTGCCGTTATCTCTGAAAGTTACTCCCAAGTACTTATAGTCAGGTACTTGCTCCAATTTTTTTCCTTGTAGGATCCATTTGCGTGCGTGTTTTAGTCGTATATTTTTTGTAATTACCATCACCTTGGTCTTGGCTTCGTTCATATGCATACCATTTTCCTCAGAGTACTTAGAGATGCCATAAATCCCTACCTTTGTATAACTCAGGAGTATGACATCATCCGCGTATAATAAGCTGGATATCGGAGTTTGAGCTAGCCTTGGGGGGTGGGCGTTAATGGCGTTCAATTCAGTGGTAAGATCAGCCAAAAAGAAGTTAAAGTAAGGGAGCCAACACAAACAACCATGTTTAAGACCACTCGATGTTGGAATTATTTTGGTTAATGTTGAGCCGTTACCCGTCCTCACCCTAACCCAAGTTTCAGAGTGCAAGAGCTTAACCATCTTTAGCAGCTTTTCTGGTATTCCTTGTTTGGCAAGTTTGTCCCATAAAAGTTCTCTATCGACGCAGTCAAAGGCTGATTTAAAATCTACAAAACACAAATATAAAGGTAACTTAGCTAATATTGCTTTTTCTATTAATATTGCTAAAATTAAAAGATTTGTTGTCGTACCAATGCCTTTGACAAAGCCTGTTTGGTTTGGGGTAATATCTGATTCTCTTTTGCCCAGTCTGTTAGATTCGCCAGGAGAATTCCAGCAAACAGCTTAGCATCCGTGTCCTGTAAAGTGATTAAGCGATAGATTTCTGGCTGCTGCCAGTTTCTTTTCTTGAATATGGGTGTTATAAGTGATCCTTTCCATGATTTCGGGATTTGTCCACTCTGGACCACTTCTTTAAAAACATCTGTAAGGTAAACTGACCAGAAGTCTGGCGCTTCTTTGAAGAGTGCAAAAGGGATGCCATTCGGACCAGTGCACCATCTTTTTTTGCTTTTTTTATCAAACTTGCCACTTGACTATTGGTTATGAAAATCTCACTATCTCCTTCTTTGTCGGTCTTTGTTGAGTTAGCGTCGACAGTAAGTTGTATCAGTCGGTTGATTTGGATTTAAATGTGTTGAGAAATGTCACCCATTCTTCTTCGGATAGACTGGTTCCAATTCTAAGTTTGTTTGGTCTAGCTAGGCCATTGATTATTCTCCAGAACTCACTTGAGTTTGCCAGTGTACTTGCATGGAATATTTTTGTCCACAGGTGTGGTCTGGCTTTGCTCTTTTCTTTAAGCTACGGTTTGTTTTTCTCAGTGAAGCAGCTATTTCTTTGTTGTGCGGAGACTTCGTTAGGTGTCTCCTCAGCCTATTTAGTGTACATCTGAGTTTCCTTACAGCATATGGGAGAAAGATGTAGTTTTCTCTGCCTTCCCCTTTTTCACTGTGCCCCTTCCCTGTACACCTGTTTTGGTATTATCAGTGACTACTTTGTGGGTAAAATTTTCCCATCATTCTATGGGATTTATGCTTGTTTTTTCATCCATAGATTCGGTCACTAGCTTTTTTGCCCTTGCCATGATCTCATCCGTATTTTCGGGTTTCCATATAAGTTTCTTGCAATTAATGGTACAGATCTCGCCTGGGATTGTCTGGAAGGTTTCAGATTTTGGACACAATATATTTATCTCAATAATTTGCTGACTGTGATCACTGTCCGTAACTTTATTCAAGGTATAGGATATCACCTTGTTGAAAATAGATCAGGACGTCAACGTGTAGTCAATTCGCGAAGTACAGTTTTTTGAATGAATAGACAAGAGTAGAGACAGGAAAGAGCTTCTTCACAACACAAGTAGTAAAAAGATTCCTGGAAGGGGCTAAAAGGATAGCACCACCCAAAAGGATGCCGCCACCGGAATGGAACCTTAATTTAGTCCTAACAGAGCTTATGAAGGCGCCTTTCGAACCCATCCATAAGGCCTCACTACAAATGCTCACAATGAAGACAGCCTTTCTAGTGGCAATCACCTCGCTACGCAGGGTAAGTGAACTGCAAGCGCTAATGCTACAAGAACCTTACATCCAAATATACAATGACCTGGTGATGAGAACTGACCCACACTTTATGCCAAAGGTGGTGTCAAGGTTTCACATGAACCAGACAATACAAATACCAAGCTTCTTTCAGAAACCATCCACAAGCGCAGAGAGGGCACTGCACACTCTGGACGCAAGAAGGGCAGTAATGCATTACATGGAAAGAACTAAAGAGCACAGGAAAACAAAGCAGTTCTTTGTGTCCTTCGCAAGCAGTTTCCTGGGTAGACCGGTAACAAAGGGCACCATTGCACGATGGATTGCACAAACAATACAATTCTGCTACAAGCAGGCAGGTCATGAACTAACAGAGGGGGCACAAGCCCACTCTACCAGGAAAAAGGGAGCAACAATAGCCTTCCTGGCTAACACACCCATTCAATACATATGCCTGGCGGCAACATGGGCTTCAGTGCACACGTTCACTATGCACTACTGCATGGATATACAGATGAACAAGGAAGCACAAGTAGGACAGAGTGCTTCAACATATATTTAACAGCCTACACTCATCTTCCACCTAGCCGCCACACACATAACAAACTGCTACAAAGTCTATGCACAACATAGTGAATCCAGAAAGATTCACACTGCAAAACGAATAGTTTCTTACCTGTCGGTGTAGTTTTACAGCTTGAAGGTCTTTCTGGATTCACTAGCTAACCCCCCCCCACCTCCGGCAGAAAGATAAGGCAGGAGAGGAAGGTGGAAATACAAAGACAATATACTAACAGACCCCTTAAGAGACAAAGTGGAAATTCATCTACTTTCAAGGATTAACTTGAAAACATCGCAAAAGGATTCACGAACACAACACAAAAATAAGAAAAAAAAATCCGTAGATGGCGCCCAAAGGTGGAAGCTACCGCAGGATGCGTGCCGACGTCACAGGAAGGACACCAGAAGGTGGGACGTCGACACCCACCTGGGCTACGAAGAAAAAGAGAAAAAAGACTACAATTCCGGACCCAACCACTAGACCGCGGAATAATGCCCAGCATAGTGAATCCAGAAAGATCTTCAAGCTGCAAAACTACACCGACCGGTAAGAAACTATTTGTTACTGAACATGGCCATCGATCCTCCTAACAGGCTGCCTGTTCTGGAGGATGTTGTCACAGCAGCAGGGAAGGGTCCTCCACCTGAACCTGTCAGCTTTGTTTTTTTTGAGATTGAGTGACAGCTTTGAATTTTCTTCCGAAGTCTTCAATGTTTTTCTGGCTGCCAAGCGTCCTTCCACCAAAACTGTATACACATGCTGTTGTAAGAGATTTGTATCATATTGTACTG
The DNA here is from genome assembly GCF_964261635.1 of Lissotriton helveticus. NCBI lineage: Eukaryota > Metazoa > Chordata > Amphibia > Caudata > Salamandridae > Lissotriton > Lissotriton helveticus. The sequence goes on along the minus strand of NC_136057.1, from coordinate 484,767,152 downwards.
AAAAGTCCATTAACCCACTTTTGCCTTCTTTATCAGTTTTTTTGCTATTTCTCACCCTTGCCCAGCAAGGCTCTGCTTTGGGCATTCAGAAGGATTATCTTTCTGCTCTGTTTGCCTTAAAGTGGCTCCCTGACCAACCCTCTTCATTTAAGTCCCCTGTTGTAAATACATTTTTGAAGTGTTTTGTGCATATGTTCCCTCAGTCACCTTTTATTATGCCTCAGTGGGACTTTAATTTGGTCCTCACATTCTTGATGTGTGCTCTTTTTGATCCTCTTCAAAATTGTCCTCTCCTGCTGCTAACAATTAAAACAGCCTTCCTTGTGTCAGTTACATCGGTCCAGAGGGCTAGTGAGCTGTAGACTTTGCCTTTCAAGCCTCCATTCTTCTCAGTTTATCCAGACTAACTGGTGCTTAGCACTAGGGCCTTTTTCCTGCCAAAAGTGGTAACCCCATTTCTTGTAGCCAATGTGGCACCTTACCCACTTTCTAGGCTCTTCCACATCCCTCTAAGGAAGAGTAGCAACTCTACCGTTTGGACACAGAAAGAGCATTGCCGTTCTATCTTGATCGCACATGAGTGTTCTGGATGGACGACCATTCTTCGTAGGGTATGTGAAGAAAGGCCGGGCGATGCAGAAGCTGACCACCTCTCGATGGGTTGTTCTCTGCATCAAGATCTACTGTTAACTTGCAAAAAAAAGCCGCCTCAAGTAGGCTTATGAGCTCATTCTATTAGAGCTAAGGCTGCGGCCACTGCTTTATGTGGAGTTCCAGTCTTGGACATCTGGCAGGCAGCAATATGGGTTTCCCTGCACATGTTTACCTATCATTACTACCTGGACAGTCAGGCCTGCAGGGACAGGCACTTCTCCTGTTTGGTCCTGCAGCTCTTCCTAGTCTAATTTGTCTGCATAACTCACCACCGGGGATGGTATTGCTTCGGTATCTATTCAAAGATAAAGAATCTGTGGCTTGACGTTTCTATCAGATGAACCAGTTACTTGCCTTCAGGAATGCCTTATATGGTTGAGACCAGATCTAGCTGCAGTTTCATTACCGACACCCATCCTTCTCGCACTGCAGTCAGATCTCTAGGGGAAGAGCAGAACCCTTTAAGGGTCCTAGTTTGGACATACTAGTGTCGGTGCTCTTCAGGGCTTTGTGCTTCTGGCGTGGAACACCATGAAAAGTAACTGACGTCAGTACGCAGAGGTGATTCCTATATAGGTGACGCAGATGTCAGTAAATAAATTGGCCAGGAATTGGCCTACTAAGCACCTCTATCACCACTGATGCCTGGAAACGCGTCAGTCAGACCTCTTCTCAAAAAACCCTCTGCAGACACCTGCAAACGAAAACAAAAATACCAGCTTATCTCCCTGCTCCCATTCCTGTTGAAAGTACTGGAAAAGATCAACAATCCACTCATGACACACCTGGAGCAGAACTAGCTACTCAACGCCTACCAAGCTGGCTTCCGTAGCACAGAAATCGTCCTGATCGCAGCCACCAACACCCAAACCCACCTCGACCGGGGAGAACGTTTTGATCCTCCCTGACCTCTCGGAAGCCCCTCTACACCGTATTCCACTACTAACTGATGAAAGACTCCGCCACATCAGCATCCAAGGAGACACTTGGATGAACCACCTCCTTCCTCACCGGAAGAACCTTTAGTCCTGTTGAACTTCTGTTAGGCCATCCTATGAGAGGTCTTCTATGTCTGGTAAGGGAAGGCTGGGAGAAGCCTCTAAAAGAACCGAGATTAGACAGACTATGTGCCTGGCCCTCATTCAAAGATGGCTCAGTAAATAGAGAAAGCAAATAAAAACCTTAAGGCAAGCCAGGAGCTCAAGAAGCAATGGTTTGATCGAAGGCTGCACTGCTGGAGTTCCAAACAGGGCAGAAGGTATGGGAATCGGAGCATGAGCACATAAGGTTCTCCAGGAAAAGTAGAGTGGACCCTACTCTGCCCTATCCTACAAAGAAAAAGGGAGGTCTAGTATCTGGTGGAACTTTACACTTCCATGAGCTCCATCGTGGTTATCCAGAGAACTGCCTTAAATGCCTTTGTAACAGGGCTGATGTGACCATGCAGAGGGTCACTGATGAGGATCAGTAAGATGAGTGACCCTCTGTGATAGTGCCCTCTTTCTGCATGATAGCCCCCACTTTTTGTTGAACTGCTGATGTGCTTTGAGTGTGCCCTGGGCTCCTGCCAATCAGGTACCCAGGGCCTATGTTCTTTCTCTAAAACTGCATTGAAAACAAAACCCAATTGGCATATCTGGCCACAGGTCAGCTCCTGGTAAATGGTACCCAGGGCACTGTGACTAGGCAAGGCCTTGAAGGGCTGCAGCACTTATTGTGTCACCCTTAGAGGTCCTGTACCTTTACACTCACACACTGCCTTTGCAGGCTGTGTGTCTTGGTGCAGAACAAAGTGAAGAGTCGACATGGCACACAAACCTGTGTGCCATGTCTACAACCCACTGGTCTGGCATAGATTAGTCAACCCTCTAGCTGGGTGCCCTATACCATTGGTGAGGGTACAAGTGCATGAGCCCTGTACCCCTACAGTCTGTCCATTCTTAGACATTGTAAGTGCAGTGCTCCCATTAAGAGTATATGGTGCTGGGTGTTTGTCATTGCGAATTCCACAGCACCATAATGGCTACACTGAAAACTGACAAGTTTGGTTCAGGACATTATACCCACACTGATGCCAGTGTGGAATTTAATGAAAAATGCACACTGCGAGCATTTAAGAGATGCTGCCTGAAAAACTACCTACCACTAGTATCCTGGCTAAGTGGCTGCTTTCAGCTGCCACCAGCAGATGTTTGTGGACCCCTGGGTCGAGAGCCTGCTGCTCTCGGGGGCCTGAAACAATGCACATCCTGGGACAAGGTGCCAAGCCTCCTCTCCCAGGATGGGCAGAGTCCACAAAGGGGACGCTTCAAAGGCTTGCCGCCTTTGTGAGCTTCCCCAGGCAACTGGCTGCATCCAGCAACTGGTACACACGTTTCAATACTTTATTCGACAGCATTGTCATAAAAGCATTTTATCCCTATTCTAAACATAAATAAATACTATACTAAGTTTAAGATCAATTTAAGATACACATTAAATACAGAATGCTGGCGAATTCTTTCCTCTAAAAGGAATTTATACAGTTTAAAAATACAGGGTCACTATGTCTAATACATAAAAGATAAATCTAGCTTAAAACGAAAAACTTCATCATTCATGATTAATCGCAGTTAAAGTGCGAGTGCGGATGATCCAGGCCCAACCCAAATATTTGGCTAGGGCAATTGCAAGATTGGGGGCGCCATTTGATCTTAATATTCTCAGTGCTTCTAGGTATTTTCTTATCCCCAAATTCTTGCACACTGGTTTTAGCCATCTACTTCTTGGAGCAGCATACAAGGGGCATGCAAACAAAAAGTGTGGAATATCCTCAACGTGGACCTTGCAGTAGCAACATGTATTAACATTAATTGGTGACCATTTTAAAGTAAAAACATTTAGAGGTAGGCAACCTACTCTGAACTGGAAATACAACTTTCTGTCCCAGTATTGTTCACAGTTTGGGGCTAGTTTGGTCTCCAAATACTGGGATGTCAACATAGATGGTCGATTGGAAATTAAAACCGATTGGTGTACCATGTCCCAATACATTTTTTCAACAACACCTTAGATGGAAAGGCGGAAGGGTCAGTAGTAGTCCATAAGTGGTCTAAATGCAGTTTTTGTAGCAAGTTCCTGATTTCTTTAAGCCAAGTTATTTTATGGAACCGGTCAGAGCTGATAATGTCCATGAGAGCAGATGCATAATGGCCCAGTTCAGGTGTTGTCTTTAAGCGCCTCCAATATAAGAGTGGGCGCAATTGAGCCATATCCTCGATCTTTTTCCTCCCTAGATCATATAGGAGTGGGATCGATGGAGTGCTCTGCGGGACACCAACCAGCCGGCGAAGGAATTTGTTCTCTGCAATAGCCAAGACACTCAGATTAGCGAAGCCCCATAGCTCTGATCCATAAAGGCAGGCACCCAGCACTTTCATACTATAAATCTCCATAATAGGCTGGATGGGTTTTGTTAATGAAGATTTATATGTTTGTGCTATGGCCCCAGCCAGCTGATGGAACTTTAAGACCACAGAATCAGTGTGATTTCCAATTCATACTACCTTGCAAGGAAATACCAAGGTAAGTGAAAGCATTCACCTCTTCCAGAGCAGACCCATTAAAATTTATTTTGCCCTTGAATTGCTTAGCAGGATTCAAGTTCATGAACTTGGTCTTTGTAGTGTTTAATTCCAGGCCCCGAATCCGGCAGAAATCTCCAAATGCATCAATTGTCTTTTGTAATCTGCTACGGGTCCGCGAGACCAGTAAAGTGTCATCAGCAAACATTAATACTGGAACCCGCTCCCCATCTAGCATAGGGGCATCAGTTGGTGATTTCTTTAGATGGTCTACTACGCCGTTGATATAAAGGGAGAATAAGGCGGGGGCCAGGACGCATCCCTGTCTCACCCCCCGCTCCACGGGGAAAGAATCAGTGACGTCCCCCTGTGCACCCCACCTAATCCTGGCGTAGTTGTTTTCGTGCATACGCACTAACAATGTCAATAATTCGGGGCTGATTCCAAGCTCGCTAAGAACAATCCATAGTTTTTGACGAGGTACCAAGTCAAATGCTGACTTTAAGTCGACAAAAACGGCATATAATGGGCCATTTGTCAAGGTCACGTTATTCCAGTAAAGGGTTAAAAAATGGAATACCTGGTCGACAGAGCTAGTTAGGGGGCGAAAGCCAGCTTGGTACGGGGAGAGGATATCATTATCATCTATCCAGGCTTGTATTTTATTTTGTATCATTCTACCCATCAGTTTTTGTGCAGAGTCGATCAGGCTGATGGGTCTATAATTAAGTTGGTAAGGCCTTGTCCCCTTTTTTAAAAACTGGAATGATATCCGCGCCCTTCCATGAAACTGGTATCGCGGCTCCTTGAGCGATGGAGTTTACAAGCCAAACAAAATATTGACACCAGTTAGCCCGGTCGGATAAAAATACATCTGCCGGTATTCCATCAATTCCTGGAGCCCTACCTCTGGTCACCCCATCCAATGCTACATTTACATCCCCCAATGTGAATACTTCATAACTATAGAATACCATTTTGGGGAGCGGGTGGCAGCCCGGAGGCGAGTTAGCAGCATATTGCGGTCTGAAGAAATCCACCCATGCTTCCTTAGCCACATGATTTTTTGGACAATCTGCAATTCCCCCCCACCCCATTTTAAGATAGCCCAAAACTCTTTTTGCTGTTTAGCTGCGCAGGCTTTTTTTTAGATCTAGCCATTGATTTTCGTCCCACAGCCTTTTTGCCCTAGCTTGAGCTTTTCTATAGTCGTCCCTGGCCTTCAACACTCCTTTACTCCTCAACGCTAGGCTGAGGTTCTGCCGTGCCTTTCTACAAGAATGGTCATACCATCCTTTATTTCTACGAGGACAAGCACCCTTTCCCTGATGAACTTTTTTTAAAAAGAACCCCTGTATTTTGGAAAAAAAACTTGGTGTGACTCTTCGATTAATTTATTAAAATTTGGTGCATTACAATGATCCTGCAAGCTACTAACCTAATTTGCAACAACCTCCAATAAATCCAGCATTTTCCCCGGCTTGTCCAACAGAGTTGCCCATTTGACATGGCGTTGGTTGTTGGTTGAAATAATATCTAGTGGCATGACACCCCTTTCAGGATTTGGCAATATTACTCCTTGGTCCAATTTGAAGAGCAAGCACAACGGGTTGTGGTCACTCTCCAATCTAGGTGTCACTCTCATATCTATCATCTTATGCCAATCTCTGACATCTACAAGGATGTAATCTATCCGACTACTTGCCCTTGTGTTGTCAAAGGTGTGAACACCCTGAAGGTCTGACGGGGTGCGGCCATTTGCTGCCCTCAACCCCCTGGCCAAACACAAACTCTTTACTTGTACTGCCACTTCAGACCATTTCTTTACCGCGGGTAAATCCAATTGGGGAACTCCCCATTTAGTATCTTCCTCTAGGGACATTTCATTATCCTCCTGGCCTAGCGGTTCGAATGTAGTGTTCAAGTCTCCCCCCACTAGGATGGTGATATGCGTTGATAGATGCTCCAGATCGTTATCAAGTGTTACTACCACCTCTGAAGCTTTACCCCCTATTGTTCCCCTGGCGTATATGTTGTAGAGGGCCATCTCATGGCCGTCAGCCCAGGTTATCACAATTGGCAGTAAGTCACAATTATTAACGGGTCTCGCTCTAATGGTACATTGTAGTGATTGGCGTACCCATGTGATTAGTCCCCCTGAGGGCCGCCCTTTTAGATGCTTTTTCGCAGGGACAAAGAAATTTAAAAAACCCTGGCGATGGGCAGGGATCACTGCCCAGGTCTCCTGGAACATAATTACATCATGGAGGTCAATAAATTCGCACCATTCTGGGGAATATAGTTTGTTAAAGATTCCCGACAAATTCCAGGATAGGATTTTAAGACCTTCCTTCAACGGGCTAGCCCTCACGTTCGATGGTGATACATATTGGGCATGCAGGGGTTGGGCCAGAGTAGGAGGGGGGCTAATTGCCCTGCTGTTTTCAATGATGCGGGGAGTGGGAGCCAAGTGCCCCATAGTACAAGAATGAACCCCCGTACGACAGAATATCCTCCTATTACTAGAGTTAGTGACAATAAGCTTCTTAGCAATACCAGTTTCCCCCTCTTGAATCCCAACTATGTTTCCCTTGACTGCACTCATCCGCCCATTCAGTCAGTCACACTCGTTGAGGTCAGAAAGGGCAGAGTATCTATTTTCCGTCGGCATGCCCCAATTACTTCTTATACCAAGGGGTTTGCCTTTCCTTACCACAGGATTCCATTTTGTTCTAAGTACTGTGGGATTTAAAGTATTCCCTTTCTTTGCATAGAAAAAATCTAGCGTTAGAGGGACTATCTCTGTAGATCTGCGCTGGGGAGGATATATGTTTGCTAAAATGTTTGGCAGCACTTCAGGATCAGAGAAATGTAGCACCACACAATCCCCTCTAAATTTTTTATTACCACCCCCGATCCATTCTACTCTTCTAGCCTTCACAACTTCTTGTGCCAACTGGTCCATGCCCCCCGGAGAAAAGGCCATGTTCCTTGCTAGCCAGTGCAATGATTTATTTATTAGAGAAGATGAGTTCTCTACTTGCCCAGATTCTAGGAGTGGGACATTCGCCAGGACCAGTACTTTAGGGGGATGCCTCTACAATTAATTCTACTGGTCCCTTCTGTTAGTCTACCAGCCTGTCCCATTGCCTTGGCCTTTCAGAATCACCAATATTAGTACCCAGTCCCCTGGGATCCCCCCCCCCCCCTCCTCCCATATCGTTAGATGGCATAGGAATAAGGGGAGTATTTTCCAAGGGTTCTGTCCTGGGGGCTGTCTGTTTTTTTTTTTATTTACTCGACTCGAAGTGTTTCCTGCTTAGGATTTTTTGCTGCTTCCTCTAATGATTTTTGCAAAAGTCCCCCCAACCTGTTCACCTCTTCAGTGAGGTGATCTATTTTGCATAGGAGAGGTTTGGTTATGGTCTTGATTTTGCTATCTAGGGTGTTTAATAGTTTCTTAAATTGATCTTCGTCCATAAGTAACTTCCCCCCAGAGATTCTCCTTACATCTTCTCCAGTACTTTTCGGTGGGGATGCATCTGGGCGTTTTTTGCTTGAGCGAAGCCCGCCCTGTTTTGGAAGACTCGTCCCCGTCCCCCCCTTAGCAGCTCTTGGGGCTGGTACCGGTGCTGGGGGCTCATCTTCTAGCAATACTATGTCTTCATCAGGTATACTCTCAGCGTCTGAGTCAGCTATAGCTACTAATAGCTGGGTTAATGGGTTATTCTCAGGTTGCTGAAAAACCTCATTGCTAGTATCAAGGTCAGGTATGTCTGGAGGCATATTATCTAGTGATGGCAGTACAGGGGAAAGGCTCAACCCCAGTGAGGATCTCCTATCACTGTTTATTTTTGCAACAACCTGGACCATGTAATTGTCGAGAGTATTAAGAGCTTGGGTAGTTTTTGACTTCGACATATTAGGAGGTTGTAGCACCGGTTACCCCCAAGTTATACCGTACAATACTATTGCACAGGAGGATTTTCCTATAATTGCAGTGATAGGTGTATATGGGAAAAACTCACAGGTGATGTTTTGGGCAGCGTTCCAGGCCCTGTCCCTGGCTCTTCCTGCCGATGAGGGCCGATGAGGGCCCGCCCTTTGCCCGGGCTTAGCCCGGCGCGGCCCCGCGCGCTCCCGCGACGCGGGAGATGAAGGCCTTTTATAAACGCCTCCTGGCGCGCTCCGCCTCTACGCGACTTCCGGTCGCGGAGGCCGCTGGGGGTTGTAGTTTCACTCTCCCCCACACTGCGGCAGCGCTGATGGAGTGAGGCTGCGGCGGGGGGAGGTGACAGGCAGCGGTGGAGCAGCGTCGAAGGCAGCAGTGCCGGCGGTTCGTCAAGGGCTCTCTGGCAGGTATGTCAGCGATTTTCTCAATGGTAACAGAAGAGATTGTACAAGCACTGGTACCAACTGGTTCTGACCCCCCACTTTGGGCAGGAGAACCGGTGGGAAAAACAAGTGAGGAAGAGAGGTGTGCCCACCTCTGCCAACTCCACCCCTCAGGTGGTGGAGGTGAGGTGAAGCACAACTCAGTCCCCGTCATCTTGTAGATGGGTGGGGGGGGGGGGAACCCAGCCAACCAGGGAAAGGCTTATACCCCCCCAGGGAAGGGACTCATTGGTCCCAACCTTTTTACCTATTTGTAACGCCCCTAAATCTAGTATTTATTGGCAACCCTGAACCTTGCTTCCTCAGACAAGAACCTGCAAGAAGAAAAGCTGAACCGAACAGCCGTGCCGAAGCTAATAAGAGAAGGACGCTCACTGACATGGCCCCACCCCTACTGGCATGTCCCCACCTCGAACATGCTCCAGCGGAATCCCGGTGAGTCCTGCAGCCAGAAACCACGACAAACCCGGAGGACTTGCCTGCCTTCAATCCCACAGACTGTCTCCTGTTAAAACAGAATTTGTTCAAACAGAATCCAGTTCCGCAAGGATCTGTGAATCTGCACCACTGTGCACCCAACGCCCACAGCCGGAGTCAGTGTCACAACACCAAGAGGAGGTCCCCCCCCGGCGATCCTGACTGGAGATCCGGCGGCCAGTGACCTGCCTCCAGCCGAGGCCTGCAGCCTCAAACCAGAAGGTTCCCCCAACCGCGACCAGGCGCTGGTAAGAAGATCCGACCCTAAAAGGCACCCCTGCACCAGACGCCCTATGGCCTTGGGTGGCCCAACCGACGGTTCCTAACAAACCCCCAAGATCCCAACTTATCTCTCCAAATGGTGGTCGCACCCAGAAGACCTTCGTCCCCGAGCCTGCAGTGCTTTAGCAAACCGGAGACTCCCCATTGAAAGTTACAGGGCTTCTGACGCCAAAACTACACTCTGCACCCAGCCGCCCCAGTGCCGCTGTGAGAAAGTGCCATCTTTCTTGCCTTGGTATGCCCCCACTTTTTGCTCCATTGCTGTAGTGCTTTCACTGAGTGTGCCTGGGCTCCTACCAATCAGGTACCCAGGGCCTGTGTTCCTTCCCTAAAACTGTATTGAAGCTGAAACCCAATTGGCATCTCTGGCCACCTGTCAGTCCCTGGCAAATGGTACCCTAGGTACCTAGGGCATTGTGACCAGAGTAGACCCCTAAGGGCTGCAGCACTTATTGTCACCCTTAGGGGCCTGGCACCCGGGCACCCACACACTGCTTTTGCAGACTGAGTGGCCTGGTGCAGAACTGACTAAAGTCTCGGCATGGCACACATCCCTGAGTGCCATGCCCACAGACCCACTGCCCTGGCATCCCTCAGTCACCCCTCTAGCTGGGTGCCCTATGCCAGTGGTGTAGGCACAGGTGCATGAGCCCTGTGCCCCTACAGTACCCAGGGCCATTTCTGGGCACTGTGTGCAGTGATGCCATTAACAGTATATGGTGCTGGGAGGTTGTCATTACGAACTCCACAGCACCATAATGGCTACACTAAAGACTGACAAGTTTGATATCAAACTTCTCAGCACATTAAACCCCCACTGATGCCAGTATGGGATTTAATGTAAAATGCGCTACAGAAGGCATCTTACAGATGCCCCCTGAAACGTAACCTACAATCCATGTCTGGTCTGAGAGGCTGCCTAGGATGCCACACAGCAGACATGTTGCTGGACCCCAGGGTGGAAAGCCCATGCTCTTCTTGGGCCTGCAACAATGCACATCCTGGACGAAGTGCTAGGCTTTCTCCCCCAGGATGGGCAGGGGGAAGCTTCAAAGGCATTTGTGAGCTTCTCCAGACCACTTGCTGTACTCAGCAACTGGCCCCCACCCGTTCTGACCCCCACTCTGGCGGGAAGACTGGCGGGAAAACCTATGCTAGGAAAGTGGGCGTGCCAGCCTGTGCCAACTCCACCCCTCAGGTGGGAGAGGCGAGGTGAAGCACAACTTCGGGCTCCGGCCATCTTGAAGATGGGGAGCTCTGCTCAATTAGAGATAGGCTCCTGCCCCCTTCCCACAGGAGAGGAGCAGGACAGGGGGTGTACTCCCCCCAGGACAGGGACCTATTGGTCCCTGCCCTTCCCCTACCTGTAACGCCCCTAAATGTAGTATTTAGGGGCGCCCTGAACCTTCCTTCCTCAGATCCTGATTTTGAAACAAGAAAGAATACCTGCAGTGCAGCTGCTAACAAGAGGACGACACCAACTGACTTGGCCCCAGCACTACAGGCCTGTTGATCCTTGAACCTGCTCCTGCTAAAATCCCGGCATCTCCTTGCAGACAGCAACCTCGAGAACCCCGAAGGACCTGCCTGCCTTGATCCTCTTTGAGACTGGGACTCCCACGAGCAGTGGCTCTGCTCAGACAGCAATACCCCTGGTGCCAGCCAGGAACCGCAAATCCAGCCCACTCTACACCCGCCGAACCCGGCCTGTGCCCAAGTGGACAAAGACCCTGAGGAAGTCCCCCCGGCGATTCTGACCTGGAATCCAATGCCCACGGACCCTCCTCATCGACCCAGCCGACGCCTGCATACTCAGAACCAGGGACCACTCCTACCGCGACCAGTTTTCCGGACGTCCAAAGACACCCCTGCACCCGGCACCCCCCCGGCCTCCTGTGCCCAACTCCGGGGTGCCTATCTTTCCTCCAAGATCTTAACTTACCTCTCAAACTTCTGGTCGTTTCAGAAGATCGCCGTCCCCGGGCCTGCAGCCTTTGTTCTCTTTTCAAGATCTCCATTGAAGAACATTGAGCGCCTGACTGCTCAAAAGCACCCTGCACCCAGCCGCCCGACTGCCCTTGGCAGTGCAACCTGTGGCCTATCCCACTTCCCCATTTACCCATAGCAAGTGACCAGGAGCCCAGCTCCTACAGCCGTGTGGCCTGTTAGCAAGCAGCCACCAACCAAAGGCCCCCTGCCTCTCATTGGATAACATTGGACCTAACTACCTTGAGCACCCGGCTGTCCCAGTGCCGCTGAGGGTGTACCAACTGTACCTACCTGACCCTGGGAGACCCCGGAATCTATGCCCAGAACCTTAACTCTGCCAGTTGAATACTTAAAAGCCGGTAACTCACTTTTCTTCCATAGGTAACATTGACTGGTTTCACTTGGAAATTCTTCTAAGTGTGGAGTTTTTGAACTTTAAAATATTCACCTAAAATCAGCCGAACAGCGAATTGCGATTTACTCACCTGTTATCAGGAGATACCCCAGTGCTGCACCTTTCAGCCCAGCACAAACCCTAAAAAGTAATTTTAACCGTACTTACCAGTAACTTGAATTTTCTTCCATTAGAATCCATTGACTGTTTTTCTGTGAAATTTCTTTTAAGTGTCGATTTTTGCAAACTTCAAATATTCCTTAAAAATCGTACCAACTATCCAAACATAATTACTTACCTGTTTTAGATAGAGGTCCCAGTGCTGAACCTAGGAGTCCAGTACTGGATTACAAAAGTAACGAGAACCTACCTTCCCTGCAAATTGAAGTTCCTTCCATAGTATAACATTGGTAATTTCATATGAAAAAGTTTGTCACCTTTGAAAATACATTTATATTCTTTAAAGATCACAACTGTAACAAAAACACTTTTACTTAACTGTTTACAGCTCATGTCCCGGGACTGAATCTAGGATCCATTCCTGTGGTTAGAAAAGTAATCCAAAAAGTAATCAATTGCATTTACCTAGAAACACCCATTGAGCTCAGTGTTAAACTGTTTGAAATGAAATAAAGTATTTATAGAGCGCACGGTGGCCAAACGGCTTCCTGGCGCTGAGAGCTCTACTGAACAGAACAGACAGGGCCAAGGAATCTAGCAGGGGTAGGCCTGAGCAAACAAGAATGTTTTAAGCGCTTTGCGAAAGTGTGAGAAAATAGGGATAGAGCGCATGGAGAGAGGGAGAGAATTCCAAAACCGGGGGGCAAGGACAGAGAATCTGGTACCACCAGTGCGGGATTTACGAAAACGGGGAATAGTGAGAAGGGCAGAGGAAGATGAACGGAGGGTACGGACAGGGGTGTGAGTAGAGATCAAGGAATTGATGAACGCTGGAGCAGAGCGATCAACAGCCCGGAAGACTAGGCATCCAAGTTTAAACAGGGATCTCTGTAAAACGGGGAGCCAGTGGAGAGATTTAAGAACAGGAGTGATATGGTGGGATTTGGGAAAGTCAAAAATGAGTCGGGCAGCCTGGTTTTGGATTGCTTGAAGGCGACGGGTTTCGTAGGCAGGGATGCCCACGAACAAGCTATTTCCATAATCGAGGCGGGAGGTGATAAGGGCCGAAATGATAATTTTAAGGGAGTCAAGGGGAAAAAAACGGGAAATCTTACGAATCAAACGGAGGGAAAGAAAACAAGAAGACACTACAGAACTGACCTGGCCATGCATTGAAAGGTCGTGACTGACCCTGATGCCCAACGTTTTGACAGAGGGAACAGGGATGGGAGGGGGACCAAAGATAGGGGGCCAGAAAGCAGGGGACCAAGGGCTGGATGAGCCGCCAGTCAAGACAAGTTCAGTCTTGTCTGGGTTGAGCTTGAGATGATTGGCGCCCATCCACCCGGAAATAAAAACCAGAGTGGAACGAAAAAAAGATAGGGAGTGGGGGGAAGAGAGATCAAAAACGAGCTGGAGGTCATCGGCGTAATTGAAACACAGAGACCCCCAGATCGAGGAGAGAAACAAGGGGACGGATGTAAAGATTAAAGAGAAGGGGGGAGAGAGAGGAACCTTGGGGAACCCCACATGACACCGGGATGGGAGAAGCAGAAAAACCAGAGAGATGAACAGCTTGTGAGCGTCCAAGAAGAAAGGACGTGATCCAAGAAAGAGCAGGGCCCCGAATGCCCGCTGCGCTGACACTGTCAAGGAGGATGGAATGATCGACCGTGTCAAACGCAGCGGACAGATCCAGAAGGACCAAGGCTTGAGGGGAGTTGGTATCAGCCTTGGCCTTCAGCTCGTCAAGGACCGCGAGTACCACTGACTCGGTCGAGTGGCCCGAGCGGAAGCCAGCTTGGTGGGAAGCGAGGAGGTTATGCTGCTCAATATAAGAAGAAAGACAGGAAGTGACATAGCTTTCAAGAATTTTAGCAAGATAGGGGAGAAGAGAAATGGGTCTGAAATTAGAAGGGAGGGAAGAATCAAGGCCAGGTTTTTTGAGGATGGGAAAAACAATCGCAGATTTAAATGAAGAAGGGACCAAACCGGTTGAAAGGGAAGCATTAAGGAAAGAAAGAGGAGTGGTAGGACAAGAAGTGAAAAGAGTTCTGAGCACACGGGCAGGGGCACAGTCGGCGGGAGATCCAGACTTAACTTTAATAAGTAGAGCTAGAAAAGAATCCAAGGAGATGGGCGGGAAAGAAGTAAGAGAAGAATTAGGTACAGAAGGGGCAGAATGAAAGGAAGCGGAGGGAGTGGGAGGGATATTGGATTTAATTTTAACGATCTTCTCAATGAAGAAGTCGTTTAGAGAAGAGCAGAGGGCCTGGGAAGGGATGAGCTTGGGGCAAACACGGTCAGAGGTCGCCAAATTGGTGACCAAGGAAAAAATCTCTTTAGATTTATTAGCAGATAAAACTACCTGCTCAGAGAAATACTTGGTCTTAGACGCAAGGATAGCTTTCTTATAATCCTTAAGGAGGCATTTGTATTTATCCTTAAGATCAGGGCAGTAGCTGCGGCGCCACTGGCGCTCAGAGCGTCTAAGTTCCAGCTTAAGGGCCTTGAGTTCAGAATTGAACCACCTACGGGCCTCATGTGGGCGAACAGACCTAACAATTTTAAGAGGCGCGACAAGATCACACCCAAGAGATAGCCAATTGCTGACTGCGTCAGCCTGAAGATCAAGGGAGAGGCCGCTGAGGTCAGGAAGGGAAGAGGCCAAAGAAAGGGAGAGAGAAGGAAGGTCCACATGGTTCCAGCTGCGTGCAAAGATATTCTTAGGGCGAGAGGATTTGTGAGGGGAACCAAGATTAATAGTAAAAAAAATGAGAAAGTGATCAGACCAGGTGCAAGGGAGGATACTCGGGGGAGAGACGATGTCTTGGGATGACCAGACTTGGTCCAAAGTATGTCCAAGATTATGGGTGGGAGCAGACACGTGAGACAGAAGGTTAAGGCACGAGAGGGTAGCCGTGAAGTCCCTGGACGCCAAATCCTCCCTAGAATCACCAGGCCAATAATTGAAGTCTCCCAGCAGGAGGACCGAGGAGTTATTGACTACTAAGGTAGCAAGGAGTTACTGCAGGGAGGCCACAAACAAAGGCATGCTCGAGGGTGGGCGGTACACCAGAACAACTGTCAAGGGGGCGGGGAGATTAGTGGAGCGGGCAACCAAAAAATCCACTCCAGCTATGGAAGTTTGAGGGAGGAGCTGGAATTGGAGACTGTCCCGAACAATCATGGCTACACCCCCTCCGATCTTGCCGTCAGAGCGGTCAGCCCGGAGGGCATAGTAAGAATCGGGGAGGATGGCCAGGATATCTGGGAGTGAAGCCTCTGAAAACCAAGTTTCTGTTAGAAACAAAATGTCAGGGGAATCGGAGGTGAGGAGGTTAAATAATTCCAGTTGATGTTTGCCTGCTGAACGGGTGTTAAGAAGGCAGGCAGTAGCAATGTGGGAAGGGGGAGGTGTGGTGGTAGACAACATGAGGTCATGTGAGAGCAAGGAAGGGATGACACGAGGGGAGGTGACACTATCAGGATGAGGGACATAGATACCTAGAGAAGACAGATACTGCGTGAGGGAATGGGGGAGGGGCACCTCGGCAGAACAGGAAAAAAGTTGGGCTGAGGAGTACACTAATAAAGGGGCAGGGGATGTGGCCCCTGGTCCCGGCCGGTCGCGGACGGCCGCAGACGGGCTTAACTTAGGCGCAACTTCGGCGCGCCTTCGTCGCGCCCGCTGCGCCCGTCCGCTGCGCCGCCGGAAAAGGAGTGCCATAATATGGGCCACAGGAAGTAGTGGGGGCGTGGCAGGGGGGAGGGGGCAGAAGAGCTGCACCGCCAACCCCAGAGCAGCCCAGAATGGAAGTCACGCCCGTCCCCGCCCCCGTGACCTGCCCGTCAGAGGGGGGGAGAACGCTCGCCGTGAGGCGCTCTGCAGCGGGAGCCCAGGAGGGGCGAAGTGGCTGCAAGAGGGGTGCGCGGTGACGAGAGCGCGACCCCAAGACAAATAAGGTAGGGCTAAAATGCAAGTTTTAAAAAAAGTCTCGTTGCGCCACAGGAGGTGGCGATGTTGCTCCCGGCGAAGCCTCGGGAGTTCTGTGAGTCAGAGGAGCTGGGGCGGGACACGCCAAGCCCGGAAGAGATTAGCCGGGGGGGAGGGGCAGAGGAGCTGCACCGCCAACCCCAGAGCAGCCCAGAATGGAAGTCACGCCCGTCCCCGCCCCCGTGACCTGCCCGTCAGAGGGGGGGAGAACGCTCGCCGTGAGGCGCTCTGCAGCGGGAGCCCAGGAGTGTGCTGCCTATTGCAACCACTGTAGCTATTGTGCTTACAAAGTCTATTGCCTATTTGCAAAGTAATTACCTAAAGTCACTCATATTGAGAAGTATATTTTAATACCTTGTTGGTTCTAAAATAAAACTACTTTATCTTTTGATATAAAACCATTAACCGAGAGTTCAGTTCTTGAGTGTGTGAGACCATTTGCTGACTGTGTACAACAAATGCTTTACAGTGTCCTCTGATACTGCCTTACTGCTCGACCAAGCTACCACTTTAGAGAGTAAGGTTATATCTAACTTTAACTTCTGCCATACCTCTGGAGACTGGGAACTCTATACACACTGTACCTTACTTTGGTCCAGTATATATAGAGCCACTTTCTTACACGCTGAATGTGCATCTTTTGTGCTTGCCTAAACCCCAATTTGCTCTGAGCTTAAGTCCTGGAGTTTTGCAACCACAACCCAGTGGCATGCTGGGCAGCAGCCACCAACAGGAGGCCCCCTAACCCCATCGGATAACTTTGGGCCTCAGCACTCTGCACCCGGCCACCCCAGTGCTGCTGAGGGTGTAACAAGTGCATCCTTGACCCTGGGGGACTCCTGAGTCTAACCCCATAACACTAACTTCCACTACGAAGTACTTACCTTTAAACCGATAGCACTATTTTCCTCTATAGGATAACATTGACTGTTTTTCGATGAAAAATTTCTAAGTGGACTTGGAAAACCGAAAGAAATTCTTTAAAATTATACCAACTAACAAAAACGCTTTTACTTACCTGTTTACAGGAACTGTCCTAGTGTAGTATCCCTGTATACTAATCTGTGTAAGAAAAGTAATCTAAAAGTAATGTACTGGTCATTTTACTAAAAAGCCCATTCTAAGTATATGTGCTGTATTTACAAAACATTGCAGTTCTCAATAACAATACTGTAAGCCACAACAAAGTGCATATACAATTATAATCCAAACTGTATATTTACTGGAAAGTATTTATCATTTGCCTGTGCCTGCTTGCTTGGTTCTAGGAAATAAAATAACAAAAAAAAAATGTATACAAAAACAATTGGTCCGATGTTCTGTCATTGAGTGTATGAATACATCTGGGACTGAGTTTTTACAACAAATGCTTAACACTGTCTTCTGATGAAGCCTTGCTGCTCGACCACACTAGCAGAAATGGTGAGGTGCTATCTACTTAACCTCTACCTACCTTTTGGGTTCCACTGGACTCTGTGCACACTATACCTCACTTTGTTACAGTATATACAGAGCCAGCTTCCTACTGAGGAGGCGAGGTGAATCACAACTCTCAGTCCCCGCCATCTTGCAGATGGGAGCCAGCCAACCAGAGTGAGGCATATACCCCCTCCCAATGGAGGGTGGCATAATAAGGGGTGTACAAATCCCAAGGAAGAGATCCATTGGTGCCAACCTTTACTTACCTGTAACACCTTTTAATCTAGTTTTTAGAGGCAACCCTGAACCTTTCCTCCTCAGACAAGAATGACCAGAAGAACTGAAGAAGTCATGCTGAAGTAAGAGAAGTAGGACCCACACTGACTTGGTCCCAGCCCTACCGTCCTGTCCGAACCTGCTCCAGTGAAATCTTGGTGTGTCCTGCACCCAGCAGCACTCAAGAACCCGAAGGACCTGCACTGCCTTCCAAAACCAAGAATTTGTTTACCGCGAGCACCGGACTTGCTCACCAACAGACTCTGGCCCCAGCCAAAACTGTAAGTCTGCATCTGATGCCCATGGCCCGAGTTTGAGTAGCCCAACACCATGAAGAGGTGTCCCTGGCGATTCTGACCTGAGATCTGGTGATCTCGAACCTGCTTCTCATCTCCAATCGACGCCTGCAGTCTCTTTCTAGAGGATCCCTGCGACCGGAGATGGTAAGAAAACCCAAAGCCTAAAGACACCTATGCACCTGATGTCCCGCGGCATTGGGTGGCCCAACCAACGGTGTCCCAGGCACCCCAACTTATCTATACAGCCAGTGGTCATCTCCGGAAGATCTTTGTAACAGAGCCTGCAGTCTGTTGCAACCGAAGAATCTCCATTGAAAAACAATGCACCTGACAGCAAAACAGCACACTGCAACCAGATGCCCCTGCGTCGCCGCTGCTGGTGTACTCTGGGTGCTAACTCTGATCCCCTTTTGCCCTTAGCCTAACACCAAGAGCTTTGCTCTGACAACCATGTGGTCTGCTTGTGAGCAGCCACCAACCGGGGCCACCCTATCCCCATTGGATAACATTGGGCTTCAGCCCTCCCTAGTGCAGCTGAGGGTGTTTTCGGAGTGCATCCTTGACCCTGGGGCTAACCCCAGAAGGCCAACTCTCAAACCCAAGTACTTACATTGAAACGAATACATTGAAACTGATATCTTCATGTTCGAGGCATATGAGCTGTACATCATATGCTATGCATATCGCCATCTGGTATTGGGTCCGGATGTTTGCACTTTATTTTTCTTCGAAGAAGTGTTTCCAATCACGAGGCAAATGACTCCTCCTTTTGGTGACTGTGTGCATGGGCATCGACACCATTGTCAGTTTGTTTTTTCTGCCATCTGGTTCGGATGTTACTCACTGCTCTCCGGTTCAACACGATCCTTCGCTTTCCCTCTGTGTGTTGAACACTCACCCTCGTTGGTATTGTTTCCGATCCTGTATTCCATTGCTTGCGTATCGTGTTTATTTCGGAAAACCCTCTTTCAATTGGTACGGCTCATGGTAGGCCGTCTGGACTAGCAGCCTTGGTTCGACTTGCAGTCGATTGAACAAACTCACTTTAAATTCTGCCCTTGGTGCCATGCGGAATAACCGCGCACTGACTCACACGAAGTGTGCAACCTGTGTTCGTCACTGTAAGACAATGAGCAGGACTGCAACGCGTGCCAAGATTCTGCTTCAAAAAGCCACTTTGTGACCGTTGGCTCTGCATGTTGTGGCGCCAAGCCTAACACACAGGCTATATTCCAGACCTCTTCAGACTGCAATCAGATGAAGAAGCCTGCGACGCTATCGAGCCAAAGAAGAACAGGATCCGATCTTCCTTTCCGAGGACGGCTCCAATCAGGATGACAACATTCCACTTGGGCAACCTACTGTAAGTATAATCTGTACCTCACCTTAACTCCCAAAGCAACCTAAAAAGAAGGCTCTGGACTAACCTTCGTCCTGTTCTCGGGCTTTGGTTGGCACAGAGACCACGCTTCTGACACCCTGCCTTCCGGCTCTGCACTGAAGCCTACAAAAAATCCATCCGGCTCCGAAAAGCCCCACTCCAAGCCGAGCACCGAGTCAAAGCCTTTGGGATCGAAGCCCAAGTTCGACTTCGAATATCACCACTCGGCCCAGAAAACCCCTTCGGATTATAGACACCAGCCCCATAGCTGTTGTCACTGAAAACTTCAGCATCGAAACAGACTGATGTACCAAAATCACCTAAACAGTTTCGACCATCTGCTCAATAAACGGGTGCCGAAACAGAAGGTGTTCTACATTCACCCTAAAACTGGGCACATAACCACCAAACTGATTCTAAAGAGGTGGACTGATGCTGAAGAGGAATATTGCATTCCTTTGAAGAAGAGAAATATTGGAACTAACTCTTCCCCTCCTCTCTCTCTTCCAGCTTTGCACTCTCCTCAGTCTCTACCTGTGCCAACTTTACCTGAGCACTCACCACCATATACACCTGACAATCAGGATGATGGGGATGGTAATGATGATAACCAGCCAGGACCAATAGATGAATTGGGCGACTACAACACTGACGCACCCACAGACAACGATCCTGACTTAAACCCGACCAAGCCCTCTCCAGCAGATGACAGTTTAGGCTTCACAAGCAACAAACTTCTGGTGCATATCTAACTCACAAGCAGTATTAGCCAGATACGACTGTGCGCATTGGGATGAAATGGAACTACTCCTACAATTTCTACCCCAAGAGCATAAATCTAAAGCACAAGACTTAGTACGAGAGGGACAACTTATTTCAAACAATCAAATCAGATGTTCCCTAGATACCGCTTATACATCTGCTAGAGCAGTAAACACTAGTGTCCATTTAAGAAGACATGCCTGGCTACTTATATCTGGGTTCAAACCAGAGGTTCAGACCTCCATGTTAAACACACCATTTGACAAACACCTCTTTGGCCCAGTGGTAGATGCTTCACTGGAAAAGATGGACACTGAAGTGGCCAATTCAATGAAAGCTCTTCAGTACACACAAGGCTGTGGTTCCCTTTGGCGCTCCTTCTATTGTGCAGGGTCCACAAATGCTTCTATGGAAACTGCATCCACATACAAGGGTAATAACTAACCCTCTGGCTCTAAAAACGACTTCAGAGGGGGTTAGAGGAAACGGCAAATGCAGAGGTTGTAGCACACGCACCTCCCCGTGCAATACAAACCAGTGACTTATCCATGCTCGCCCCCCTCACCCCTCACCCCACCCCATACCCCACCCCATACCATTTAACACCTGTTGGGGGAAGTCTGTCAAATTTCTTACCAGCTGGGCAGTCATTAACAGACAAATGGCTTCTACAAATTATCCATTCTGGTTAATGCCTGGAGTTTGTCAACACTTCTCCAAACATTACCCCAAAGTCACACAAACTCTCCAGATCTACACCTCCTCAAACAAGAGGTACAGTCTCTACTTTTACAAGGAGCTATAGAACCAACCTGTACCACTACAACACCAAGGGTCGGGCATGTACTCCTTTTACTTCCTAATACCAAAAAAGGACGGGTGTCTCAGACCAATCTTAGATTTCAGAGAACTCAATTTTTACATACTTAGACCATTTTCACATGGTAACACTTCCAACAGGTACTACCTCTTTTCCAAAAAGGCGACTTTCTTTCCACTTTAGACTTAAAGGACGCCTGCTTTAATATTCCAATCCACCCTGCTCATCGCAAATTTCTCAAGTTTGTGCTAGCGGGCCAACATTACCAGTTTAGGGTACTTCCATTTGGAGTCCCCACAGCCACCAGAGTATTCACAAAATGTCTTGCGGTAGTAGCTGTTCATTTCAGTAGATAAAGCATCCATGTCTTCCCATACTTGGACGACTGGCTCATCAAAGGCAGCGCGTACCCAACAGTGTCTTAAATACACTTCAGTAACTATCAAGTTACTAAATCAACTAGGGGTTCACAGTCAATGTGCCAAAATCACATCTTCAGCCAACCAATATTCGGAACTTCCTAGGAGCCACTTTGGATACTCAAAAGGATCTGGCGTTTCCCAATGCAGCCAGAATTTGCAACATTCAGGCTTTGATTCTTCAGTTTCAATCCATCATTCTCTTCCAGCTCGGGCTTACATGCAACTGCTGGGGATGATGGTATCTTGCGTCATGATCGTCCAGTATGCCAGGCCCGACATGCGTCCACTTCAGCAATGCTTAGCCAGTCAGTGGAACCCATCCCACTGTCGATTAACCGTTCTAGTGTTGGGAATCGGCCGTACTCCTCACTCTCTGCAGTGGTGGAACACACAAAATCTGTCAAAAGGACAGCCCTGCATAGACCTGGTGCCACTGACAGCAGACGCGTCTCTAACTGGATGGGCAGCTCACCTATGACAACACACAGTGCAAGGACTGTGCAGTCACCAACACAAGTTGCCTGACATCAACCATTTAGAGCTCATGGCCATATTTCTGGCCCTCAAAGCTTTTCAAACCCCGCTGGTTGGAAAAACTGTCCTGGTTTGTACCGACAACATGACCGCTATGTATCACATACAACAACAGAGGGGAACACACTCCCTCCAACTTTCCCACCTAGCCCAGGACATCTGGAGGTGGGCCATTCATCACAAGATGTATCATCTAGCAGAACATCTCCCAGGAGTAAACAATCAAATGGCAGACCTGCTAAGTCGTCACACAGCAAGTCCATGAATGGGAACTACACCCTCAAGTTCTCCTCCCATTCTTTCAAATGTGGGGCTTTCCAGACCTAGACCGGTTCTCCACGCACCTAAACGAAAAATGTCCAAACTTCGCATCCAGGTTCCACACCCATTGTCCAAAAGCAATGCACTGTGGATGAACTGGTCAGGGATATTTTTTACGCTTTTCCACCTCTCCCACTCATTTCATAGTAGTTCGGAAACTCAAACAAGCGTCCCTGACACTAATCCTAGTTGCTCCCACATGGGC
Organism: Lissotriton helveticus; assembly: GCF_964261635.1. Lineage (NCBI taxonomy): Eukaryota > Metazoa > Chordata > Amphibia > Caudata > Salamandridae > Lissotriton > Lissotriton helveticus. The sequence goes on along the minus strand of NC_136057.1, from coordinate 484,744,842 downwards.
ACGTCAACCATGGTTCACAACCATATTGGAACTCCTAATAGTTCCTCATCAAAAACTACGTCTTACACCCAATCTCCTCACACAGAGCCATGGAGGCATAAGACATCCAGACCCCAGTCAACTGAATCTGGCGATCTGGCTCCTGAAGTCTTAGTTTGGCTACCTTAATCTACCACCAGAGTGTATAAATATCATCAAAGAAGCTAGACGTCCTACCACAAGAACCTGCAATGCAGCAAAGTGGAAGTGATTTGTGATTTACTGTAATAACCACATCAAACCGCTAAATGCTTCTGTCCAAAACATATGATGTTCGAGGCATGTGGGCTGCTGAATTCATATCTATGTTTTGACAAAACAAGGGAACCCTTAAGGTATATTTATAGGGACCTTGGGCATTACATATTATAAAGAACAATGGTCCCTATACGAAATTAGTACACACAGAAAAACAATAATCATATACTTGATAAGTAATATGTCTTCTGCCCGTTTGGACAGGGTTTATTTATCAATGAGTGCATAGATAAAAAATTCTTTTTGAAAGAATGTCAAGCGGGCACAGCCGTGACCCTTAACATACAAGACAAAAACAAACCGGAGAAAATGTGAACAAGGCAAGGAAATAAGTCTGCATACTTGTACATCAGTAAGGCAGGCACAAAATATAATGAAACCGCTCCATTGCAAATTTGTACATAAATAAATCGCATATGGGGTTTTTTAAGGTCGACGACGTTTCGATGCCTATAAAAATGAGGGCATCATCATCAGGACAAGGGGTAACATTATTGTTGTCTTGGGCAAAAGCAATATATAATGCCTTTAATTTACATTTACTTTTACAACCATATTTACAATTGGGGGAAAAGAAAAGAGAAAAACACAACAAGAATTAAGATAAGTAAAGGCATGTATTAATGATCCTATTATTTACAATAAGTGAACTGCTCCTTAGTGAAGTCCAGTAGTGCGTGAGTTAAAAAACAATTGTTTTGTCGCAGTGACTCTTAACGGCGCAGTGAATCTAAAAACGGCGATTTTGCGTGTGAAGAAATAGTGATTTCGACCATTTCATGGAAGTCTTATGGATTCAGAGACTGTGGCACCTTAGTCATAACATTAGTCGATTGCTAATAGTCTGTGGTGGCGTAGTGAATCTAAAAACGGCGATTTTGCGTGTGAAGAAATAGTGATTTCGACCATTTCATGGAAGTCTTATGGATTCAGAGACTTTGGCACCTTAGTCATAACATTAGTCGATTGCTAATAGTCTGTGGTGCAGTTTTACATGCATGGCAATTTTTGGGGAAGTGAAGCAGGTGGGCGCAAGGTTAGAGAGATGTTAACGTGCTAGTGATAGAAAAATAGCGGCAGTGTACATACTTCGTCTTACAATGACGTTGGCCGTTTGAGAATGAAACGCCGAGATCGGAAGATCGTTTAATCTGAAAATGATAAGCGGACGTTAATACATTCAAGGGAGCGCATGCTGGGCATCTAAATTAAATAGTGCGGGTGTGGTTTACCTAATCTGTCCGATGGTTTTCTGCACCAATAGTGGTATTCAGCAGAGAGGTAGCGAGCCGGGACTCAGTAGCATCAATGGCGAAGGAGCGCAATGGCTTCCTAACACGGACAAAAAAACAAGGGTATTATTAAGTTGTCGTAGTATTTCAGATTTGTAGGCTTCAATGTCCTGAATAACTATCCCACCACCCTTGTCTGCCGGTTTTATAATCAAGGACTGATTATTATCCTTGTTGCAAACTGAAATGTACAGATATTATCTTTGTGTCCGTTCTTTTAATTAAATTGCATGCTCACGTAAATATCACCACTACAAGATGGCCGCCGAAATCACCCCTTCACAAACAGCACACGTTAGCTAGTCCTTCAACACTTTCTACCTCACTGTAGGTTTACCTAAAGCCCGGGAAGTCAGGCTCACGTTTCACTGGATGCCACACCCGCAGCAGTGCCGCCGCACTCCTCTAGTAAGTACACTAGCCGACCTTAGCCCTTATTTCGTCCACCCGGCATGGAGGCAATTTACTGAGACCCTCGTTTTTTTGTCCGTGTTAGGAAGCCATTGCGCTCCTTCGCCATTGATGCTACTGAGTCCCGGCTCGCTACCTCTCTGCTGAATACCACTATTGGTGCAGAAAACCATCGGACAGATTAGGTAAACCACACCCGCACTATTTAATTTAGATGCCCAGCATGCGCTCCCTTGAATGTATTAACGTCCGCTTATCATTTTCAGATTAAACGATCTTCCGATCTCGGCGTTTCATTCTCAAACGGCCAGCGTCATTGTAAGACAAAGTATGTACACTGCCGCTATTTTTCTATCACTAGCACGTTAACATCTCTCTAACCTTGCGCCCACCTGCTTCACTTCCCCAAAAATTGCCATGCATGTAAAACTGCAACACAGACTATTAGCAATCGACTAATGTTATGACTAAGGTGCCACAGTCTCTGAATCCATAAGACTTCCATGAAATGGTCGAAATCACTATTTCTTCACACTCAAAATCGCCGTTTTTAGATTCACTGCGCCACCACAGACTATTAGCAATCGACTAATGTTATGACTAAGGTGCCACAGTCTCTGAATCCATAAGACTTCCATGAAATGGTCGAAATCACTATTTCTTCACACGCAAAATCGCCGTTTTTAGATTCACTGCGCCACCACAGACTATTAGCAATCGACTAATGTTATGACTAAGGTGCCACAGTCTCTGAATCCATAAGACTTCCATGAAATGGTCGAAATCACTATTTCTTCACACGCAAAATCGCCGTTTTTAGATTCACTGCGCCGTTAAGAGTCACTGCGTCAAAACAATTGTTTTTTAACTCACGCACTACTGGACTTCACTAAGGAGCAGTTCACTTATTGTAAATAATAGGATCATTAATACTTGCCTTTACTTATCTTAATTCTTGTTGTGTTTTTCTCTCTTTTCTTTTCCCCCAATTGTAAATATGGTTGTAAAAGTAAATGTAAATTAAAGGCATTATATATTGCTTTTGCCCAAGACAACAATAATGTTACCCCTTGTCCTGATGATGATGCCCTCATTTTTATAGGCATCGAAACGTCGTCGACCTTAAAAAACCCCATATGCGATTTATTTATGTACAAATTTGCAATGGAGCGGTTTCATTATATTTTGTGCCTGCCTTACTGATGTACAAGTATGCAGACTTATTTCCTTGCCTTGTTCACATTTTCTCCGGTTTGTTTTTGTCTTGTATGTTAAGGGTCACGGCTGTGTCCGCTTGACATTGTTTCAAAAAGAATTTTTTATCTATGCACTCATTGATAAATAAACCCTGTCCAAACGGGCAGAAGACATATTACTTATCAAGTATATGATTATTGTTTTTCTGTGTGTACTAATTTCGTGTAGGGACCATTGTTCTTTATAATATGAATTCATATCTATAGCATAGATCGCCGCCTAGTGTTGGGTCCGGATGATTGCACATTGTTGTCCTGGAAGAGTCTTCGAAGTATCACGAGATAGGGGACACCTCCCCTGGACTACAGTGCGCATGGGCATCGACTCCATCCTCAGATTGTTTTTTTCCGCCATTGGGTTCGGATGTAATTTCGTTATCTCCGGTCGGAATCGACAAACTTTTTTAAAGGCCAAAAGGCCTTCTTTTCGAACCGTCGGTATTGTTTGCGTTCGGTCCACGTTCAGTTCCAACTCTTTGAGTCTGATATCCAGGGGGTCGTGTGACTCGCCGGTGATCGAGGCCCAGTCGACGCAGCAAGACTTTCAACGGCATGGAACGGAGTCTGTTCAAGAAATGTCCCGTGTGTGGATCGAAATATCCACACATTGACGTCCATCCAGTGTGCAACAAGTGACTGTCGCTGGACCACGACGAAGCGAACTGTATGGCCTGCTCCAGGTTTCGTTCGAAGAAGAAGATTCGGCTTCGGCGCGTGGCGCGCCTCGAGGCCCGGCGCACCTCGAGGCCCGGCGCACGGCTTCGGCACCGGTGGACATCTTTGACGACGAAGAAGCAGACGGACAACAGGTTCAGATGCAGATTTCACCTCCAACGGTGGACATCGAATACGACTACGAAGCGGATGTAGAAGGCCAAGACGTAGAAGTCGTCGACGAGGTAGGAGACGACGACGAGGCCTATGGGGCTGTGGAAGATAGCTCGGAGGAAGAGCTATGCCCCGTTCGAACAATTACAAAGGCTCAGGTCGAGGGATCGCCACATGGCCTTACCCAAGACCTTCTAGCTTCATCCACAGCCCCGCCTTCCGGCCCGGCTACGGACACTTCGGCGGAGCCGCCATTGTCGAAACCGAAACCATCGGTGTTGACAAAAACAAAGATGGTCGATGCGCCATCGAAACCGAAGAAGTCTGCTCCCCCATCGGCGCCATCGACTCCCGAGGTATCGGGGCAATCGAAGCCGAAGAAAGCCATCGACCCGGTCAAGGTGCCGAAAGTGGTCAAGGTCGTCGAGCCGAAACCCAAAACGGCCGTCTACTCGGAGTTCAGCTCAAACGTCGAGCCGAAGTCACGCAAGGTCGTAGAGCCGAAGCCCAAAAAGGCCGTCGAGCCGAAGCCAGGCAAGGCCGTCCAGCCAAAGACTGGGACCCCGACGTCAGTAGTCAAGGCCGCCGATCCGACACCGGCAGCGTCGACATCAACGGCCACGGACAAAAATCATTGCGCCCCTGAAAAGGATGCTCCTACGCCTCGACCAGAAAAGCAGAGGTCAACGACGCTCTGGTCTTCCCCGGGGGGTGGCCCAAGGTCCACTGTCTTGTCGACGAAACCGTCCGCTTCCTTTACGAAGCAGGTCTCGGACTCCCTCAAGCGGATTAGGGACAAGGCTTCTGCGTCGGAACCGAAGACACCTTCCACCCCGAAGCAAGCTGTCCCGACGACAAAGACTTCGACGCCAATACTCTTCACGCTGCCACAGAAGGTGGCACCGAAGGCCTTCGCACCGCGGTCGGTGCCCAAGGACTCTGTGGTGCCAAAGCACACTCGCCAGCCTGGGGGCTTGGAGCATCGTCCTCCTTTACTGGAAGAGCAGTCGGAGCATTTCATCGATGCCGACACCGGGAAGCTTATAATTTACAAAAGGAAAATAACGGCTTTGCAGCCTTTGGAGTCCTATGTAATACCTCTAAAGCGCAAGAAGCCTGCTTCGGAGACACCGGTGCTGGTAGAACCGATAGTTCCTCACACTCCAAGAATTGCAACACCCTCACCCACTTATTCTGATGGTGAGGATGCAGGGGAACAGGACGAGGAAAACAATTTTCCCGCAAACACAGATCCTGATGAACAACAGGACTCGTGGGTAGAGGCAGGTGACCAAGGGGATCAGCAACCCGCCCTTGACCCTCAGGTCTACAACGTCAAGACCTCTCCCACTGAGGATTCTGCGGCCTTTAATGCTTTGATTGAAAGGGCTGCTAAAAACCACGGCGTTGAAATGCATGCTGACCCTGTGTAGGTGGACTTCCTTTTTGACACTTTCTCCACCGCTGAAAAAACTGTTAAGACTCTTCCAATTTTGAAGGGGGTCCTTAAGCATGCTGCGGACATTTTTAAGGAACCCACACGTTCAAGGGTCGTCAACCCTAGAATTGAAAAAAATACAGACCAGCACCTGGCGACCCAACATACATCAAGGGCCAGTTGCCATTGGACTCTTTGGTAGTCTCTAATGCTCGCAAGAGAGCAAATTCACAGACCACCGGTGAAGCTCCTCCCCCAGACAAAGAATCTAAAGTGCTGGAGGCGTCGGGAAAGAGAGTAGCAGCTCAGGCCGCCAATGTCTGGCATATCTCCAACACGCAAGCACTATTGGCTAGATACGACAGGGCACACTACGACACCCTAGAGACCCTGTTGCAGCATCTGCCAGATCAATATAAGGAGGCAGGGAAGATGCTTATCCAGGAGGGGAAGCTCATCTCGAACGCTTCCATCAAATGTGCACTAGATGTTGCGGACACTGCAGCTAGGGCTATTAACACCAGTGTGATGCTGAGACATCAGGCATGGCTTAGAATCTCCTGGTTTAAGCCGGAAATACAAACTAACATCCTTAATCAGCCGGTAAACCCTGACAGATTATTTGGTCCTGAGGTGGATACCACCCTGGAAAAAATAAAGAAGGATGCAGAGACTGCAAAGTCCATGGGGGCACTCCAGTCCCAACAGTTTCGGGGGAACACTTTTCGTCGCTCAGGCAATCGAGGTGTTTCCAGGGGCCAAATGTCGCAACAAACACAATTCAACAAAGGTGGGGCGCAATCCTCTTACACCAAGAAGAGTAGAGGAGGATACCGCGGCAACAGCTCAAAGGGCAGAGGCAGGGGCAACAACAGCTCCCGTTCCTCAGCCACCAACAAACAGTGTCTCCCTGTCACTGCCCCCGGCCGTACAACACCTGTCGGGGGGAGACTCCAGCAGTTCCTGCCAGTCTGGAAGAACATCACCACAGACAGGTGGGTCAGGAAACTTATCCAGTTCGGTTATTGTTTGGAGCCGACATCCACTCCACCCAACATACCACCAAGACAACGTCCTATGTCCACAGAGCATTTGCACTTATTGCAGCAGGAGGTTCTTGCCATGCTGCAAAAAGGAGCAATAGAGCTCGTGTCAGTGGAGGAAGAAGGAACAGGTGTTTATTCCCTGTACTTCTTAATTCCAAAGAAGGACGGATCCCTCAGACCTATTCTGGACCTATGGCCCCTAAATCAGTGCATTCTCTCAGAACACTTCCACATGCTAACACTGCACAGGTTCTTCCATTGCTAAATCAGGGAGTCTTCCTCGCAACCTTGGATCTCAAGGATGCTTACTTTCACATCCCACTCCATCCATCCCACAGGAAATACCTCAGGTTCACCATCCAGAACAGGCATTACCAATTCAGGGTCCTTCCTTTCGGAGTGACCACAGCCCCCAGAGTGTTCACGAAATGTCTGGCGACTGTGGCGGCGCACCTCAAGAGACAAAACGTCCATGTCTATCCTTACCTGGACGACTGGCTGGTTCAGGCAAAGTCAGCCCAGCAGTGCGCCGCCGACATGTCCCACACCATTCACCTTCTTCACAGTCTGGGTTTTTCACTGAACTATCCAAAGTCGCACCTTCAGCCAGCCCATGTGCGGCAGTATTTGGGCGCGACCATAAATACTCTGGCGGCCACGGCTCAGCCGAACTCAGTGAGGATCGACAACATCCAGTCGCTAATCCAAAAGTTCAGGCCGCAACACTACCTTCCAGCGAGTGTTCATGCAGTTGATATGCATGATGGCCTCCTGCATCTTCATAGTCCCGCACGCAAGGTTGCATATGCGTCCGCTCCAAGAATGCTTGGCACATCAGTGGACTCAGGCTCAAGGACAGTTGAAAGACCTAGTGTTGGTGACCGGTCGGGCATTCAACTCTCTGCATTGGTGGACTCCACACAACCTTTGCAAGGGCCGACCGTTCCAAGAGCCTGTGCCGCAGATTACCCTGACGACGGACGCATCTCTCCAGGGGTGGGGAGCTCATGTGCTCCACTACACGGTGCAGGGACTATGGACGACGTAACAAAAGAAGATGCACATCAACTACCTAGAACTGATGGCAATCTTCTTGGCACTCAAGTCCTTCAAAGTACATCTGTGCAACAAAGTCGTGTTGATCCGGACGGACAACATGACAGCCATGTACTACATCCAAAAGCAGGGAGGTACGCACTCTCCACAGTTCTCATCTGGCTCAGAGCATGTGGAAGTGGGCCATTCAGAGGAATATCTTCCTCATGGCAGAGCACCTCCCGGGCAAGGACAATCAAATGGCGGATCTGCTCAGCAGGTACAGCCACCAAATGCACGAGTGGGAGATCCATCCATCAGTACTACACCCGTACTTCCAGCAGTGGGGTCATCCAGAGATAGACCTGTTTGCCACAAGGGAAAACGCAAAATGCTGAAGCTTTGCCGCCAGGTTCCCTCACCCACAGTCGCAGGGCAATGCGATATGGATGAACTGGTCAGGCAGATTTGCGTACGCTTTTCCCCCAGCACCTCTCATACCGCTGGTGGCAAGAAAGCTAAAGCAGCACTCGATGACACTCATCCTGGTTGCTCCAACGTGGTACACCACGTTTCTAGAACTCTCCGTAGTTCCGCATCAAAGGCTGCACCTCACACCCAGGCTTCTGACGCAGAACCATGGCGACATTCAGCATCCAGATCCGCAACAGCTCAATCTGGCGATCTGGCTCCTGAGGTCTTAAGAGTTTGGCTACCTTAACTTGCCTCCTGAATGCATGGACATCATCCAGTAGGCAAGAAAGCCCACTACCAGAGCTTGCTATGCAGCGAAATGGAAGCGGTTTGTCATTTACTGTACAGAACACAAGATCAACCCGCTAGATGCATCCATTCCTAATATCATCTGCTATTTGTTACATCTTTACAAATGCAATCTAGCATATGCTTCCATTCGGATACACTTATCCGCCATAGCGGCTTATCTCCAAAACAGGCAGCATCTCTCTGTTTTCAGGGTGCCTGCCATTAAAGCCTTCCTCGAAGGGCTGAAGCGGGTTATCCCTCCCATGACCCCGCCAGCTCCTGTGTGGAACCTCAATGTGGTCCTCACCAGGTTGATGGGCCCGCCCTTTGAGCCTCTACATTCATGCGAGATTCAGTTCTTAACATGGAAAGTGGCTTTTCTCATTGCCATTACATCTTTACGACGTGTCAGTGAGCTACAGGCGCTCACTGTACAAGAGCCATTTATTCAGATTCATTCCAACAGGGTGGTGCTGCGCACTAACCCTAAATTCCTTCCTAAGGTGGTTTCGCAGTTTTATGTCAATCAAACCATCGAACTGCCCGCATTCTTTCAAAACCCTGAGACAGTAGCAGAAAGAATGCTCCACACTCTTGATGTCAAAAGGGCGTTGATGTACTACATTGATAGAACCAAAGATTTTAGAAAAACACAACAGCTTTTTGTTGCCTTCTCAGCCCAGCACAAAGGCAACCCCATTTCAAAAGCAGGGATAGCCAGATGGATTGTTAAGTGTATTCAGATTTGCTATCACAAGGCTAAGCACACTTTGACGATCCCCCCCAGAGCCCACTCCACTCGCAAGTTGGGGGCCTCCATGGCATTCCTTGGTAATATCCCTTTGGAAGATATTTGTAGAGCAGCCACATGGTCTACACCGCACACATTTACTAAACACTACTGTGTAGATGTGCACTCCAAGCAGCTGTAGGGCAGGCTGTTCTTAAAACACTTTTTCAGACTTCTGCAGCTGGCATGGGCGGCCGCCGTTAATGGAGGGACTGCTTTGTATTCTATGCTATAGATATGAATTCAGCAGCCCACATGCCTCGAACTGAATATGCTACTTACCAGTATGCATCTGTTCTTGGCATGTAGGGCTGCTGACATTCATATCGCCCGCCCTCTTCCCTGGCGCATGTAGCGGCTGCGGACTTTCTTGCATTTACTCTTAAGCATGGCCATCGTTTACACTATTACACTCCATCTTTGCCACAATGGCTAAAAACAATCTGAGGATGGAGTCGATGCCCATGCGCACTGTAGTCCAGGGGAGGAGCCACCTATCTTGTGATACTTCGAAGACTCTTCCAGGACAAAAATGTGCAATCATCCGGACCCAACACTAGGCGGCGACCTATGCTATAGATATGAATGTCAGCAGCCCTACATGCCAAGAACAGATGCATACTGGTAAGTAGCATATTCAATTTGTTACATCTGCAACGTTCCATTCTAGCATACACGTCCATACGTTTACGTCTAGCTGCGATAGCTGCATACCTACAAAATATCTTTTTTGAGTACCTGTGTAAGGAAGTTGCTCTGTATATACTGGACCAAAGTAAGGTACAGTGTGCATAGTCCACAGTCCCCAGAGGTATGGAAGAGGCTAAAGTTAGATATAACCATACTCTCTAAAGTGGTAGCTTGGTTGAGCAGTAAGGCAGTATCGGAGGACAGTGTAAAGCATTTTTTGTACACACATTCAGCAAATGGTCTCACACACACTCAAGAACTGAATTCTAGGCCAATTGTTTTGTATATAAAAAATATATAGTTTATTTTAGAATTACAGTTGGTATCATAAATACTTTCTCAGAATGAGATTTTGCAATTGGATACTTTCAAATAGCAATAGACTTTGGAATGCATTAGTTACAGTTGTTGCAATATGCAACACAAGTTTAAACACAAAATAACATTGAGCTCAATGAGTTTTTAAGTAAATGCAATAAAATCACTTTACGTATGTTTTCCTAACTCCGGGCTGGATCCTAGATTTAGCCCTGGTGCATTTCCTGTAAACAGTTGAGAAATAATGTTTTTTTGTTACACAGGCGATTTTTATGGAATAGTTGTAAGTTGAAAATCGACAAATTCTGGCAAAAACCAGGCAATGTATTCCTATGGAGGAAAAATGAGTTAACAGTAAATCACGGTTATAATTACTTTTCAGGTTCAGTGCTGGGCTCAAAGATACAGCACTGGGATCTCTCCTGATAACAGGTGAGTAATTAGATTTTCGTTGATAGGCTGATTTTATGTGAATATTTTGAAGTTGCGAAACTCGACAGAAGAAATTCTGAGTGAAACCGAGCCAATGTTACCCTAAGGAAGAAATCAAGTTATCGGTCTTTGGTTAAGTTCTCGGCTGGCAGAGTCAAGGTTCTGGGGGTAGACTCGGGTCTCCCAGGGCCAGGTAGGTACAGATTTTACACCCACAGCGGCACAGGAGCAGCCGGGTGCAGAGTTAGTTAGCCCAATGTTATCCTATAGAGGATAGGGTGCATTTGGTTGGTGGCTGCTAGCAGGCAGGTCACGCGGCTGTGGGAGTGGAGCTACTAGTCACTTAGGGCAAGTGGGGAAGTAGAGTAGGATAGATGTTGCACTCCCAGTGGCACTCGGGCGGCTGGGTGCAGAGTACTTTTGGACCTTTGGGCACCCAATGTATTTTAATGGGAGACTTAGAAGTTGAAGTCTTTGTCCACTCAGGCATGGGCCGGGCTCGGCGGGTGCAGAGTATGCTGGAATCGCGATTCCTGGCTGGCACCTGGGGTTGTTGCTGTTTCAGCAGAACCACTGCTCTTGGGAGTCCCAGTCTTTATATGAGCAAGGCAGTCAGGTCCTCCGGGGTTTTCGAGGTTGCTGACCACAGGAGACGCCAGGTGTGAGAAGTTGGCCTGATATGCAGTGCTCACTATTCTAGTGATCACTATGTATCAGTACAAACAACCCTTATTGATGATTGGTTGTAAGTCAACCTTATAGACCAGCTATCCTAGTAGCATGGATACGAGCAGTCTAAGGCTAAGACTCTAGAGGGCGTGTTAAGCCAGCTGTTTTACCATCACATTACCCCTTGAACACCCAGTGAAAGGACACCACACAAGTGTTATGAAAATAAACAGTGTATTTATTAGAATCACAACAACCCTGTACTCTTTATGAGGACAGGGTGCTAGGCACACAACAAAACTCTTACGAAAATACTTAAGTTAGCACAGTATATACAAATGCCCGAGGGGCACGAAAAACCATATACTTTAAAAGTGGAATGCGAAATTACTAGCAGGTAAGTACAGTACTAATAGGCTTTGGAATCGCTAGGACTTAACTAGGGAATCGTTAGATTACTTCTAGGAGGCCTAGGGGACTCGGGTGCAGAGTGTGCACTCTCACGCGGGATGTGGGACAAAGTCTATGGTAGCTAGTAACGCTAAAGTTAGTGTTCACGGGCGAACCCGACCTGGTAGGGAGAAAACGAAAGTGGATCCTGACCCTTGGATAGTGAGGCTATGCTGGGGCACCGAAATGCCGAAGTTACCTAGCCCAGGGGCTGCAGCTGCATATGTCTCAAAAGACGTCGGGAATCCTCGTTGCCGGACCAGGAGCCTGGAAGAAAGATGCTGGCAGGCGACCAGTGAAGATAGTTCGAGTTGATCCAAGCCTGGATCTGGAAGATGGATGACACCTGAAAGCAGAGGGGACCAAGTTCGTGACTACTAGCCAGTAGTCAGTGGGCACCAGGAGGGCACCGGATGGTAGTCACCTCGACTAGGTGAGTGGGCGACGCTGGCTCTGCGGATCTCACGGACCAGGAGGCGTTGTCGGCGACCAGGATGGAGAGGCGAGCTGTCCCACGATGGATGAAGCTGTCGGCGTCGAAGAACCCAGGATTGGGCAACAAAGCCTTGGCTAATTCAAGCCCACGCGGTGGACTCAAAATGGCGTCTTGAGTGGACCAGGAGGGTCCGGGGTGCTCCTCTTCTGGAAGGGAGCAAGGGCCAGTCTGGAGCAACCAGACCAGCAGCAGTGATGTCGTCGGGCGTCGTTCAGAAGGCCACCAGCCAGCGGGCTAGTAGCCAAACAACGCGGTGAGCAGCAAAAAGCAGAAGGGCCCCACGCCGATCGTGGAGATGCTGGGGGGCTGCTCTTCGGTGCTGGAGCTGCTCAGGGTCGGGGCTTCTCGGACCCCAAAGCACTCGCCAGGAAATTACTCGGCGGGCTTGCTGTGCAGAAGTCGTGCAGTCTTGGCAATAGTCGGTCCCTTGAGGTCTCGTCGCACTCACGGTTCTCAGCTTGGCTGTAGAGGTGAGTAGAGGTCGGAGGTGCCAGGGAAGCCGGGCCTTGTCGAGCTGGGCAGTCGGATTCCGGAGGAAGGACTTACAGCAGACCGCAGTGTTCTTGCGATGGTGCCTGCGGATGCAGGGTGACTACTCCTTAGTCACAAGGGAGAATCTTGAAGAAGGAAATCTTGAAGTCCTTTCGTAGAAAGTCGTGTCTTGATTCCAAAGATGATCTAATTTGGAAGGGGGCCTGCTCCTACCTTTATCTGGGAAAAGGGGGCTGGCACGCGACTAAGTCCTGCCCTATGGGTGGGACCAGGAGGGGGGTGGTTACACCCACTTCCTTGGCGGGCTTTTCCCCAGCTCAGGGTCTGGAGTGTCCCTGGAACTGGTTCAAGCCGGCCTATGCATAGTGAGCACCGGGGTGCCACACGCAGTCACCTTCCTCTGAAGCCCTGCCTACCTAGGATACACAAAATCCTGTCTGGGACGGTGCTGGCACCGCCCCTGGCAGGAAACCCTTTGTCCTTATCTCCTGCTCTGGGAGGACTCCCAGCAGCAGGAGGGCAGACTTGTGTCTCGGTGGCAGCATCCATTTTGTGGAGCTGAGGCTCTGTTTGACTTTAACCGGGGTTAGGGGTTACATACATGCCGTGTCCCTCTAGAAGGGTGGAATGCTAACCCCGTCGCCAGAATTGGCGAGGGGTTAGTATTCCAATTCGTATGACACCTTACTCGACATGTTTTGATAAAGCGATACCAGAGTTGGCATATAACCGCGAGGATTATAATGCACTTAAGAGTATATGGTATGCGATATCATGGAAACGGCTAAGGGATAGATCCCGAAAGCCGCAGACAGGCTCAGCTCATGCCAGAGCACCATCTCACACGATTCCAAGCACTCTGCCTTCAGGATTGTTAAGGCCTGCCATAGGAGTGACTGATAGGAGATCTGTGTGTCCATTTTAGGGTTAGATATAGGTATACTATATCTAAAGCTAAGGGTGAGTACACCACCTTGCCCCAGCTGTCGTGCAGCCAGTTGTGTCAGTTTAGTTAGTCAGTCCAGGGGTGGCACAATACATGCTTCAGCCCCTGGGAGACTTCTGGGTGCACCTCAGCCCTGGGTACAGGGACTTGGAGAGGGCCCAGTGCCAATTCAGTACCTGAGTACAATTTGGATAGAGAGAACAGCTAGGCTGTGGGTCTGATTAGCAGGCCCACAGCCAGGGAAAGTCGTAAACCAGTGCAGCAAAAAGCAAAAATCTGGGTGATCATAGGATTGCAGACCCTACTCTCCTACACCAGGGTTTTAGCAGGAGCAGGTACAAGGATCAACAGGCTGGTAGGGCTGGGGCCAAGTCAGTTGGTGTTGTCCTCTGGTTAGCAGCTGCACGGCAGGTCATCTTTCTTTTTGTTCTCGTTTCAAAAATCTGGATCTGAGGGAGGAAGGCTCAGGGTGTCCCTAAATAGTAAATTTAGAGGCGTTACAGGTAGGGCAGGGACCAATGGGTCCCTGTCCTGATGTGAGTACACCCCCTAGCCTGGCACTCTTCAGTGGGAGGGGGCAGGAGCCTAGCTCTGATTGGGTAGTGCTCCCTACCTATTCTCAAAATTACGAGAGCCTGGAGTTGTGCTTTACCTCTCCCCCCACCTGAGGGGCAGGGTTGGCACAGGCTGCCACACCCCCTTTCCTTCCTTTGTTCTTCCCGACAGAGAGGGGTCAGAACTGGTGGGGGTCAGTTGCGGAGTACTGCAAGTGGTCTGGAGAAGCTCACAAAGGGGGCATGCCTTTGAAGCCTCCCCTGCCCATCCTGGGGAGACCTAGCACCTTGTCCCAGGATGTGCATTGTTGCAGGCCCAAGAGAATGGAAGGCTCTCTACCCAGGGGTCCAGCAACATGTCTGCTGGGTGGCAGCCTTTATTTCAGGATGCTGGTTGTGGGTTAGTTTCAGGGGGCAACTCTAAGTTGCCCTCTGTCGGGCATTTTACATTAAATCCCACACTGGCATCAGTGCAGGTTTAATGTGCTGAGAAGTTTGATACCAAACTTCTCAGCCTTCAGTGTAGCCATTACGGTGCTGTGGAGTTCGTAATGACAACCTCCCAGCACCATATATTCTTAATGGCATCACTGCACTTAGTGTCCAGGAATGGCCCTGGGTACTGTAGGGGAACAGGGCTCCTGCACCTGTGTCCACACCACTGGCATAGTGCACCCAGCTAGAGGGGTGACTGAGGTTTGCCAGGGCAGTGTGTTTTTTTTGGGCATGGCACACCGGGATGTGAACCATGTCGACTGTTTTGTTCTGCACCGAGACTCTCCACCTGCAAAGTGTGTGTGTATGTATGTACAGGGCCTCTAAGGGTGGCACAATACATGCTACAGCCCTTAGGGGCCTTCTCTGGTCACAGTGCGCTCGGTACCTGTGGTACCATTTACCAGGGGCTGACCTGTGGCCAGAGATGCCAATTTGGTTATAGTTTTGGGTAGAGAACACACGCCCTGGGAGCCTGATTGGCAGGGACCCAGGGCACATCAAGTCAGTGCATCAGAAATCAAGCAAAAAAATGGGGGGGGTGGGGTGTACTGCAACATAAACCCACTTTCTCACAACCTGCCATTAAAACGTTTATGGAAGGACTCAAGGTATTCCCCCCGAGACCTCCACCTGCTCCAGTATGGAATCTCATCATTGTCCTTACCAGACTAATGGGTTCACCTTTTGAACCATTGCACACATGTGAACTACAATTTCTCACATGGAAAACTGCTTTCCTGGTGGCCATCACATCACTCAGAAGAGTGAGTTTCAGGCACTAACTATCGAAGAACCTTTTTTTACAAATGCACCAAAATAAAGTAGTTCTTAGGACTAATCCTAAATACCTTCCTAAAGTCATTTCTGCTTTTCACATCAATCTGTTGAGCTACCAGTGTTCTTCCCTCAACCAGATCCAGTAGCGGAACGTGCTCTACACACATTAGTTGTAAAGAGAGCATTACTGTATTACATAGAAAAGACACCTTTCTGTAATACAAATCAACTTATTGCCGCTTTTGCTCCACCGCACAAAGGCAATACCATATCAAAATCTGGAATTGCAAGGTGGATAGTCCAGTGCATTCAAATATGCTACGCAAAAGCAAAACTAAGATGAACAGTCCCCCCCCCTAGAGCACACACTACACACAATCTGGGGGCTTCTATGGCATTCTTAGGGTATATACCCATAGATGGCATATGCAAAGCTGCAACATGGTCTACACATTAATAAAACACTATTGTGTAGATGTTAGCAAGACAAGCTAGTCTCGGCCAGGCAGTTTTATTTACAATATTTCAGACCACTGCAACAGATACAGGTTAGCCACCGCTTTGGGAGATAACTACTATATAGTCTATGCATAGCATGTGATCTACAGCTCATATGCCTCGAACGGAAAATGCTACTTGCCCTGTATGCATCTGTTCTTGACATATAGAGCTGTAGAGTCCTATGCACCCACCCACCTCCCTAGGTACCTATACCTGTTGCAGTAACATCTCACTTAGATACATGCATTCATGGACATCTCCTTTTACTACTCCTATTCTCTCCATTATCACCTCCTGTGGAACACAATCTAAAAATGGAGTCGATGCCCATGCGCACTCTCACCAAAAGGAGGAGTCACCTACCTTGCGACTGGAAAGACTTCTTCGTAGAAAAACAAAGTGCAACCATCCGGACCCAACACAAGATGGCGATATATGCATAGCATATGACTCTACAGCTATATATGCCAAGAACAGATGCATACTAGGTGAGTAGCATTTTCCTTCCTTCTCTAGGACTGCATTGACTGCTTTCGTGTGACTATTGGGGGAGAGGACTTGGCCCAAGGGCTAGGGTGGTCGACCTCAAACCTGGGGAACCGGGTTCGAGTCTCAGCAATGATGCTGAACATCCTGAGATTCTGGGCAAATCACTTAATCTCCCCGTGACTAACAAATGAATGTGTCCTCATGTAATGCAATGGGGAACATCCTTTACGACACAAACTATTACCCCACACTGCCATTACAACGTGGGGATTACAGCGAAAGTCGTTACGACTTTCGCTGGAGGGCGCTGTTGGATAGGGTATAGTTCAATTTTCTATGTTATGTTATGAGTTTGTTGAAGCGCGACAGCTGCCCCAGCAACGGGGCGTCACGGCGCTGAGAACCCATAGCATAACCTACTGAGGGGGGAAGGGGGGAGGCCGAAGGCTTAAGGCCGTGGAAATAGGTGGGTTTTAATTGCCTTGCGGAAAGCAGACATTGTCAAGGCGACGAATGTTTAGGGGAAGGGAGTTCCAGAGTTTTGCTCCCAAAACTCTGAAGGAGCGACCCCCAATACGGCAGAATTTCATACGGGGAACCACTACCAGATGTTGCCCTAGGGAGCGCAGATTGCGCTGAGGGGTATAGGGTAGTAAGAGCGGACGGAGAAGTACAGGGCCCTCTGTTTTGAGGATTTTAAAGGCAGTGATGAGGGCCTTAAATTGGATTCTGGCTTCCACTGGGAGCCAGTGGAGTCTGTGTATGGTGGCTCTAGCAGAGCATCTTCTTGGAAGGCCGACTATGGCCCTGGCCGCGGAGTTCTGGATTCGTTGAAGCCTTGTAGTCTCTGCTTTGTTGGCGCCTAATAGTAGGACACTAGCATAGTCCAACCGGGAGAGAATGATAGATTGGTTATGAGCTGACCGGTTTTGGAATCGAAGAAGCCAAGAATGGGGTTGAGGCTTCTCAGCAGGCCCACACACGTAGCTGCCACTCTTTTGGTGTGGGTTTGGTAGCTCAACGAGGAGTCCAGCCAAACACCCAGGTTTTTTACCAAAGTTTTGGGGGGAGGGATGGGGCCCAGCAAGGAAGGCCACCAATGGTCGCTCCAACAACTGGGATTCTTACCAAGGAGCAGCACCTCGGTTTTCCCTGTGTTCAATTGTAAGCAGTTCCCAGTCATCCAATGGGCGACTGCGGCCATTCCATCCCTGAATCTCGTGGCAGAGGTAGAGGGGGCCTCAGTAAGGGTAATCACCAGCTGTGTGTCGTCGGCGTACGACACCAGCGTGAGGTCCCATTCTCTAGCCACTGGCGCGAGGGGCTGCACATACAGATTAAAAAGGGATGGACTGAGTGCCGAACCCTGCGGGACTCCTTGGACGATTGAGTGAGACCGGGAGGTGAACGGGGGGGCTGAGACTCGGAAGGATCTGCCCGTCCGAAACGAGCGGAACCATTCGAGGTCCAGGTCACTAATTCCTATATCTTCCAGGCGTTTCAGCAAGATATTATGGGAAACCGTGTCAAAGGCTGCGCTGAGATCGAGCAGTATCAGCGCAGCACTTTGCCCGGCATCCAATATCTTCTGAAGATGTTCGGTGGTGGATAGAAGGGCAGACTCCGTACTATGCCCTGGCCTGAACCCATTCTGGGAAGGGGCCAGAATATTATTTTGGGCCATATGGTCTGATAGAACGGTGTTAGCATGGGCTTCTGCTAGTTTGGACACCCAGGGAAGCAGTGAGATGGGCCTATAGTTCTCCGGCTTTGTGGGATCCAAGGTCGGCTTTTTGACAATGGGAGTGACCCATGCTTGTTTCCAGCAAGTAGGAACAATTGCCGAGGAAAAGGGGAGGTTGAGAAGTGTGGCCAAGGATGGAAGAAAGAAGTCCAGTGCCTCTAGAAATTGAGCCGGTCTCATGGGATCTGAGGGGGCACCGGATTTAACCTTCCTACGGAGTTTGACTAGCTCCCCATGGGAAATTTCCGGTAGGCATGAAAGTCTGGTGCCTTTAACGGGAGAGTTGGAGGAACTAATGTAATCGGAAGGGTTCTGTGAGAAGGTGTTATAGATTTTCCTTACCTTTTCAATAAAAAAGGTGGCGAGGTCCTCGCACTGCTGTGTGGAGGAGATACACGAGGCAGGATTGCCACAATTTTGCAACTTTTGAACCAGTTTAAAATGGTTTTCGTGGGGTTGGGGCTGGAATCAATTTCTTTGGCGTAAAAGGATGCGCGAGCCGCGCGTATAGCTTTATGATATGATTTTAGTTTGGACAGGTAAAGAGCTTTGTCCTTGTCCTTATAATCCTTTCTCCAGTTGCGTTCTGCTACTTTACATTCCTTTCTTAAGAGTTTCAGACTTTCATTATACCAAGGGTTAGAGGGGGAGCTGCGTCCTCTAGTCCATTTGGCTGGTATAAGGGTGTCAAGTCCTTTAATGATCCAGTCCTGGAAAGAGGCATAGGACGTATTAATGTCTTTAGTGGTTACGAGGTTGAGTTCTCCTAGAAGAGTGCAGAGGTCCTTAATTTGGAGTTTGTGCCAGGGCCGCTTAAGGCAGGAGGGAGGCGGATCATTATTGGGCTGGATGTCGGCCGATATCACAAATCGGCTCTGGCCTCCGAGATATTGGTAAAAACGGGGTCAAGTAGATGACCAGCAGAGTGCGTAGTAGACTGGATAAGAGGGATCAGCTGTAGGGCTGTTAAGTCCGCCAGGAGGTTTCTAATAATGGGATCCGAAGTGGAGTCAAAGTGGAGATTAAGGTCTCCCAGAATAGTAAAGTTGGCGGAGGTCACAACCAGGGCGTGGGATGCCTCTAGGAGTTCCTCCGTGAATTTAGAAGTAGGCCCTGGGGGTCGGTAGATGAAGAGGCCAGAAAGGGAGAAGTGAGGGCTAGTGGTGATTTTGAAGCAGGCGCACTCGCATCCCGTGATGTCTTCCTTCAGAAAGGAGCAGGAGTATAGCGATCTGTAAATAACAGCTATGCCACCTCCCCTAGAGTCTCTATTGATGGATATCATAGAGAATCCATCCGGCAGCGTGAGGTTTGGAATGCTGGTTAGCTCATCCTTCAGCCAGGTTTCGCACAGAAATAGTATGTCTGGGTTCTCATCGGTCAATAGAGTATTGACCTCAGGATGGTGCTTTACCAGAGACCTGACATTAAGCTGAAGAATCGTGAGCGGGGTGTGTTTTATAGTACTGGCTTTGTGTCCAGGTAGGCACGGCCTAGGTGTGACAAAATTACAGGACTTACAATGTAGGTCGGTCTGTCCAATGCAGCCCACTAGCTTAATGCAGCGTTGGCCCGGGTTTAATGCGAGGAGGCAGTTTTTATCATAGTGGTATGCCGTCCGTGTGATTTGAGCAGGGGGACCGGCGAGAGGCGATGTCTTGGCGAAGACGGGCTTGCCTTAGGCGCGCCCGCTGCGCCCGTCCGCTGCGCGTCCGGTGAATACACATGTTTATCAGGGAGTGCGAAGTGGGCGGAGGGCGTGGCCTCGAAGTGGGCGTGGCCTCGTCGCACGCCGTCAATGGCGGCAAGATACTTTTTCAAATTATGCAATACCGCTGCAGCGTTAGCTCAGCTGCGCGGTCAAATCCAGGGAGAAGTCCTGAAAGGTGCCAGGGATTTAAAGTAAGTGCAGCAGTTAAAAACACAGTATTTGTGACACACAATGATTAAAAGAGCACACACGAACTCCCGGCTTCCGCCTCAGGAGGAAATATGGATCTCCAACACCTTCCCTACTATCCACGGTGACTGGAGTTGGAATAGAAAATTAAACTATTCCACTATCCAGCGCCCCCCAACGCAAGTCGTAACGACTTGCGCTGTAATCCCTGCGTTGTAATGGCATGCGGGGTAAAAGCATGCGTTGTACTGACATACAACCAATGCAACTGGTGCCATGTAGAGCTCTCTGATACCCGATACCTTCGAGTCAAGTTTGCACTATATAAAACTCCTTAAAAATAAAATATATATATTGTTCTAAGTGTGGAGTTGGTTTTGTATTGGAACTTGAAAAACTGCACATATCTAAAAAACTAATTTACTTACCTTTTCTGTAAAAAATGTTTGAGAGATCTAGGCATTTCATACTGAGAAGAAAAACGAATCCATAATCTGAAAAGTAATCTAACAGTAATTTCCAATGTGTTGAAGTATTGACAGACCTGTAACAGTCATTTTCATTCAGCTTGCTGGTATTCAACCTGCCTTGAAAATTATCAAATACACTAACCTGTGCCAGGCTTGCTTGGTTCTAGAAAATAAATATAACTAAATAATATTTTTAACAAACCAATCTGTCTGAGTTCAGTCTTTGGATGTGTCATTTCCTGCCTGAGTGTGTACAACAAATGCTTAACACCACCCTCTGGTAAAGCCTTACTGCTCGCCCACACTACCACAAATATAGTTAGGTGGGATCTACTTTTATCTCTGCCTACCTTTGGGGTTCCACTGGATCTGTGCACATTGTACCTTACTTTGGTATCGTATATACAGAGCAAGCTTCCTACTGCCAGTCCCTACTATTTTAGAAATGTGTGCTCTACCAGCGGTATTGGAAGCATTAAATATTTGGTGGACAAGCTTGCTGATGTGTATTGGGAGATGTGTTGAAGAGGGACTGTATTTTACTGGACGTCCTTGCAACCTGCAGCTCAAAGGTTTCCCAGGCAGATGCCAATCCTACATTCTAGCCTAGCTTGTTAAAATCTACCTTCAGTTGGAATTGAAAGCCACATTGAACTATCATGTGTAGTTGGAAAAAACACATTATTGCGGCAGGTTTTATCTGGGAGACTGATAAAATATATGGAATCCCAGCCTTAATGATGCAACAGTCTTGGTCACTCAACATTAAATAGCTTCCATTTGAAAGGAAAATAATGGGGGGCAGAATCAAATGTGCTAGTATTCCTTTTAGAAAACATGCCAAATTCGCTACCAACGCATTGCATGCGTCGTGAATGGCAACATGTTTACAGACAAGTGAGTGACCAACAGACACATTCCTTTCCAGTAAGAAATACCTCTCAGCTCGCTGGCGTAAGTCATGAATAAGGCTCTGCCCCAGGGCTACATATCTGCACACCAGGAAATGTTTCATACAAGACATAGAGGACTCAGTCTCGGCTGAAAGCACTGCGTGCTGGTGGTGTTCGCATGAGCTCTACCTAAACTCTACCCGTATTTTGTTAAGTGTTGTTAAAAAGTACTGTTGCTGTCATAAGGTATAGGGAATTAAAAAAACACTGGGGGTTATAGGGGGACTCTCAATTTGTAAAAACAACTTTTAAATAACCTTTTTAGCTGCTGGAGATTTCACGACATTGACATCTCACCCGCACAATAAAAATTACTTCCTAAACGCACTCCGCTGCTTTAGCGGGATTCGGTGAATACATCTCACCCCTGCGCCATCTTTGTTAGCGCTCTAGTGTCTGGCTTGCCTGCAACTGCATTCCTATTTCAGCAAGGCAATGCAGGCGCGCAGTGATGCGCCGGAGATGCGCCAGAGATAAGCCCGTCTGAGCCCGTCCGCACGCCGGCCGCACCTAGTGCCAAGATTGCTGCCGGTTTGCAACCTGCTCGATTAAATTACTGAGTATAGGAAATGAGGTAAGGGGCGGGGCTCAAAAAGTTCCGCCACAGACCTCTGCTATCTTAGCCTGTGGCCTGATCAACAGTAGATCCCTGGTCAAACACCATCAGGAGGTGTCGGGATTGTTGGAAGACATGGCCTGGATGATCTCTTTATCACAGAGATCTGGACCAGTGCTGATTCCTATGTTGAGCTGGGCTTTGCCTGCCCTGACTGGGAGAAGTGTGGCTCAATGGTTAGAGCGGCAGACCCTGATGCAGAGGTCTAGCCCGGGACCAGGGTTCAATTCCCCGCCTCTGCGGGTCTTGGGCTAACAAATTCCACGGACATGATAATTCTCCTCAGTGCCTATTCCAATCATGGAGTCCCACTCTGCAACTCTGGGCAATAGCTTGCTTAATCTCCACAACGGCCCCCACAACGCTAAGCATGCCTGGCCTCCACCTTGGGGGTGCCCAGGAGTGGACACCTCACAGGGAAAGCCAGGATGGGTTCCACAGCAGTATTCGTACAAGCGCCTTGAGACCCTTGCGGGTGAGTAGTGCGCTATACAAGTATCAATTTACATTTATAAGATATTTCATAAACCCAGGTCCCAAGGAAGAGGTGGGGGGGGGGGGTCGGGGTCATTTTTAAGGAGAGGTGGAACTTTGCTCCCCTTCAGATTGATGAAATCGTAGGGATAGAACTGCTGGGCTTCACCCTGCAAGAAACTAAAGGAAGGTTGCTAACCGGTATGGTTTGTTATAGGCCTCCAGGCCTAGATACGCAGTACCAGGCGCTGTTTGACACTATCGCCACCCTAGCCTTGACCCACTCCAGACGGTTGCTCCTAGGAGACTTCAACCTATGGGACAATGGGTCCTTAGGGAGTCACCTGAAGGACCTACAACATATATGTGAGAATTGCGGCCTTGATCAGCTGATATTGGAACCAATCCACTCAGGTGGACATGTACTGGATCTTGTGTTTGCTAATCAGACAGAGGTGACTGGCATACTTCCCCAATGTTGGACTGACCACTCCCTGATTCACTTTAAGATCACTATCTACCTATGTGAATAAAAATGCCTGTCCTGCAACTTACCAAAAGGGAAGGGACTGGTCTAAATTATCAAAAGATAAAACAGATCCAACCTTCACCAATCAGACACCTTTTGCTCCGGGGAATTCGGTGGGTCAGAATTATCATGCATATTGTAATTATATCACTGATACCCTTGATAAACTTGTCCCCTTGAAAAAGATAAGGAACAGAAGGAAACAGTCAGCCCCCTGGTTTAGTGAGGAGTTGAAATTCTTACGTAATCAGTGTAGGCAGGAAGGAAATGGCGAAGACTCTATTTAGAGTCTGATAAGAGACTGCTAAAGATAGTGCAGACTAACTATAAAGGGGCCATCATCAAATTAAAGGCTCTTTTTTATGCCACCTCTATACTTCAATCACCGAACTGCTCAAAAACTCTCTTTAATATTATAATGGACCTTTCCAACCCGGACTGCACGAGCAACAGGGTGGTTGCAACACAAGCTATGTGACAAAATCGCTATCTTCTTTGAAGAAAAGATTGCCAAAATTGTGGGGGGGGGCTTGCTCAGGGTAAGGCCAGCAGTCAGGACGCACTCCTTCAGACTGCCGAGGAGGAACCACAGGCAGCATCATCCATTGAGAGTTTTCAACCTCTCACAGAAGAGCTTTTTAACAGCCTTGCTCTCAGTGTATCTTCTGGTTCCCCCTTATACCCTCTTCCTCATAAGATCTGGAAGGAGTATGGGCCAGAGCTATTTCCCTGGATGCGACTGATTTGCTGCCAGTCCCTGGAGGAAGGAGTAGTGCCGGAGGTATAGAAGCAGGCAATGGTAACCCCCCTACTCAAGAATCCCTCGCTGGAACCAACCATCCCAGCTCATTTTAGGCCTATATCTTTCCTGCCCTACCCTATTAAAATCCTGAAAAAGGCTGTTGGCAGATCTTTGTCAAGCTATCTTGAAGATAACTGCTTACTGGATAGGGATCAGTTTGGGTTCCGTCCAGGCCATGGGACAGAAATTGTGCTAGCTACCATGCTGGACACACTGCGAATGCGAGCTGACAATGATAATTCATCAGCACTAGTGCTGTTGGATATGTCGGCCGCATTCGACCCGGTAAGCCACGCAGTCCTGTTAGGCAGACTGGAGAAACTGGGGGTGAAAGGCAAAGCTCTGAAATGGCTACAATCGTACCTGTCAGGTAGAGAACAGGTAGTGACCATGACTCCGTATGTTTCTTCGAAGTCCCTGGTTCACCACGGAGTGCCACAGGGCTCGTCGATCAGCCCTATCCTTTTTAATATATATCTGCGGCCTCTGGTCCCCATTATAAAATTTTATGGGATCGACCTGATCAATTACGCCGACGACACCCAACTGGTGTTTTCCCTTGAAGGGAAACATGCAGTGTCTATGGACACATTCCAGGAATGCATGTGTCGGGTCTCTGGTTGGCTTAATGCTAACTCCCTACAATTTAACGAGGGGAAAACGGAGGTAGTCTATTGCTCGACTGCGAAATTGACTCAGCAGCCACAGTGTGAGCTTAGGTTCTCCCCGGGGGGCGATCTCTGTGTCCCAGTTAAGGCAATGCGTAACCTGGGAGTACTGTTTGATGAAAATCTTCAAATGGTATCGCAAACTAACAAAACCATCAGCGTCTGCTTTGGTTTGCTAAAAGCACTGACAGATTCTCCCTCTTCTACCCGATGAGGCCAGGCCCCTGGTGGTAATGAGTATAATCTTGTGCAGACTGGATTACTGCAATTCCCTATATTTAGGTGCCCCTTCATATATCTTGCAAAGGCTGCAGAGAGTCCAGTCTTTGGCAGCCAAGCTGGCACTTAACAGACCACGCAGTTCCTCAACCACAATGGCTTTGAGAGATCTCCACTGGTTGCCCGTAAGGGACAGTCACATTTAAATCACTGTGCATCGTATATAGAGCATTGCACAGTATGGGCCCCCTACCAATGCAGGAAAGATTTACATGGTACAAGCCCACTAGGCTTCTTCGCTCTTCCAGTCTGAGTCTAGCAACAACCACCAGATTCAAGAGAGCCAGGATGGGAGGCAGGGCTTTCTGCACAGTAGCGTCCTGGCTGTGGAATGAGCTGCCCCAGAACATCAGCAAGCCGACTCCCTGATAGGTTTCAGAAGGAGCCTAAAGACCTGGCTATTTGCCAAAATCTGAGATTCCAGTGCCCACTATTCAGCCCTGCTATCTGCCGTTTCCATCTGATTAGGTTTTCTCTAAAAGCGCCTGGATACCCGTAGGGTGGCAGTTTTGCGCTATATAAGAGCAACATACAATACAATACAACTGAAATGTTGAAATTGGTGAAGATATTACACCATGTATTAGCCACACTGCGGAGGTTGTCTCTGCTATTGGGAACTGTTCTAACGTCTCCATGTAATATTGTGTAAGTTATGTCTTTCTTCGCCATGATACTCTGTTTACGGGTCCGGTTGCAACACCAGAACAGCTTCGTAGAATTGAGGACATGGCACACAGCCACTTTTGAGGACCTGAAGTGTCCAACTAAACTGTATGATCGATCGAAGTTGACTTTGCCTGGGATATAATGAAAACATATCGCTGTGCAGAATATCGATAACTGATCATGTTGTTCAACCATTAAATGCGAGATAACTTAGTTATACTATTATAAACAATAGCAAGCACTTTATTCTATTTATCTTGATCAAAACACGCAGCAGCCTCCATTTGATATAGTTTCCATATTTCATTATGTGGCATAAATAAATCGTTTGAGGCATATGAGCTGCAGATAGTACACTTTTGCATAGTTCGCCATCTGGTGTTGGGCTCCCATGCCTGCACCGTGTTGTCTAGGAAGAAGTCTTTTGTAATCACGTGATAGCCGACTCCTCCCTTGGATGATATTGCGCATGGGCATTGACTCCATCTTCACATTGTTTTTTTCCGCCATCGGGTTCGGCTGTAACTTCTGCGCTCCGGTTCGGCACCATATTCGCCAACTTTTCAACGTGTAAATCATCATAAAAACTCTCCGGTATAGTTTTCGATCGCGTGATCTTCGCGCTCCTCAAATATTCCATACCAGTGTTGACACTGGCTGCTAGGCCGTTTAACACCGTCCGGGCCTACGGGTCATGAAAAGGACTCCATTTAAAAAATGCTTCCAGTGTGGAGCTAAATTTCCACACAGTGACCACCACAAGGTCTGTAACCTGTGTCTCTTACCCGAGCATGACGAGAATTGCCAGGCCTGCGCCTCCTTTTGATCCAAAAAGACCATCCGTGATAGCCGGGCCCGACGACACATCATGGCGCAACAGGCAGCTCCGGTACCGGTGGACATCTTCGATGAAGGCTCCGATGACCCGGAAGAGGATTCTGAGGATCTTGAAATTGTGCCCAAAGTAGATGACTCCGACTCAGACCACCCCATCACTCCAGGTCAATGAGTTAGTACAACTGCCCCTACCCCAAACCCACCTCCAAAAAAGAAGGCCCTAGTCAAGACTTCGCCTGCTGGCCCCAGTCGCAACCAAAACAAGCTTAGCCCCCCCCCCCCCCCTCCCTCCTCCCCCTCAGCCCAAAGATAAAGGACAAGCCTTCCGGTAGCTTGTGACCAAGCAAACGGCAAACTACTCCCAAAAAGACCTCGGCACCGACCACCCCCGTGCCAAAGGAAAAGGCATCGGAACCGAAACATTCAGAACCGAAAAAGTTTCCGCCTCCACATCGAAGCCAAAACCAACTTCCAAGGCTCTGGAGCAACAATCCAAACCTCGCTTGGACCTGAAAAAGTCAGCGCGAAACTATCTACTGAAGAGGTTAAAACTTTTTCGACCAGATCCTATCGATCCTAAACAGAAAACACTCAACATAGACCCTAAAACAGGACATATGTCTCCTGTTCCACACAATGAAAGGAAATTGGACTCCTCAGGCATTCCTACAGTGCCTGTAAAGGACTGTGCTACTTCACCTTTACAACCCTCTTCTCCTGTTCTTCCTACTGAGCCTGTCTCTCCTTCACACTTTCCTATACTTCCATCAAACTCTCCACTACCACCGCGTGATAATGATTTAGGGGTAGGGGAGACAACACTGACCCGTTTGATCACCCTGTTGGCGATACAGACGTATCACAGGACGATTTGGACGATTATGATAACCCAGTAGATCCTCCAGACTTCCCTAATCCTCATGCATACCCAACAAAGCCATCTCCCCATATGACAATATTGGTTTTAACCAGCTTGTAAATAGGGCAGCTCAGTACCATGGTGTCCCAATGCCTTCGGACCCCGCAGAGGAGGACTTTCTACTAGACACCTTTGAACAGTCACTAAAGACTGTACAGACCCTTCCAATGCTAAAAGGTGTCCGTAAACATGCCCCTGACCTGTTCAAGAACCCTGTTAAGACTAGAATTCTGAAATCAAGAATTGACAAAAAATATAAACCCGCTCCCGATCCCGCCTATATCAAAGGTCCACTCCCTTTAGATTCCCTAGTGGTAACTAACACTAGAAAACGTGCCAACTCTCAAACCTCCGGTGATGCGCCACCTCAGGACAAGGAGTCTAAATTATTAGATGCTTCTGGCAAATGAGTTGCTGCCCAATCAGCTAATAACTGGCGGATAGCCAATGCACAAGCATTACTTGCTAGGTATGATAAGGCTCACTATGACTAACTAGAAACTCTATTGCAAAGTTAACCTGATCATTGTAAGACCAAGGCCAATGATTTAATTCAAGAGGGAAAATGAATAACTAATGCATCAATCAAATGTGCCCTTGATGCAGCAGACACCGCCTCTAGGGCCGTTAACACTAGCATGTTACTCAGACGACATGCCTGGTTGCTCATCTCTGGCTTCAAACCCGAGGTACAAACAACTATCCTCAATCAGCAACAACTTTTTAGACCGGATGTAGATACCCCTCTAGAAGAAATGAAAAAGGAGACAGACTGCTAAATCCATGGGAGCATTGCAGTCTCCTTTCCCACGTGGTTCCTTTTGACACTCCTTCTACAGGGGAGCATCCTAAAACATCAACGCAGACATTGCTTCCTACAAAAACACCACACAAACATCCCCCAACTGGTGGTATTTTAGAGGTGGATACAGGGGAAATAACAAAGGGAGAGGGTGAGCACTCGCAACTCCCCCATTAATAATTAGAGACTTCCCTCCAGACCATTCCACTCCGGTCGGAGGGAGACTATCACAGTTCCTATCTGTCTGGAATTCCATCACTACAGACAAGTGGGTAAGACAAATTATCCAGTATGGTTACTGCCTGGAACTTACTGCTACTCCACCCAAAATACCACCCAAACAGCGTGTAATGTCCGAGGAATATCTAACACTCCTCAAACAAGAGGTTCTTTCACTGCTTCAAAAGCATTCAATAGAACCAGTTCCCATACAACATCAGGGAACAGGGGTTTACTCCCTGTATTTACTAATCCCCAAAAAAGACGGGACCCTAAGGCCAATGCTGGACCTGAGACCTCTCAATTTGTACATACAATCGGATCATTTTCACTTGATCACTCTCCTGCAGGTTCTTCAACTGCTTCAACAATGCGACTTCCTTGCAACACTAGATCTCACGGACGCCTACTTCCTCATTCCCATACACCCTGTTCACAGAAAATACCTCTGGTTCATAGTAGACGGCCAGCACTATCAGTTTAAGGTCCTTCCATTTGGGGTGACCACAGCAACCAGGGTGTTCACAAAGTGCCTTTCAGTAGGAGCAGCACAGTGATAAGACAGCAGATTCACGTATTTCCATACCTGTACGACTGGCTGATAAAAGCCAACTCATACAACCAGTGTGCTCACCACACTTCTCAAACAATTCAGCTGTTACACAACTTTGGGTATTCACTGAACTACACCATGTCACACCTTCAACCCTCCTACATACATCAGTATCTAGGAGCCACAATAGACACTCGCAAAGCTCTAGCATACCCCAATCCAGCCAGGATAACCAGCATGCAAACACTCCAACAGGTTTCAGCCCCAACACACTCCCAGCAGGAGTGTTTATGCAGCTGATAGGAATGATGGCCTCTTGCATTTTCATTGTACCTCACGCAAGGCTTTAGATGCTCCCTTTTAAAGAATCTTGATCACATCAGTGGAATCGGGCTCAAGGACAACTTACAGATCTGGTGTTGGTGGACAGCCGCACACATCGCTCTCTGCAGTGGTGGAACACACAAAACCTTTCCTAAGGGCAGCCGTTCCTAGAGCCAGTTCCACAGATAGTGCTAACAGACTCATCACTCACCGGCTGGGGAGCCCATCTCCTAAACCAAAGAATTTAGGGCAGGTGGACCACTCAACAAAAAGTGCTTCACATCAATCATCTAGAACTACTGGCAATATTTCTAGCCTTAAAGTTATTCCAACTAAATCTTCTCAACAAGTCCGTCTTAGTCCGGACGGACAATATGACAGCAATGTATTACATACAAAAGCAAGGAGGAACACATTCTCTGCAGCTCTCTCGCCTAGCGCAAAGTATATGGAGATGGTTCATTCCACAAAACATATATCTCCTGGCGGAACATCTCCCAGGAGTAAGCAGTCAGATAGCGGATCTGTTAAGTTGTTGGACTCAACAAATACACAAATGGGACCTTTATCCACAGGTTCTTCTACCTTTCTTCCAAATGCGGGGCCAACCAGACCTAGATTTGTTCGCCACACACGCAAATGCAAAATGCCCAACCTTCGCCGACAGGTTCCCACACCAGTTGTCCAAGGGCAATGCGATAATAGATGAACTGATCAGGCAGATTTGCGTACGCTTTTCCACCGCTCTCACTCATTCAACTAGTAGTACGCAAACTCAAACACCAATCTCTCAATTATCCTAGTTGCTCCCACATGGGCACGGCAACCATGGTTCACAACACTACTCGAACTATCACTAGTCCCTCATCAAAAATTACGGCTCTCCCCAAAGCTGCTGACGCAGAACCGTGGAGAAATAAGGCACCCAGATCCAGCGCAACTGAATCTAGCGATCTGGCTCCTGAAGTCTGTTTGGTTACCTGAACCTCCCACCGGACTGTATGAATATTAAGGGAGCCAGATGCCCCTCTACTAGAGCTTGCTATGCTGCCATATGGCAATTTGTTATTTACTGCAAAAACAACAAAATTGAGCCTTCAGATGCCTCAATACAAGACCTTATTTGCTACATCTACAAAGATGCAATCTTGCAAACTCATCAGATTGCATCTGGCTGCCCATGCCTTTACATAAATGCGAATTACAATTCCTTACATGGAAAGTAGCGTTCCTTGTCGCAATCACCTCTTGTAGTAAGTGAGATCCAGGCTTTAACCATACAAGAACCATTTTTACATATACATCCAAGCAAAGTGGTTCTTTTACAACAAATCCAAAATTTCTTCCAAAGGTAATTTCTGCTTTTCATCTTAATCAGTCGAGTTACCAGTGTTTTTTCAAAACCCTGATTCAGTACCAGAAAGAGCTCTTCACACGCTAGACGTCAAGAGCTTTACTTTATTACATACAGGACTAAATCCTTTAGAAAAACAAAGCAACAGTTTGTAGCTTTCTCTCCACCTCATAAAGGCAACCCCATCTCCAAAGCTGGAATTGCCAGGTGGATAGTCCAGTGTATTCAAATATGTTATCAAAAAGCAAAACGCACTTAAACAATTCCCCCTAGAGCACATCAAACACGCAAACTAGGGGCTTTCATGGCATTCTTAGGAAACATTCCCCTAGAAGACATTTGTAAGGCAGCAACGTGGTCTACTACACACACCTTCACCAAACACTATTGTGTTAACGTGCAGGCAAAGCAACAAGCTTCTGTGGACCAAGCTGTTCTTAAAACACTTTACAAACTACTGCAACAAATACAGGTGACCACAGCTAAGGGAGATACTGCTGTACAGTCTATGCAAAAGTGTACTATCTGCAGCTCATATGCCTCAAACGGAAAATGCGGCTAACCAGTATGCATCTTTTCTTGGCATGTAGAGCTGCAGAGTAGTACACGTCCACCCGCCTCCCCGGGACCTGTATCTGTTCCAGTTTTATCTTAATTAGTTACACTTACATGGACATCTATTCTATTTCTTACTAACTCCATCATTTCCCTTCATGGTGAAAAACAATCTGAAGATGGAGTCGATGCCAATGCGCTCTATCGTCCAAGGGAGGAGTCCCCTCTCTCGTGACTACAAAAGACTTCTTCCAAGACAACAAGGTGCAAGCATCAGAGCCCAACCCCAGATGGCGATCTATGCAAAAGTGTACTACTCTGCAGTTCTACATGCCAAGAACAGATGCATACTTGTAAGTAGCATTTTCCTTTTTGAGCGTGAAGACTTGGGATCCAACAGAAAATCAGATAGGTCCATGTCCTCCATAAGGAGGGAAAGATTTTTTTTTTACTGCAGACAATGTTCCAATCATTGTTGGCCCAACTTCCCTAAAGAATAGATGGTAAGAATACTTTAGTGTTGGGAATGGGAGTAACAAAGATTGTGTCTGCTTGCTTTAAACCACAGTGTGGCATTTAAAAAACGATCATAACCTTTTGTGTCCACTGGCCACAATAGCCACCCGTTTGGACCTGAAAGTGTGGAGCTAAATGTGCCCTTCTGTAACATACTATTGAGTTATTCTTCACTGTAATTTGTTAAATGTTGCCAATTGTCAAATCGGGCAATGGAAGGAATGTTAGGTTCATTCATGTCTTTAATTTTTGCCAGTCCTAGACAAGTAGTCTGTTGAATTGTATCTTTGGGTCTAATGAATTATGTCCAGACAAATGTGAATTTATCTGTATGTTTTGGAGCTTCCTTGTAGGGGAGTAGGTCAATGTTCCCATTATGTATAATTAAAATGTGTTGAACACTAGCTTGATATAAATATTGATGTGCACAAATATGATTATCCAGTATTGGGGTATCTTTCATAGATTAACTTGCCTGAATCATTCCCAGTCGCCGAGGCGCGAGTCCCACGGTAAAATACAAAGGTAGTGCCATAAATAAATATGCTAAAAAAAGCTTGAGGCCTAAATCTTAGTAGCCTATCTACATCCTTATAGTGAAAAGAACAAAGTCCGCTCCAACCAGTCCGCTACCAGCACCCTCTAGAACACTCAGCAGAGGCAGTTCTTTTCAGATTGTCCCTGCACGTCGTGTGGAAGGGAGTCTTCCCAAGTGCCACACAGTTTTTTCTCTTCAACTCTTCAGAAAGATGTCTGACAGGAAAGCCCTGTTCAAAACCTGCAGGACCTGTGATAAAAAAAGGGTCCATGTTGATGACCAGCATAAGGATTACCTTTATTGCCTCTATCTGAAGCATGAGGCCAAAGACTGCAAGATCTGCCGTACCTTCCCAAGCAAGACTCTCAGGGATAGGGAGGCAAGACTGCTTTTATGGCCTAAATCTTCTTCGGCTGAGCAGGAAGACCGAGCCTCTACTTCTAGCAAGAGAGAGAGAATTCACATGACGGCTCTTCTAGTGAGGGAAGAAAACACCTCAAACCATCCCATGATGTCACTGACCATTTCAGAGGTCCCCTAAGCTTTCCTCTGGGTCAACACTGTCCCTACCCTCTACATCAGTCAATGAGGATAAATAAAAAGCATCTTCTACTAAAACTGTGAGTAAAGGACTGATACTGTCCACCAGGGGTTTTAAAATTCTGTCTTTGCATTAGCTAGTCTGATTTGCCAGTAGCCAGCTGTCAGGTCAAATGTGCTCAAAACCTTGGCAGATGCCAATCTGTCAATGAGCTCATCTGCCCTGGGTATTGGATGGGCATCTGTCCTAGTGACAGCATTGAGACCTCTATAACCACGCAATACCTCATCTCACCATATTGGGTGTGAGATTTAGGCACAAGGACTACTGGACTGGCCCAAGGGCTCTCTGAGGGCTCAATGACTCCCAATTCCAACATCTTTTGGACCTCTGTCCTGATACAGTCCTTGACATGATCAGGTTGCCTGTAAATCTTACTTTTAACAAGCAGACTGTCCCCAGTGTCCACTTCATGAGTGCCCCAGGTAGTCTGACATGGACTGAGCGAAAACATATGTCTGTAGGCCTACAGCCCCTGTCTGCAGTCCTTCTGCTGTTGGTCAGCGAGGCTGCCTGCCAAGGCTACACCATCAACTGAACCGTCATCAGGGTTCTGAGAGAGCAGGTCTGGGAGAGGGTCACTCTCTTCCTCCTGTCCTTCATCAGTAGCCATGAGCAAGCCCATGTCTGCCCTGTCAACATATGGTTTCAGTCTGTTGACATGAAGCACCCTGTGAGGGCTCCTGGGGCTTCCAAGGTCAACCAAGTAGGTGACTTATCTCTTCTGCTCAACAATAGTGTGGGGTCCACTCCACTTGTCTTGGAGAACTGCTGGGGCCACAGGCTCCGACACCCACACTTTCTGTCCTGGCTGGTTAACAGTTAGTACAACCTTTTAGTCATGCCAGACCTTTTGCAATTCGTGACTAGCCTCAATGGTTTTGGATGCCTTTCTCATGTACTCAGCCGTCCAGTAGCGGAGACCAAGTACATAGTCCACAATGCCTTGCTTGGGAAGTTTGAGAGGTAACTACCATCCTTTCTTCACCAGACAAAGGGGTCCTCTTACAGGATGTCCAAACAAAAGTTCAAAAGGGCTGTAGCCAACCACCCTCTGAGGGACTTCTCTATAAGCAAACAAAAGGCAGGGCAGCAGGATGTCTCATCTGCCTGGTCTTTTCAGGGAGACCCTTAATCATGCCCTTTAAGGTCTTGTTGAATCTCTCAACTAGACCATTGCATTGTAGTTGATAGGGTGTGGTGAACTTGTAGTTCACTCCACACTCCTTCCACATTGCAGTCAGGTATCCAGACATTTAGTTTGCACCTCTGTCTGAGACGACCTCCTTAGGGAAACCCACTCTTGAGAACTCCCAGGAGGGCTCTTGCCACAACAGGTGCTGTTGTGGTCCTAAGGGGAATAGCTTCTGGGTATCTGGTGGCATGATCCACTACCACCAGAATAAATCTGTGCCCAGAGGCTGTTTTGTGATCCATTGGTCCAACAATGTCAATCCTTACACGTTCAAAGGGAACCCCCACCACAGGTAGTGGTAAAAGGGGGGCCTTTGTGGTGCCACCTGATTTGCCACTGGCTTGGCAGGTGACACAGGAGCGACAAAACTCCTTGGTATCTTCGGACATGTGAGGTCAGTGAAAGTGAGGGACAAGCCTGTCCCAAATATTGTTCTGGCCAAGATGTCCTGCAAGGGGAATATCATGGACTAGTGTTAAAAGGAAGCCCCTGAATGCCAAAGGTATGACCAACCTCCTGGTAGCTCCAGGCTTGGGGTCTCTAGCCTCTGAATACAGGAGCCCTACATCCCAATAAGTCTTATGGGTCCCACTAGCATTCCCTGCAGCCTCAGCAGCAGCTTGCTGTCTGAGGGGTTCAAGAGAAGGGCAGTCCAACTGCTCCTGCCTCAGATCTGCCCTGGAAGGTCCCCCTGTCCCAAGAAACTCAACCTGATCAGGCTCAAGTTCTTCTAGGACAGTTCCTTCCTGGGTTTCACAATACGCTTCCTCAGAAGGTTGATCCTCTTCCTGAGGCAGGGGGGGAAGGCACTGCCTTAACCCTACTGCTTCTCCTCCTGGTAGGCAACTCGTCCATTATTCCAGAATCCAGTGCCTGTTCAGTGTTGCAATTTCTGACCTGCGACCTAGTCACAGCAAGGACATGTGCTGAGATTCCTAACATTTCTGCATGAGTCCTATACTCCACTTCAGACCAGGCTGAAGTCTCCAGGTCATTGCCAAGCAAACATTCTACAGGGAGGTCTGAGCTAACCACAACCTTCTTGAGGCCAGTTACCCCTCCCCAGGAGAAATTAACAATTGACACACACTGAGTGGTAGTGACATTGCTAGCATTGGTCACTAGGTAAATTTCACCTAGTATGATCTGTCCAGGGTCCACAAAACGGGGCTTCACCATTGTGACACCACCACATGTGTCCCTGTAGGCCTCGGCCACTTTGTCATTATTTAAAGGAGTTTGTCTGTACTTTCCCAAGTTATTGGGACTCACAGTAAAGGACATAATTATGTCCCCATCACAGATCAAAACAGCTTGAGTTGGTATTCTGACTAGGCCAGAATGGATCTCAGTTCCCAGGGTTAACCCTACTACACCCTTCTGTTGAGAACCACCACTTGGAGCTGAACTTGGGGGAACAGTTGCCTTAGGGGCAATGGTGGCTGGAGCTGCCTCCTCCTTGGTGCAATCACTGATCCAGTGAGTCTTTACTTTACAAACTTTGCACCATGGTTTCTTTGGGCCTTCTTTCTTTTTAGATTGTTGGGAACCCCCACCATTAGAAGCTTTTTGGGGACCTTGAGAAGACTTATGGTATATTTCTTTCTCCCCACCCTTTTGGTCTTGCTTCTTCTGATCACCACCTTGGTTCTGTACCTTCTGCTTCACCCTGGTTCTGACCCATTTGTCTGCCTTCTTACCCGATTCTTGGGAGAGGTCAAATCCGTCAACGAGGTGTTGATGCAATAGCTGGTTTTGACAGTTATTAAGAATCTGTTCTCCCATAATAAGGTTATACAGTCCTGTATAGTCACTTACTTTACTGCCCAGTAACCAGCCTTCCAGAACCTTAGTAGCACAATCTACGAAATCAGTCCAGTCCTGAGTGTGTCTTTTGGGTATCTCTGAACAGCAACCTGTACTGCTCAGTGGTTAGGCCAAACCCATCTATCAGAGCACTTTTCAGGATATTGTAGTTGTCAGCATCCTCTTCTCTAAAAGTGAGGAGCTTGTCTCTTCCTTTGTCTGCAAAGGAGAGCCACAATATTGCTGCCCACTGACTTTGGGGTACCTGCTGTACTTTGCAACCCTCTCCAAAGCAGTTATCCACTTGTGGAAGTCAACCCCAATCTGATAGAAACCTGAACAAGATTGTCCCTCCCTATGGTCATGAGACCTTTCCCTACCACTAGGGTTGTTGCTGCCGCAATTTCTTCTCTCTTTCAAGAGCCAGGTTCTCTTTAGCAAGGACAATATCTTGACTCTTGATCCTCAGCTTGACTTCTCTCATCCTAGCTTTATGCTCTCTTCTCTGAGGGGAAGTCATTCTCCTTTGAGCAGAGGCATTGGACCCTATTGATGAGTCAGAATGGTCAGACCCACTGGAAAGGGATCTGCGTCTTCTGTTCCCACCATTAGGCCTAGCTGGAAGGTTAGAGGGAGGCATCCCTAGGCCTTCTCCAACTCCAGTTAGTCCTGTGTTGCCCAGGTCAGGTTCATTACCCTCTTCCTGGTCAGCATCCTCATCATCATCAGAGACCAGTGGGGCATCCCCATTAGGATTCTCTTCTGATGGATGACCCCCCTCTCTACTACCTTGGCTACTTTGGTCTGATGCTCTCTGCATCATGTTGCACTAAGATATCTACCAGGTGGTTAAAGGTTGGACTCTGTCCTTGTCTTAACTTTCTGACCACACACACACACTTCTCAACTCCTGAAAAGAGAATGTGTCATACTTGGAAAGGCAACCTTGGGTTGTCTTCTGGCAGAGGCCCACTAGGCCCTGCTTCCAAGGACATGGCTAGTGTGGTGTGTGCACCTACCTACACTACTTGTTTCCTACTAGAACCTCTCTAGGAGTTGTAGTCAGGGTGTGCTAAGCCCTTACCACCTACAACTCCTAAGTTCAGTAGAATTTATGTATTATAAGACTTGATTCATATGTACCTACAGGTACCTTGATATGATCTTTCAAATGATATTCTCAAGATTGTTTGGTAAAACAATGCAAGCTCTTCTCCCATCCGCTGCACACCAATGTGAGAAGTTAGCCTGGCATATGATGTCCACTAGTACTAGTGGGCACCTTGCACCAGTCTAAACGACCCTTATTGATGGTGGTTTTAAAGTCAACCTTATGGAAAGCTATCCTAGTGGTAGCATGGACCAGCAGTCATCAGGCTAAGACTTCAGAGAGCGTATTAAGCAAGTTGTTTTACCAATTATAATCCTTGAGTACCAATTGAAAGGACACCACACAAGGTATATATCAAATATATATGCATTTATTCTCAACACAACCCCTCTGTACTCTTTGAGGTCAGAGGTAAAAATACAATACAATACAAGTCACTGAGTTAATATAAGTTGCACAGTATACGTTATGCCCTAGGAGCCTCACAAACCATATACTAAAATAGTGGTATATGAACCGCAAGAGAATTAGAAAGCAGGCCTGGGGCCTGTGGAATCGCTGGGGCTACTCTAAACAACCAAAGGGTAGGAAGTAGGAGGCCCACCGGAGACGCGTGCAGTGTCTAAACACAGCCACTGGTTACCATTGACTTTCTATGGGAAACGTAGAAGTTACAAATATACAATTTAAGGACACTTCCGGATGGACTACGATGGAACCCTTTTAAACTAGGACACTTCGAGAGTCAAGACCCACAGGAGCTCCGGAGTACTCGTGTTACCTCACCCAGGGAAGCCGGGTGCATAGGTGTCTTTTCGTGTCGGGTTTCGTCGTCGTTTTCAATGGAGAGCTGCAAAGAAGTTCTGCAGGCGACCAGAGGAAAGTGTCCGGGTGGATCCAAGGGTGGATTGAAGATCAGTAGAACCTCAAAGCAGAAGGGACAGAGTCTGGGTCACTTGCCAGTGACCAGGGTGGCGATAGGAAGATGCCACCAGATGTCTGGTGATTTCAGTTGAAGATGTGACGTTAGTCTCTTCAGCCTTGAGGACCAGGAGGCATCGACGACGACCAGGAGCTGGATTCGAGCGGTCCCATGAAGGATCTAGTTGACTGCGGTGTCTGTGTCCGGACTGGACCCAACAAGCCTTGGCAAACGCAACCCTCGCAGGATGTCGAGAATGGATTTGGTGCAGACCGGCGAGCTCTGGGGAACTTCTCCTTTGTAGGGAAGTTGGAGCAAGCCTGGAGCAACTAGGAAAGCAAGTTAGATGTAAAAGAAAGTCTTCAGGGGGATCACTAGCCAACGGACTAGGAACCGGGAAGACGCATTGAGCTGAAATTTAAGAGCGGGCCCCACGGGACACTGTTGGATTGTGGAGGCCTGAGCTTTGGTGCAAATGGTGCTCGGGTCTGGGGCTTCTCGTACCCCAATGCACAACTGCGAGTTACCTCGAGAGTCGATGCAGTTAGCAAAATGCAGGATGTCCAGGAGTTCTGGTCCCACGTCTCTCGTGTCCGCCACGGGTCTCAGCTTTGCTGGGATCGAAGGTCGGGTTCAGAGATGTCTGGAAGTCCAAGTCCTGTGTCGCAGATTCTTCGGGATCCGGCGGGAGCCTTGAAAATGCAGACCGGCAAAGTTGCTGTTAGTGCCTGTTTGAAGAGGGTGGTCACTCCTTGACCACAAGAGAGATATCTTCAGTTTTCCAGTCAAAATGGAATGTAGAAGGTCCAGGATTTCTGTTTCAAAGTTTCGTCCAGGGTAATCTAAAGTCCTAGGGACACAGCTCCTATACTTATACTGAGTTTAGGGGCTGGTCTACCCTTAAGGTCCCTCCTATGGGTGGACCTGGGAAGGGGGAGGTTACACCCCTTTCCCTTTGTCCAGTTTCGCGCCAGAGCTGGGGAAGAGTGCCCCAGCAACCGGTTTGAACTGGGAAATGCATGGAGCACCATGTGTGCCCCAGGCAGTGTCTGGAAAGCATTCACTGAATGCAGCCCTCCCTGCCCCAATACACTAAACCCTGTCTGGGGAGGTGCTGGCACCCCCCTGCACAGGAAACCTATTGTCCAGGCCTCCCCTGCCAGGTTCGTCCAGCAACAGGAGGTCAGACTCGTGTCTGTGGCGGCAGCATCCATTTGTGATGTTGAGGCTTAGTTTAACTTTAACCATGTAAACCAGTAACTACATGTCTTCTCCCTCTAGAAGGGTGGAATGCTACCCCCGCCGCCAGGACTGGCGAGGGGGTGGGGGGGTAGTATTCCTTACACGACATGTTTTGATAAAGCCAAACCAAAGTTAGCATTAACCACGAGGATTATAATGCACTTAAGTGTATATGGTATGGCTATATCATAGAACAGCTATAAGGAGATGGTTCTGAAAGCTGCAGAGGGGCTCAGCTCATGCTAGGGTACCCCCTCACATAAAACCAAGCACTCTGCCTCCAGGATTGTTAAGGCCTGCCATAGGAGAGACTTATAGGTGTTTATGTGTCTATGTATATATAGGTATACTATATCTAAGTAAGGGGTGATTACACCACCTTACCCAGGCTTTGTGAACAGACCTGTGGTGCCAGTTGGAAGGCAAACCAGGGGTGGCACAATGCATGCTGCAGCCCCTGGTAGGCCTAAGGTGCACCTATGCCCTGGGTACCTATGGTACACTATACAAGGGCTCACAAGAGTGACCCCATAACCAATCTGGTATGTACCTAAAGTACATGGTATCAATTTAGATGGAGAACAGCTGGGCTGTGGGTCTGATTGGCAGGCCCACAGTCACACTAAAGTCTAAAAACCAGAGAAACACAGCAAAAAGTGGGGGTAACCATAGGAAGCAGACCCTACTCTCCTACACTTCCTGAAAGCCGATAACTCACATTTTCTCCATAGGGTATCATTGCTTGGTTTTACTTGGAAATTCTTTTTTAACCCCTACCGTGCTACCGCGTTTTCCCGCTGTGCGCTGAAATTTTAAAAATGGCTTGTTTATGACAAAGCCAGCTCGTCATCCGCGTAGCGCAGGTAACGCCCATGACGAGCTGGCTTTGTCATCAGCACTGAAGGGGTTAAGTGTTGAGTTTTGAAACTTTGAAATATTCCTTAAAATCATCCGATCAACGAAAACGACCATACTCACCTGTTACCAGGAGAGATCCCAGTGCTGAATCTTTGTGCCCAGCACTGACCCTCAAAAGTAATTACAACTGTGATTTTCCGTTAACTTAATTTTCCTCCTTAGGATAACCTTGGCTGGTTTTTGCCAGAAATTCTTTAAAGTGTTGATTTTTGAAACCTATAAATATTCCTTCAAAATTGCCTGGGTAACTAAAACGATTTATTTAAACTGTTTACAGGAGATGCAGCAGGGCTGAATCCAGGATCCAGCCCTGAGTAGGGAAAACCTATGCAAAGTAATTAATATTGCCTTTTCCTTAAAATTCCCATTGAGCTCAATGTTATTATTGTGTTAAGTTCATGTTGCATATTGCATCAACTGTTTGTATTGCATTTAAGTTTATTGCTCATTGAAAGTATTCAATTGCAACATCTCATTCTGAGAGTATTTTTATACCTACTTGTGGTTCTAAAAGAAAACAATATATTTTTATATACAAAACAATTGGCCTAGAGTTCAGTTCTTGAGTGTGAGACCATTTGCTGACTGAGTGTGTACAACAGATGCTTTACATAGTCCTCTGATACTGCCTTACTGCTCGACCAAGCTACCACTTTAGAGAGTAAGGTTCTATCTAACTTTAACCTCTGCCAAACCTCTGGGGACTGTGGACTCTGTGCACACTGTACCTTTGGTGCAGTATATACAGAGCCACTTTCTTACACCTGGTGTCTCCGTCATAGCCAAATCCTTCCCATGACACAAACTCTGCTTCTGGGTGACCAAACTGCACTCCGACTCCTGGGCTCAGCAAACTCAGATGCTACATTGAGTGTTGAGTACTGCTCTCTGGTGCTGCACAGTGGAAGATTCTGGGCTACCAGCTTTTCACCAGCAGGCTTCTTCAGCTGTTGTGGCCCGGTGCTGCAAACGGGAGGTATGCTAACTGTCCCTTGGAGTCCCTTGCTTCGGCTGGGCTCTGAAGATGGCCTCTATACAAGCAGGCACAGTACCTCTGCTTTTGCTAGCCAGCAGGTGCAGTCTACCCCGGTGGGGCCTCTCTTTGCTTGTTCCATGATGCAGCAGTCCTTTGGTCGGTCTACCAGTCCAGCCGAGTTCTGGGTGCCAGGGATGCCCTATTTATGCTCAAAGTGCTTTCTGGAAAGAAGTGGTGTGAGAAAGTGGCTCTGTATATATCCTGGACCAAAGTAAGGTACAGTGTGTATGAGTCCACAAACCCCAGAGGTATAACAGAGGTTAAAGTCAGGTCTGACCTTACTCTCAAAAGTGTTAGCTTGGTCGAGCACTAAGGCAGTATCAGAGGGCAGTGTAAAGCATTTGTTGTACACACTCAGTCAGCAAAAGGTTTCACACCCACAAGAACTGAACTCTAAGCTAATTGTTTTTATATCAAAAGATATTTTATTTTTAGAACCAACAGGTATAAAATGTACTTTTCTCAATATGAGTACTTGCAGGTAATTACTTGGCAAAGATGCAATAAACTTTGTAATCACAATAGGAACAGTAGTTGCAGTAGGCAACACAATTCTAAACACTAACATTGAGCTCAATGGGTTTTTCTACATAAATGAAGCTGATTACTTTATAGATTACTTTTGTAACTCGGGGACTGGATCCAGCCCTGGGATCTCGGCTGAAAACAGTTTAGTAAAAACTTTTAGTTAATGCAATGATTTTTAAGGAATGAAAAAGTATTTTAAAAGTTGACACTTGGAAACTTTTCAGTGAAAAACTAGCAATGTTATCTTATGGACGGGAATTCAAGTCACAAGTAAAGTAGGTTCTTGTTACTTTAGTAATCAAGGACTGGATTCCTAGGTTCAGTAAAGGGGTCTCTACCTAAGACCAGTAAGTATTTAAGTTTCAGTATTTGGTACGATTTCTAACGAATATTTGTAATTTTCAAAAGTAGACTCTTAGAAGATATTTCAGAGAAAAACAGTCAATAGTTTCCTATGGGAGAAAATTCAAGTTATCGGTAAGTATAGGTTAAATCACTTTAGGTACAGTACTGGCTACTCTCCTGATTCCACGTGAGTAACTCTGATTTCGTTACTCGGCGGATTTTAGAAGAATATTTTAGAGTTTCAAAACTTGACACTTTTTTCGAGTCAAATTAGTCAATGCGATCATGTGGCAGGAAAGTGAGTTATCGGTTTCCAGGTGAGTACTCTACTGGTGAAGTGAAGGTTCTGGGCATAGACTCAGGGGTCTCCCAGGGTCTGAAAGGTACAGTAGGTACACCCTCCGCGGCACAGGGGCAGCCGGGTGCAGAGAGAGTAGGTCCAATGCAATCCAAAGGAGGGGAGGAGGCCTTCGGTTGGTGGCTGCAAGCAAGCAGGCCACACGGCTGTGGGAGCTGAGCTCCTGGTCACTTACTTGGGGCAAGTGGGGAAGTCGAGTAGGGTAGTAGTTTCACTTCCAGTGACACTCTAGCGGCTGGGTGCAGGGTTCTTTTGAGCCGTTGGGCACCTGATGTTGTTCAATGGAACAGGTAA
This sequence comes from Lissotriton helveticus, assembly GCF_964261635.1. Taxonomy (NCBI): domain Eukaryota; kingdom Metazoa; phylum Chordata; class Amphibia; order Caudata; family Salamandridae; genus Lissotriton; species Lissotriton helveticus. The sequence goes on along the minus strand of NC_136057.1, from coordinate 484,702,295 downwards.
AAAGGGAACAAAGGCTGCAGACTCGGGGATGGAGATTAGGAGGGCACAGGGGGCCGCGGGGCGCCGGGTGCAGGGTTGTCCTTGGGTGTCGGGAAATCTTACCCTCGGCTGGTCGCGGTTGGAGGGGTCCCTGGTTCTGAGGCTGCAGGCGTAATCTGGTTCGTTGAGGAGGGTCTTTGGGCACTGGACTTTGGGTCCCAGTCACCGGGGGGGACGTCCTCGTGGTCTTGGGTCACTCAGACACAGGCCCGGCTGGGCAGGTGCAGAGTGGGCTGGATTTGCTGTTCCTTGCTGGCCCCAGGGGTGTTGCTGTAGGAGCAGAGCCTCTGCTCAAGGGAGTCTGTCTGTTAGAAGGTCAAGCCAGGCAGGTCCTTCAGGTTGTCCAAGGTTGCTGTCTGCAGGAGTTGCCGGGATTTAGCAGGAGCAGGTTCCAGGGTCGACAGTCCGGTAGGGCTGTGGCCAAGTCAGTTGGTGTTGTCCTGTTAGCAGCTGCACAGCGGGTCTTCGTCTTCTTGATCTTATTTCTTCTTTTCGTATCTGGATCCGAGGAAGGAATGTTCAGGGAGCCCCTAAATACTGAATTTAGGGGCGTTACAGGTAGGGCAAGGGCAGGGATCAATGTCTCTGTCCTGGGGTTGGTATACACCCTAGTCTGCTCCTCTCCTGTGGAAGCGGGCAGGACCCTAGCTGTGAATGGGCAGGGCTCCCCATCATCAAGATGGCCGGAGCCAGGGGTCGTGCTTCACCTTGCCTCTCCCACCTGAGGGGTGGGGTTGGGTTGGCACAGGCTGGCACACCCCCTTCCTGACGTAGGGTGTCCCGCCAGTCTTCCAGCGAGAGTGGGGGTCAGAACTGGTGGGTGCCGGTTTCTGGGTACAGCAAATGGTCTGGAGAAGCTCACATAGGCAGCAGGCCTTTGAAGCTTCCCCCTGCCCTCCTGGGGGATGAGACCTAGCACCTTGCCCAGGATGTGCATTGTTGCAAGGCCCAGGAGAGCGTGGAGCTCTCCACCCAGGGGTCCAGCAACATGTCTGTTGTGTGGCAGTCTAGGCAGCCTAAATTGAATATCAAGTGTTTCCACTTGGCCTTTGCGCACTATAGCCTACCCTCCCAATGGTGGTATCACGAGTTCTACAAAGAATACATTCAATATACATTAGAAACAAATCAAATATCAACTAAATTGTGGTTATTTAAACCAAAGAAGATTTTATATTGGAGTTGTTCAATACTTTCAAAAACGTATACATTTATATTAATACATCAATTGCATGTCTTACAAGTTTCCTATAACATTTGAAGAACTGCCCAATGCATTTCAGGCCGTCTGCTTTTCTTCAGGGGCTTGATCTGTAAACAAAATAAATAAAAAAATGTACTCAATTCAATGGAACCCATGTTTTGCAAGAAGCAGTCAAAATTCCTAAATGAATAACATCATTCTGTACAATCAATTCTGTACAATCCGCTGTATCATACCTCGTGATACCAACTGATCCCAACTAGATCAATATGAACTTTGTGCTAACTAAAAAGACAGGAAAAGAAAGCCACAAGATGAGAATACCACTCCTAGACCAAACACCTAGAAACGCCCCTCGGCGCTCACTGTAACAACTTGTATCCCGTGGTCAGCTGTGCAACCAATGCTCAATAATCTCTAACTTACTCTTGGTATTCCGTTAATCCATGGCAGAAAAAACTGGCGACAGCAACTAAATCTAAAAACGCAAGAAAACATTCAGTGCAATATCCGGTTGAGCTGCATAAATCACATGAAAGCCTAATGATGCCATCGTAAACCAACTAACCTTGATATTCCCCCGAGGCGCCTGCAAGTTGACATTTTCAATGGATACAAAATTATTTTTGACTCCTTGCGACTGTGAAAAAAACGACAATACATGCCATGTAGTAATTCCACCGCTATATAACTGCCTGAATCTATGGAAGTACCTTACTCGTTCCCTACTAACCCGCACACTCTCGTCGTTCATGAAAATGCTTCTCCAATACTCTGAGTTTCACCAAAACTCCAGCATCGGTAAACGTGACGCTTGCGCCTTGTTCTATTTCTTCGAAAAAGATAGCCACTGACGATGGACTCCTGACAAGCAGTCTTCTAAATCTGAATAGCACCTAATACAACGACGGACCACTCTAATCTTCTCCAAACACAGCTCTATCTTGAAATGCCTAAACCCGAACCCACTCTTGCAAAAACTGTAGTAAGTCAACCTAAACCGTTAGGTTCCTCAAACAACTGTAATACGTTGCCTATTACATCAATCATAGAACTAATGTGAATCTGATACAATGTGGACGCAAGCTTTTGGAAAAAATAAACCGTGGAAAGAGAACATAGTGAAAAGAGCGAAAATAAATAAGGTTGCTCCCAAATGTTATACATCCTATCTCCTACATACATGGGTGTAAAAAGGACGTGATCCAAAAAGAACTATCTATTTCCATCTTGGTAAATCATTATGTTCTGAACTATGACATGATGGGGAGTTGAATTCAAAACCTTAGCCTGTCCTGCCCCTTAATAACGTGCAGTTTATATAAAACAGCCTAAATCTACTCTATCATTTAACCCATTTGGGATCTTAGGTGTTCAACCACATGATCCAGTGAATTTCTTTCTACTAGTCTAGGCAGCCTCAGTCCCGTTGTAGATTGTAGGTTAGGTTTCAGGGGGCATCTCTAAGATTCCCTCTGGTGCATTTTACTTTAAATCTCACACTGGCATCAGTGCGGGTTTAATGTGCTGAGAAGTTTGATACCAAACTTCTCAGTCTTCAGTGAAGCCATCATGGTGCTGTGAAGTTCATAATGACTACCTCCCAGCACCATATACTCTTAATGGAAGCACTGCACTTACAGTGCCCAGGAATGGCCCTGTGTTCGGTAGGGGCACGAGGCTCATGCACCTGTGCCCACTCCACTGGCAGAAAGCACCCAGCTAGAGGGTTGACTGATGTATGCCAGGGCAGTGGTTTTGTGGACATGGCACACAGGGATGTGTTCCATGTCGACTGTTTAGTTCTGTACTGCGAGACTCAGCTTCAAAGGCAGTGTGTGGGTGTCTGGGTACAGGGCCCCTAACAGTGGCATAATAAGTGCTGTAGCCCTTAGGGGCCTTCTCTTGTCCCCATGCCCTGGGTACCTAGGGTACCATTTACTAGGGGCTGATTGGTGGCCAGAGATGCCAATGGGGTTTTAGTTTCAACACAGTTTTAGGGAAGGAACAGAGGGCCTGGGCACCTGGTTGGCTGGAGCCCAGGACACACTCAGTCAAAGCCCATCAGCAGTTCAGCAAAAAGTGGGCACTTTCTCACAAGTGGTCATTAGCCAATGCCAATCTGATTCACTCCTCCTGATGACGACTTCCTGGGAAGTGTGGCGTTTGGCTATCCCAAGACTACCAATACTATTCATTTTGCCCACTCCAAACATGGCAGAACCCGTCTCTCACGGTTTAGAGCTCCCATACCCAACCCAGATATGTGGCTACCAAGTGGGCTACTTACCGCTGAAAATCCAGTTTGACAGTAGGTTCCCCTCTCCTTCCAGCTAAACTGTCTAAATAATGGGCCTGCCTAGATGTTCTGCATTTGCTCTACAGAGGCGGCATTAGCTTTGAAGCTCTCCTTTTAGGCCAACTCCTGTGTGGCTTCCTGTAGGAGAGAAGTAACACCTCCCTCCAGTGCAGGCCCCTATTGTCCCCTTTCCTGGAAGTTAGCACATGTCTCTCGGAGGGTAGAAAGCTCTTTCGTTCAAGCTCCATGTGCAATCATAAACCAAGGGCTTGGTGTCGAGACTGATTTCAGACACCCCTGCAGGATATGTTGGCCCATGAAGAATTCCTTAGAGGTTTGTTCAAGGTCTTTCCACTGTTGCACCCAATGCATGGGAGCTAAATGTTTTAAATCAATAAATGAAGCGGTCATTGCAACCCGTCTATAAACCAGTTATTAAATATACGAAATGGAAGACTTCTCTCCTGTTGGTATTAATGTCTGCTAGGCGAAATGGTGAAATTCAGGGGTTTTGTGTAATATTTCTTACTGCAGATTCCTCACGCTCAAAATATTTAGACTAACTATTTTGTCTCAGATGGTCTCCCTTGTTATATATTTTAATGGTATGTATGCTTTAGGCATAAATTAGTTTTTATGCGATTTTTAAATATGACATTTTATAAAATAGGACTATTTTGTCTTCGTGGGTTTTTGGAAGTTAGTGTGCACTCCAGCATTGGTTAATGTTTCCTTTTTTATTTATTTTTTATTGAGGTTGCTGTGTTAAGTTTAATGTTGCTGGAGTTTACCTATATGGAATTGTTAGCCTAAAACTCCCAACCCGATGGCTGGCGATAGTTCAAGCATTATGAATCTATTAAAGATAGTTAAGCTGGAGTATTAAGATACATTTACATTTCTAATTTAAAAAATGGATCATGATACTGAGCATCTATTTGTAGCTATTCATTGTAAATAATTGTACACTTTTATTTGGCTCCCCCAACAGTAGATTGTATTGCATAACCATATTTCTTGTGGAACTCAGTAAATTGTTTACTTGTGGGAATGATTTTTTTTCCTTTAACTTTGTAGACAGTAATTAGAAAACTTTTGAGAGAAAACATGAGTTATCAAATGCCTGACTGTATTTTTGATGTATGTTATCAAAACATGTAAAAGTCTCTTTGGAAGAGGAGTATTTCCTAAGTTTCATACGCTTAAGGAAATGTCATCATTTTGATCATTTTTTAAGCATTCCATTAAGTCTTGTTCTTCGGGAGCATATTTTCTCGTTGCCATTGATTTGCCTTGCAGAATTCCTTGCACTCATGGATTTTTATGTAGCTTATGTCAAGCATAAACTTATTAACTAGTTGTGATTTAACGGCCCGCCATTCTTTTCTTACTTTATTTTAGGACCGCCTCAGAACGTTTGGACTCCACTCTAAATGTTTTGGCTCGAGCTTTGGAACATAATAGAGAGAACACTGAAATTTGGTGTCACTATCTAAAGCTATTTTCGAAGAGAGGAGCCAAGGAGGAAGTGCAAGAGATGTGTGAAACAGCAGTGGAATATTCCCCCTCATATAAACTTTGGTGGACTGTAAGCATAATATTAAAATGTTTATTCATCTAGATATAGTTTATATAAATCATTTATCATATGAAAGGTTTGCAGTGTGAATCTTTTTTGGATCCACAAGTTGTGCATTATACTCCCATCTAGTAGTTGGGCTGGAAAGTCTGTCTTTCTCTTTTTTTTTTTTTTATCCCATGGACTTCGGCAACCTCTTTGTGTGGCATCAGGCGAATGACCTGGAAATCCCTACATGCAGTTTCCATCTTCAGATTAATTTTTCCATGATTGTGTCTGGAAACCTAGAGGAGAGCTCTGGAGTCAAGGAAGAAGGCATTGCAGAAAGTTTTTTCCCCACTGAGAATCAGTCTGGAAGAGGATTGTCTATGACATATAGGAGGAAGAGGACCTGAGAAAACGATGATAGCCACCTAGGTGAGCCGACCGCAACAAGAGCAAGTGGTGGGAGAATGTCAAAGGGGCATGATACACACCCCCTTTAGATTCGGGCCCAAGTAGCACCACAAGTACACACAGAAGGACACACAATAGGCCTATAACCAGTTTCCTTAAGGCTCACAGTGCAGAGGACTGCATGGCATGTGCAATGTTCTTGCTCAACACCTTCAAAGCAAGGCAGAAGCAGATGAGGGTTCACTATGCGATGGCATCGCCACAGAGAAAGCAGGAGTCCTTAAAACACCTGGGCCTGTCAAGCGATGACTAAAACATCCTGGTGACAGGAGGTCCAAATGCAAGAGACTAAAGTCAAGGAGAGGGTCGTGAGGCAAACCGGAAAGAGCCACAGGAAAGTGTAGAAGGAACACAGACAAAAGTTAATCCCTCAGAGCCGAGATAGTCGAGCCGAAGACCTTTGATTCTAAGAAACCCAAAGTGATGCCGAATTTGTCGACGCCGGAGGGTAGAGCGAAGCCCAAGAAGCCACACCGCTCCAAGACAAGGGACACCGATGGAGGAAAACTGCTGAAACCTACTTGGACCTCAAGAGAAGGATCAAAAGCATGGGAGGGAGATGGTAAAGACCAGCGGGATGCCATCCACAGTGACTAGTGCCTTGTCTTCATCAAAGAGCCACTCTGTATGAGCAACGAGAAGCACTGAGGCACCCCGACCTAAACATCGGAGTTCTTCAGCATTGATTTTGAAACCGAGCTTAAAGAATAAATAAAATTGCTTGAATTAAAGCCTAAAAGAAACATCTCTAGGCTTAACTTTGAAGCCCTAATTAAAAAGAGAGAATTTGACTCCCTGCAGGGTTACAGAATTCCTCTAAAAAAAAAAAAAAAGCAGGTGGGCCTAGAGGGAACAGGAGCTAGAACAGCCCGCTATCCAAGACTACAGGAAGAGTTGGAGAAGTTCTTAACCCTGAAGGAAGAACAGCATTACTGCTTCTCTGTTGAAAAGTGGGTTATCAATAGTGGTAAATATGCATCTACCACTGGCAATAAGGCCATTAACAGTCTAGGACTCCGTACAGGTCTACATAAATTAGTCTCTTGCTCAACCCTGGGTATCATGGTGGTAAACAGGCAGGATTAAGTTAGGAGCACTTAGAAACACCCATTCAGTAAATAAGACACAACATACAATAAAAATCCCCTCCCACTTATAAACATATGAAATATTTCTATCCTTAAAATGACACCAAATTACAAAATCCAATCTAGGGAAATTAAGAGATTAATTTATAAAAAATAAACACTTTCTAGCACTTAGTCACCTTTATGGAGTTTTTTCTCCCAAAGTTGTTCCAAACTTCTCTAAACTTCTGGAACTTATTCCTGAAGTTCCTCCCTCTTGAGGGCCCAAAACACAATCCAAGTATCTGGAAACTCCAAGATGGTCCTTAAATGTTAGGGACCACAATTCCCACAATGCACATTTTTCATTTAAAAGCTCTGGTGCAGCACAGGGCTGCTTTTAAAATGACCCCAGGCTCTCAGCAGTGCACACATGCAAGTGCAACAAGGGCTGCTAGCCTCTAAACTTCCATGCCCTTTAATCCCCCTGCAATATTATGTACTAAGGATTTTTAGGTTAGGTCATGCCAGATATGTGTTCCCTAATGTATAATGTACCCTCATGTATGTGTTTTCAACATAGCACTGGCCCTGGGCCTGGTTAGACAGAGCCCAGGGACAGTCCGTTTCCAGCAGTACACATCAGCCAAAACAAATGGGGGTGCACAGGGCAGACAGGATGACTTTTCGCTCTCTAGAGAAAATGATAAAAGACTGACAAGACATCTATGCAGACTCACCAGATGAAGAGATGGAGTCTTTTCCACAGAGACCACCAGACCACATCACTGCATACAGTACAATAGTAAAGAGGGTGATCCAAAAGTGCTGACTGGAACAAGTCAACCTGATAGCCCCACAATGGGCTTAACAGACATGGTTCTCAGACCTAATGGAAATATCCCAAGGGCAGTACATTCCACTCCCAGCACACTGAAACCTGTTAACAATACAGTAGGGTAATTCTGGTACCCAGAACAAAACACCCTAAACCTAGCAGCATGGCTTGTGAAGCACCTCAAGTTGCCAGGAAGTGCGATGGAGATTCTAAAACAAACGACAACGAAATGTTAGAACATAGCTGGAATCTCTTCCATTTGTTGTTGTAACAGGCCTGGAAAAAACTAACTGGATAAAAGGCCATAGTCCTACCGGACACATCTACTAGAAAAACAGCTCTCATGTCTCTACCCAAGTCCACTTAGCAGCCATTGTGACATTCATACTAGGTAGAAGTTTCTTCAATACACCAGTGATGGAGTTCCTTCTAGGAGTAAGGAAAGCAGCTGCCCCAAGAAGCGTGCCAATGCCTACATGGAATTTGAATGTGCTGCCTAGCCAGCTGATGACATCTCCCTTTGAACCCAAGCGGAAAGCACAACTGAGGTTCTAACCCTCCAGAACCCCTTTCTCATCTCGCACCTCTCTAAGGAGAGTGAGATATAAGCCATCACCATCCAAGAGCATTGCCTAAGGATGCATAGAGATGTGGGGGTTATGATAGTAAACACAAGGTTCGAACCAATGGTGGTTTCAAAATTCCATATTAACCATTCAATCCCTCTGCCAGCCTTTTTTTTTTAACAACTTAAAACTCAAGCAGAGAGCACTGCACATGTTATGTGTGAAGGGCAATTATGTATTTGGGAGAACAAAAGATGTCGTGAAAGAGGAACAGTTATTTGTATCATACGCACACTAGTGAAGGAATCGGTCACCAAAGGATTAGTTGCAAGGTGGATAGTACAAACAATACAATATTGTTACAAGGCATGGGAAGTAACCCTGTCAAAAAAGCCAAAGATGCATTTAACAAGGAAAAAAGGAGCAACACTCCTTCATAGGCAGCGTTGCGTTAGAGTACATTTGTGTAGCTGCAACATGGTCAATGATGCATACATTCACAAAACATTACTGTGTGGACATTCAGATCAACAGGGAAGCCAAATTGGAATAAAGTACTGAAATATTTCTTTGCAAATGCACTTTAACAAACCCAACCTGCATAAAGAAAAAACAATCTGTAATCCTTGCATAGCATGTTTCCAGAAACTGTTCATGCTGCAAAACAATGGTTCCTCACCGGTAGGCATCATTTTGCATCTTGAAGAATGTTCTGGATTCACATGCGACCCACCCACCTCCACCAGCAAAGAATGCTGTCAACCAGACGAAGAATCTGAAGATAGCGGCTGCGTCGAGTGATTACCAGAGCATGCTTCTGAAGTCACATGAGGAGGGGTTTAAATCCAAATGGTAGACATACAAAAAAGACTTCAAGGAGACTTTCTAGACCCAACCACTAGGTGGCAAATTAATGCACAGCATGTGAATCCAGAAAATGCTTCAAGCTGCAAAAACTACTCCTACTGGTAAGGAACCATTTTGTTTAAGGTTCCTGCAGACCCCCAACCTAGTAAAAACTGTGCTGCCTTGAATGTTGATTTGCTACCATGTAGATAACGCGGTTTGCCTTTGACATACTTTTGAAAATACCTGGAACCATTTAGTCTATGGTATTGAGATTGTTCATCTATCTCCCTACAAAAATCTTTATGGATAAATTCTGTATATTTAAAGCAATGTCAAGCCAGTAGAGTTACACAGCTGCCTGCCTACAATCCGGGGGCTGGTAGCATCATCAATGCAACATTTGAAAATATAACTCCTAAGAACCCCCATAAAGAAACACAGCCCCCATCCTCTCATTCCTGGTGACTATTCAGTTTTCCCTTCAAATTTCTCCTTCGCTCTGTGCTAAGACCTGTATGTTAAAACAGTTCACCCCCCAGCTACCTTTTTGTGTTCACAAGCCAGTGAAACCAGCCCCCCTGCCTCCCCCCCCCCCCCCCCCCCCCCAAGCAACAGGAATATTCTACATCAGAGGGTGCTTCTGTGAGCTGTTTAAACTGTGTTTACTAGGGACTGTGCACTTCATTTTTTGGCCAGGAGAGGGAGTAACGTTTTATTCAAACAGTATTGTTAGATTTCAAGTTAGTGAGGCTGTTAGATTTCAAGTTAGTGAGGCCTTTACCTGCAGAAGTCCAAAGTGTGGATTGAGCCTGTCCGTCTCCTAGGAGATTCTGAACAGGAAAAGCTGCTCCCCAGCACCCTCCTACCCCCTCCAACCCCCCCAGGCCAGCAGACCCAGGACTGGGGATTGGCTATTCAACTACCAGGCAACTCTGAGTCGTCCCCTCACACCTGCCCAGGCCCCTTAAGGCCTTGCTGGGTGCACCCCAAATCATTCTCCATCTTGTGAGTTGCAGTCTACCTGTGCCCCAGATTGTGGTGAGCAGAGTCCAGGAAGTGGTAAGGAGGCAGACTAGTGCTGTCTCTTCCCCAAAACAAAAGTTTTTGTGATTACTGTCTTTGCCTGTGGTTGTTAGTTTGAATTTGAAGTTTTAACCTGCCTGTGATTGCATATTTTATCCCCTGTTTTGTGTTTTAAACTTGTGGTTTTTCCTGCCCATGATTGCTTCCATTTAACGTGTTGAATTGTGGGATTTGCAGTCCAAACTCTGTAGTTTTTCCCTCTCATTCCTGGTGACTATTCAGTTTTCCCTCCAAATTTCTCCTTTGCTCTGTGCTAAGGCCTGTACGTTAAAACAGTGCACCCCCAGCCACCATTTTGTGTTCACAAGCCAGTGAAACCAGCCCGCCTCCTTTCCCCCCCAGAAACACGGATATTCTACATCAGAGGGTGCTTCTGTGAGCTGTTTAAACTGTGTTTACTAGGGACTGTCCACTTCGTTTTTTGTCCAGGAGAGGAAGTAAAGTTTTATTCAAACAGTATTGTTAGATTTGCAAGTTAGTGAGGCCTTTACCTGCAGACGTCCAAAGTGTGGATTGACCGGTCTGTCTCCTAGGAGATTCTGAACTGGGGAAGCAGCTTCCAACTCCCTGTCCAGCAAACCTTTTCTAAGGTGGCTGGGACCTTATATGGTCTGCTAGTGGTTGGTACATGTATACACTGATTGGTGGTTGTATCTGAAATTTCTATTGGATTAGGGTTAGTGTCCTCATTGGTTAGGTATTTGACTGTTCTGATTGGTTTCTGGGTCTGTGATTCAATCAATGTAGGGTGTTGGCTAGGGTTAGGATTTCTATTGGAAGTAGGGACTAGGGTTTCCTGTATTTGTTGTTGGGACTAGGGTGGGACTAGGGCTAGGGCTAGACCTTTAATTGGCAGTAGCGATTAGGGCTTCTGGTGTGATTGGTTGCTCGACTTGTTGTGGGACTAAGAGTAGGGTTAGGCATTCTATTGGAAGTAGGGACTAGGGCTTCCTATGCCATTGGTTGCTTGGACTTGGGTTGGGACTACTGGTAGAGCTAGGGCCTCTATTGGACGTAGAGATCAGGGGTTTTGAACTGATTGGGTGCTTGGACTAGGGCTAAGATGAGCTGTAAGGTCCTGGTCTCCTATTGGTTCTAGATTTTAGGGGTAGTGTTGTGATTGGATAGTGTAGGGCTAGGGTTCCCATTGGCTGACCGGGTCACCTGATTACTAGGGTTATAAAAGGCCAGGTTTAGGGCTTCTCAGCTGGGGCGGAGAGGACAAGGGCAGTTGCCTGTTTGAGCCTGTTCTTGACTGGCCAGGGTAAAAAATGCTGCCCAATATACATACCTCCTTTATGTATCTATATACTTTCAATGTACTTATGGATCAATATATTTATCACTTTCTTCTAATTTAGTATTTCCAATGCACTTTCCTATTACTCAGCCTATACTTCGCTCAATCTATCTTCTAGCCCAACCTTCTGACTCATCTCAAACTTCTTTCTACTACTCTTTCCAGTGCACTACCCTATCTCTCATCCTATACATCTATCAATATATCATCTACATGCACTCTCTCATTTATCCCAAACCCCATACCACTACTATGATCCCCAAAATAACCCTTTCTAGACTCTCTCCTACTCTACCCCTCCTTGCATCATCGGACACCTCTTTTTCTATACCGATCCCCCGAAACAAACCTTTCTAAACAATTCCATCTTTTCTACCCCTCCCCAACCCTTCTCAATCCAAATAACTGACTAACCTATCCACCACTAAAATTACTTTCATGTTTCACCATACTAATTCAACACTAATCCTGATGGGTTCCAGAGTAGCATGCTACTTGCGCTTCAAAACCCCATCGGGGGTAGCAAGCGCTATATAAATACAAACCCCTTTCCCTTCACTAGCCCGCCACCTACCCTTCTCTACCCAAATAACTGAATAACATATCCACTGCTCAAATTATTTAATATTTTACTATACTCCTTATGGGTTCTGGAGTTGCGTGCTACTCGCCAGAAAGTGCTTCAACATCCATCAGGGGTAACAAGTGCTATATGAATGCAAACCTTTCTTCCCCTTTTATCCCTCCGCTATCCTTCTAACTCCAAATAACTGACTAATATCCACCACTGAAATTACCTTCATATTTCACCATATTAATTCATAACTAATCCTTTATGGGCTTCCTGAAGAGCGTGCTTCAACACCCCATCAGGGGTAACAAGTGCTATATAAATACAAACCATTTTTCCTCCTCTATCCTTCTGCTTACATTCCAAATAACGGTCTAACCTATCCACCACTTAAAATGTACTTGCATGTTTCACTATACTAATTCAACACTAATCCTCTATGGGTCCTCGCCGAAAAAGCGCTTCAATGCCTCGTCAGGGGTAGTAAGCGCTATATAAATGCAATTACAATACAATATATTCTTAATGGCATTACTGCACTTACAATGTCTAAGAATTGGTATAGACACTGCAAGGGTACTGTGCTCTGTGCTCATGCACCTTCAATAGACACTCTTAAGACAGACTCTGAGCCTGCTGGGGACAAAGAAATGCGACTCCCGGAACCACCACTGCACCCGTCACCTACTGCCAGAGTTCGAGGGGCCCAGTGAGGTCCCCCAGCACTCTAGCTTCTGGGTCCACCTTTGGGTTGACCCCTCCAGGACTCCCCAACGTCTCCTGGAACCTTATTGCCTGCTCGTCAGCAGCCACCAACCGCTATCCCCCATTCGGTACCAATGGACCTCAGCACTCTGCACCTGGCTGCCCTAGTGTTGCTGAAGGTGTTCTGAGAGTGCATCCTTGACACTGGGGAACTCTGGTTCTAACCCTAGAATACCAACTACCACAAACTTGTACTTACCTTCAAACCGTTAACTTAATTTGCATATGAACCTGCATTCAACTGTAAAACATTACATAAGATTTTGTAAAGCATATATTCCACTTACCTGAACCACGCTTGGCTTTAGAAATAAAATAACTAAATATATCTGATACAAACAAATTGGTCTGAGTTCAGTCTTTGTGTGTGTGTAGCATCATTTACTGATTGGGTGTGTACAACAAATGCTTAACACTACCCTCTGATAAAGCCTTACTGTTCGCCCACACTACCACAAATAAGAGTAAGTTGCGGTCTACTTTTACCTCTGCCTACTTTTGGGGTTCCACTGGACTCTGTGCACACTGTAACTCATTCATGTATGTAATATACAGAGCCAGCTTCCTACTCTGTGGACCCTATGAGACGACTTTTCTGCGTCAATGGACTGGAGTGTCTCCTTTAGTGATCGATGGATCTTGTCCATAAGATGCAGGATATTCTTGGTGTTCTCCTCGTAATGGCGAATGGGGATGAACCTGGCCTGGTTGAGATTGTGATATGAGGGTTGAGGCGGTGGGCGAGGATGCTGGTGAACAGCTTGGCATCTACGTTGAGAAGGGAGATAGGCCTATAAGACCCGCGTGCCGCGCTCTTTCACAGGTTTATGGATGACTGAGATAGATGCCTCAATGGAGATAGATGCCTCTAGCATAGTTTCGGAGCTGGCCTCCGTGACTGCAAAGGATTTGGAAAGTTGGTTAAGTAAGAATGACACAACATTTTATGGTTTGAATCTGTTTTATTGATGTATTCAAGACCGAACAAGAAAATGACAAAGACAAAGCCAAAAGCACTGCCAGCAAACAGTAAGCTGTCTTCGTGGGCTACTTACAGCCTCTGCTTCAGAACATATATACAACAAATGAGAATAAAAAGGACTAAACCCCAACCTCTCCCTCCCCCACCCTGCCTCCAAACCACCCTGCCTCCAAACCACCCTGCCTGGATTTAAGAACAGCACTCCCCAAGGTTAGCTCTAAGTGGGTGGTGCCCCGTCTTCTGGCAGTCGCAGCAAGCATACGTGTTTAGGTCATGTGAGCTCGCGTAATTCCTGTGTCAGGATAGCTAGGAAGGCAAGCCATGCTTCCCGAAAGGTGGCACCACTACCAGCGAGTGAGTGTTATTTTTACCATGCCTAGGATGTGCCACAGGCGTGTTGGCCAACTGGTATGTGGGGGGGGGCCTGTGGGGTCCTCCAGTGCGTGAGGATGGTCTGCATGGCTGCGCCTAGCACCAATCCTATCAGACGACACCTCTTAGACTTTAGTGGGTATGCCAGTGGGTCTGGCACTCCTAGTATAATGTGTGCTGGAAAACGGAGCAGCTGCGTCTCCAGATGCTTATAAATATCATCCAATATGTGTGACCAGTAATTTTGAATGTGGAGCAATGTACCAGTTCCCCCACAATTCCTCCAGCAGAGTGCACTAGCTGTTGGATTGATCTTATGTACCCGTTCTGGTGTGTAGTACCAATACGTGGTCACTTTTGTGAGTCAGTCAGTGCCATATTGCTGGCCGTGAGGCGTGCCCTGTAACATATGCTCTCCCACTCCTTATTGCTAAGGGGTCTGCCAGTATTCTTTTCCCATCTACCACGTCCACAGTGATATGTATGTGAATTTCTGGCGTTCAGCAGCTTATACAAATCTGAGACTATTCCCCTGTCTGAGGACTTAGACGAGAGCCATCGCTCGTAAGTAGTAAGGTCTCGACTAGCTGCCTCTCTTGTGCGACTGCAAGACACAGTGCCTAAGCTGTAGGTATTGCATGCGTTGTGTCACAGGGATGCCAAAGTGTGCTTTAATTAGTGAGAACGAGAGGACCCCCTGAACATAAAAAAAATGGCCCATGGAGAAGCATTCAGACTAACGCCATACTTGGAAGGTTGCTTACCCTAGCCCTGGCTCAAAGCCCGGGTTGCCGAACAGTGGGGTCAGGGGGGACGGAAAGGTCATGAGTTTGTGTCTAAATTTACTCTGGTCCCATGTCGACATGGTTGTCTTTGTGATGTTCAAGACATAAAGACTACAGCAGCTTTGGGCATTACACAAGAATGGGATCTTCATCAGCAAGGTACCCGCCATAGCCCTGTCTTGGAATTACAAATGCTTGCCGGATTCAGTTCGGTTCCATTCCACTAGGTGTCTTATTTGGGCTGCTTTGAAGTACAGCTGGAGGTTAGGTATGCCCAATCCGCCTTAGTCAGGTGGTTAAAAAAAACTCTGCCCTGCCATATCAAGGTCATGATTTACGCTTGCAATTAGGGGATCATACCCAGTGGTGGGTGCAGGGGGTGTGTCTGGACCAGGTACAACATTCTAGGGAGGAGGGTCATCTTAGTGGCTGCTATCCTGCCTAACCAGGATATCTGATGATGTTTCCATTTAAGTATGTTGGAGCGCACCTGCTTAAGTGAGATTAATTTGTGTCAGCTGTGGCTAGCGTCGTGGCAGCCAGTCCCACACCCAGGTGGGGGATTGTGTCTGCGGACCATTGGAATGGATATTCTCCCTTAGGACGTTCCACAGTGTGTGGAGGGGGGGGGGAGGGAGCAGGGGTGATAAAGGACATCCCTGCCGCGTACCTTGCACTATTGGAAGTGGGTTCGACTGAAGCCCTTTGACTCATACAGCGGCCGTGGGCAGGCCAGGGCAATTTAAGACTTGTGTGCGGAAGCGTTCCCCAAAACCGAAGTGAAACACTACCGTCTCCAGATAGGGCCAGTGCACCCTTTTGAACGCCTTTCTCTGTATCGATTGCCACAAGCATTTAATGCCTGGGAACCTGTAAGCTTGATCTATAACATGGAGAACCCTTCTAGTGTTGTCGCTAGTCTGCCTTTGAGGTATGGAGCCGGCCTGATCGGGGTCAATTAAGGCCAGCATGTATGGCCCCAGCCTTTGAGCCAAGATACCCGTGTAAATTTTTAAATCGATATTGAGCAGCGAGATGGGCCTGTATGCACTGCAGTATGTAGTATCCTTCCCTGGCTTGGGGATGACTGTTATAACTGCCACTACCATGGAGGCCGGGATGGCACCAATGGCAGCAAAGGAATTGAATAATCCAGTCAAGGGAGGACCTAGTTCAGGGCAGAAGGCTTTGTAGAAGGTGGCCGTGAAGCAGTCGGGGTCCGGGGCCTTAGCTAGTTTTAACTGAGAAATGGCTGAGATTACTTCTTTAATACAGATCTCCGCCTCCAGGGCCGCAGCTTTCTCTGGCGTGAGCCTTGGTGTCTGCACACATTGTAAGTAGCTAGGGCTGTCACCCTCGTCCTGTGCGGTCACCCTCGTCCTGTGACTGACTTGTATAGAGCCTCTTGTGAAAATCCCGAAAAGCCTCCTCTATTGCATCGTCATCCAACACCAACTGTCCCTCTGCATCCCTGATCGTCTGGATGCTGTCGCTATTCCATGAGTATATTTGCCCATAACCGCGCGCACTTGTCCCCCCCCCCCCCCCAACACATAGAAGGCATGCCGCAATCTGAGAGCAGCGTATTCCACCCGTTCATATTCAGAACCGCTAGATGGGCACGACAACTGCTGCCACACCCTAGGAGCTCCCGTCCTCTGATGTATGCTTTCCAATACCCTGATCTGTAAGGAGAGGCTATCTCTTTTCCTTCCTCAGTCTATTTTCTGCTTCCGAGATCGCTATGAAAGTGCTGCGGAGCAATGCTTTAAACCCGCACAACCCCTCAAACCCCCCCCCCCCCCCCCCCGCCCCCAACCCCCATAGGTTGGATATATATACTAGTCTCGGGGATGTCATTATGGGAAGGAAAATCCCCTATGGTTTGTTTTATTTGGTCCACAACCTGCTGGCACTGGAGGAGCGCGTCTTAGTCTCCACTGTCTACGGGCTGCTTCAGGGGTGGGAGTGACACTGTCACCACGGCTGCATGGTCCGAGAGGGCAGCCAGAGTATTTCGGTGCTGCTCTATGCTCTGTGGCCATCCCAAATACGCCCTGGCTCCACTAAGGGCATCACTGAACGCTGCGGCTAGACTGGTTACAGGCACCAAACGACTTCGGCTTCTTTTTCCTTAAGCGGTTGTTAGCTGCCGATATAGCTATTGGCTCCCCTCTAAAAAACAGTTTCAGGGCCTCCCATAGAGAGGCCACAGATGTCTCTCCGGTGTCTTTGATCCAGAGCTAGTAAGCTCTCACCCCTTTCACCACTGCTCCCGTGGTCTCGAGAATGGAGGAGCCTATCCTGAAGCCACCACCAAGAAGGCCTGGTGCCACTCTGGTCCAGATGGATGACCGAGATAGGGGCATGATCAGAGACACATGTGGTCGATGTGTACATCTTGGACCAGAGGTTGAAACGCAGGGGAGGCTAGGAAGTAATCAATATGAGCATATATTTTGTGTGCGGTAGAGCAAAAGGTGTAATCCTGAATTTGGGAATTAGAAAGTCGTCGCATGTCCACCAGGCCAGTCGCCCAACCATCATAATCCTTTGATCAAGCATGCTCCAGACTGACCGAAACGCGAATTAGATCAGTCCGGTTCTGTCCATGACAAGGTTGAGGTCACTCCCCACTATGATGGCTGCGTCAGGTGAATTCAAGACTGAAGTGAGGGCACCTAAAATTAATTTTTCTTGCTGCTCATTGGGTGCATACAGGGCGGTGATTGTAATATGCAGAGGGTCCCCTAGCATACGTTATGCACGCAACTGTCCTTTTAATCTTTTCCTTTATTCAGAACCCTGCCTTGGAATGTCCGGGAAAGAAGGATCACAGTGCCATCCTTCGCTGGCCTGGTGGACCACAGTTGGAGGGGAAACAAGCAAAATTTCATACTGTCCACATCCCTGGGAATAAGATACATTTGCTAAAGGAGGCAAATGTCACTGCCCAATCATTCCAGGAGAGAGAACATTATCCCGTTTGATTGGGTTATTAAGGCCTAGGACATTGAGGGAGGTAACTTTAATCTCCATTGGGCTGAAAAAGTATATCTGCTCTGATGCCCCCTCTTCCCCAATATGCTTTTCCCAGGTCCCAGGGGGAGCAGAGCCCTCCCAGGGGCCTGCCACCATGTCCCAAATCGTAGATGAGGTTGTGTGTAACTTGCAACATTGGAAGGAGTGAAGAATACCAAACCCTAAACATTAGGAATAAAACTAAATGATGAGCATGTCCTTTAACAAAGTGATTCCGGAAGTGGGGCATAGTCTGTTTGTAGTAGTAGTGTATAGCCCATGTAAGAAACAAACCTCCAACTAGACCGCTGCTGCCTCAGAGCAGAATAGAGTAAACCCTGGGCTTAAGCTTGAATTAGATTCATCAGTAGCGATAGGTGATTGTGGTCACTCTGAGGTCTTACCTTGACCAGAAGTCATACTATCCGGGACTGCCTGACATTCCTGCGCATGCTCCTTTGAGCCAGTGCGTGGGAACTTATGTTTTAAACATAAGATGATGTACCGAGTGCTAAAACTTTTCAACCACTCACCCCAGTCAAGAGATCTAAGTTTAATCCATCGTTTTTGCTCGCTATGCCACCCCAGTTTGGACCAAGCCATATGCAAATCGGTCTTGACCCTGTTCCTCCGGAGAACAGTCCAGCCCGAACTGCCAGGCCAGGTCCTCACTGGACTCGAAACAACCATCCTGGGACCTGCTTTCTGTCGTAGTGAAGTACAGTGGGGAACCCCGATGGGATCTGGGTGTGGAGTGGGCAGGCGAATCCCAGGGAAGATACAAGATGCAACGCGCTTCCTCCAGGGTCTGAGGTTGGAACAGTTGGACCACCCAGTGGTCTAGGTGACCACCCTGGAGCGCAACAATTTGATGAAAGATTTTAAGTCTCTGTGGCCCAGTAGGGTGAGTGCAGAACTGTCTTGGTAGACCCCTATCTTTGGTCTGGAAGTCATGTACACATGCCTGAACCACTGGGCAGCTGTTGCTCTCAAGTGGTTTGACATGGGTAAACTTCAGACATCCCCCTTCCCCCATGTACTGGCTGCTTCTAAAAGCATCTCAAGGAGGCACTCCGATGTGAGGGCTGGTGGCAGTAGAGGACCCAGAGGCTCGCCGGGCCCCCAGAGCACAAGCTAGGATTCCGCAAGGGCTGGGTCAGATGAACGTACACTGCAATACCCCTTGCCGGGCTCTTTACCCACTGCACCCCCAACTCAAACTGGGCTGTAGGAAACTGCCTCTATATATACTACACCAAAATGAGGTATAGTGTGTATAGAGACCAAGTGACCCCAGAGGTAGGCAGAGGTTAAAGTTTGATAGAACCTTACTCTCTATTTATGGTAGAGTGGTCGAGCCGTAAGGCAGTATCAGAGGACAGTGTTAAGCATTTGATGTACACACTGTCAGCAAATGAATTCACACACTCAACTGAACTCTAGGCCAATTGTTTTTGTATAAAAAAATATACTGTTTATATTTAGAACCAAGCAAGCTTGGCACAGGTAAGCATAAAATACTTTTCAGTAATAAGTTGCTAAATATCGAACAGTATGAAAATGCAATAGATCTTGTACTTTGTTTGATTTACGGGGGGGGGCTGCAGGTTGCAACACTTAGCAAATACAGTACATTGCAATGAATAGGCTTTTTCAGTAAATTACAGGTAAGTTACTTTTTACATTACTTTGCTAACTCACTGCTGGATACCTAGATTCAGCACTGGGACATTTCCTGTAAACAGGTAAGTAATTACGTTTTGGTTATTCACATGGTTTTTCAAGAATATCTTAAGATTTCAAAACTCCACACAGAGAAACTTTTTGTAAGAAAATTGTCAATGTTATCCTATGGAGGAAAAACAGGTTATCAGTTCACAGGTAAGTAATCGACTGTAGGTGTTAACGTTCTGGGGTTAGATGCAGGGGTCTCCCAGGGTCTGTGATGCACTGTTGTTGCACCCTCAGCGGCGGCAGTAGGGCGGCTGGGTGCAGAGTGTTGAGGCCATTGTTATCCATGGGGAATAGGGGGCCTCCGGTTGGTGGCTGCTGGCAAGCAGGCCACTGGGTTGTGGGAGCAAAGCTACTAGGGTTAAGGTCAGGGCAAATGGGGAAACAAAGTAGCACAAAAGGTGCACCCTCAGTGGCACTGGGGCGGCCGGGTGCAGAGTGCTGTTTCGACGTCCGGTGCCCTGTTTTCAATGGAAAACCTCAGGTTTGCAAAAGCACTGCAGGCATGGAGACTAAGGACTTCTGAATGCGACTACCACTTGGAGAGGTAAGTTGGGAAGTTAAGTGTTGGGAAGTGTGAGAAAGTGGCTCTATATATACTGGACCAGAATAAGGTAGAGTGTGTATTGAGTCCACAAACCCCAGAGGAATAACAGGTTAAAGCCAGGTGTGACCTTACTCTCTAAAGTGGTAGCTTGGTCAAGCAGTAAGGCAGTACCAGAGGACAGTGTAAAGCATTTGTTGTACACACTCAGTCAGCAAAAGGTTTCACACACTCAAGGACTGAACTCTAGGCCAATTTTTAAGGAATATTTGTAATTTTCAAAAGTAGACACAAAAGAAATTTCACAGAAAACAGTCAATGGTTTCCTATGGCAGACATTTAGATTACTAGCAAACACGATTGTGATTACTTTTGCAGTTCAGTACTGGGCTATAAGGTACAGTACTGGCTTCTCTCCTGATCACAGGTGGGTAGTTCGAAATTCGGTATTCGGCTGATTTTAGATGAATATTTTAAAGTTTCAAAACTTCATACTTAGAAGATTTTTCGAGTCAAACCAGCCAATGTTATCCTATGGCAGGAACCGGAGTCGTCGGTTTTCAGGTAAGTACTCGGCTGGTGAAGTTAAGGTTCTGGGCATAGACTCAGGGGTCCCCCAGGGTCAGGTAGGTACAGTTAGCGCACCCTCAGCGGCACAGAGGCGGCGGGGTGCAGACGTAGTTAGGTCCAATGTTATCCAATGAGAGGCAGGGGGCCTTCAGTTGGTGGCTACTGGCTAGGAGGCCACGCGGCTGTGGGAGCTGGGCTCCTGGTCACTTGCTCAGGGCAAATGGGGAAGTAGAATAGGATACAGGTTGCACTGCCAGGGGCATTCGGGCCGCTGGGTGCAGGGTGCTTTTGAGCCGTCGGGCGCTCAATGTTGTTCAATGAGGATCCTTGTAGGAGAGTAGGGTCTGCAATCCTATGATCACCCAGATTTTTGCTTTTTGCTTCACTGGTTTACGACTTTCCCTGGCTGTGGGCCTGCTAATCAGACCCACAGCCTAGCTGTTCTCTCTAATCCAAATTGTACCCAGGTACTGAATTGGCACTGGGCCCTCTCAAGTCCCTGTACCCAGTGCGGAGGTGCACCCAGGAGTCTCCCAGGGGCTGCAGCATGTATTATGCCACCCCTGGGCTGACTAACTAAATCAGACACAACTGGCTGCTTGACAGCTGGGGCAGAGTGGTGTACTCACCCTCTGTTGTAGATATAGTATTCCTATATCTAAACCTAAATGGACACACAGATCTCCTATCAGTCACTCCTATGGCAGGCCTTAACAATCCTGAAGGCAGAGTGCTTGGAATCGTGTGAGATGGTGCTCTGGCATGAGCTGAGCCTGTCTGCGGCTTTCGGGATCCATCCCTTAGCCGTTTCCATGATATCGCATACCATATACTCTTAAGTGCATTATAATCCTCGCGGTTAGATGCCAACTCTGGTATCGCTTTATCAAAACATGTCGAGTAAGGTGTCATACGAATTGGAATACTAACCCCTCGCCAATTCTGGCGACGGGTTTAGCATTCCACCCTTCTAGAGGGACACGACATGTATGTAACCTGTAACCCCGGTTAAAGTCGGACATAGCCTCAGCTCCACAAAATGGATGCTGCCACCGAGACACAAGTCTGCCCTCCTGCTGCTGGGAGTCCTCCCAGAGCAGGAGGCAAGGACAAAGGGTTTCCTGTCAGGGGCGGTGCCAGCACCGTCCCAGACAGGATTTTGTGTATCCTAGGTAGGCAGGGCTTCAGAGGAAGGTGACTGCAAGTGGCACCCCGGTGCTCACTGTGCATAGGCCGGCTGAAACCAGTTCCAGGGGCACACCAGCCCCTGGCCTGGGGAAAGCCCGCCAAAGGAGAGGGGTGTAACCACCCCCCTCCTAGTCCCACCCATAGGGCAGGACTTAGTCGCGTGCCAGCCCCTTTTTGCAGGATAAAGGTAGGAACTGGCCCCCTTCCAAATCAGATCATCTTTGAATCCTGAACCAACTTTCTACAAGAAGGAACTCAAGACTCTTCTCAAGATTTCTCCCTTGTGACTAAGGAGTAGTCACCCTGCAGCAGCAGGCACCAACCAAGCATCGCGGTTTGTTGCCAGTCTCTCCTTCAGGTCAAGACTGCTCCAGCACGACGAGAACCGGCTTCCCTGGCACCTCTGACCTCAACCTACATCATCAGCCCAGCTGTGATCCGTGGGTGTGACGAGACCTCGAGGGACCGGCCATCTTCAGAACTGCACAATGCTTGTTCAGCACGACGCCTGAGTAACCCTCGACTGAGTGCCTTGGGGTAAGAGAAGCCCCGACCCTGAGCAGCTCCAGCACCGAAGTCCAGCCCCCCTGCATCCACGAGATCGGCGTGGGGCCCTTCTGCTTTTTGCTGTTCACCGCGTTGTCCAGGTCGCTTGCCCATTGGCTAGTGGCCCCTCACGACGCTCCACGACAACTAACACTGCTGGTCTGGTTGCTCCAGACTAGCCCGTGCTTCCCTCCAACAGAGGAGCACCCTGGACCCTCCTGGTCCCCTCAAGACGCCATTTTAGGTCCACCGCGTGGGCCTTGCATTTGCCAAGACTTGTTGCCCAATCCTGGGTCCAGCGACGTCGACAGCAAGAACCTTCGTGGGACAGCTCGCACCTCCATCCTGGTCGCCGACAACGCCTCCTGGTCCGAGAGACTGCAGAGCCCAGCAGCGCCCACTCACCTGACTGCGGTGACTTCGCCCGGTGCCATCCTGGTGCCCACTTAATCACTGGCTAGTGATTCAAGAACTTGGTCCCCTCTGCTTTCAGGTTTTCTTCTTCCCTGATCCAGGCTTGGATCTCTTCAAACTTTTCTTCACTGGCCACCTGCCAGCAACTTCTTTTTCAGGCTCCTGGTCCATCAACGTGGGTTTCCGACGCAACTTGAACCCTATGCAGCCGCAGCCCCTGGGCTAGGTAAATCCAGCACTCCGGTGCCCCAGCATAGTCCAACACTCCAAGTGTTCGGATCCACTCCCGTTTTCGTCCCAGCTAGTCGGGTTCGCCCGAGAACAGTAACTTTGTGAGTTCTAGCTTCCATAGACTTTTTCCCGCCTTACGCGTGAGAGTTCCCACTCTGCACACGACGTCCACAGGCCTCCTGCAACTAATCTAAGTGTTTAGCATTGTAGGACTAGCGTTTCTAAAGTCTATGAGAATAGTTACTTACCTGCTAGTAATTCGCATTTCACTTTTGTAATATATGGTTTTTCGTGCCCCTCGGGCATTTGTGTAAACTGTGCGACTTAAAGTATTTTCTTAAGAGTTTTGTATTGTGCTTAGCTCCCTGACTCATAAAGAGCTCAGGGTAGACTTGTTAGAAATAAATATACATTTATTTTCATAACAACTTGTGTGGTGTCCTTTCACTTGGTGTTCAAGGGGTAATGTGATGGTAAAACAGCTGGCTTAACACGCCCTCTAGAGTCTTAGCCTTAGACTGCTCGTATCCATGCTACTAGAATAGCTGGTCTATAAGGTTGACTTACAACCAATCATCAATAAGGGTTGTTTGGACTGATACATAGTGATCACTAGAATAGTGAGCACTGCATGTCAGGCCAACTTCTCACATTGGTGAGCAGCGGTTGGGATTTGAGCTTGCTGTTGTTTTACCACACATATCCTAAGAATATCATTGTGAAAGATCACATAAGTACTAAAGGTACATATAACTTAGCTTAGAATACTCTGAGTTCTACTGAACCAGCTGTTGTAGCTCCTAGGGCCTAGCACACCCTAAACTACAACTCTAGCAAGGGATCAGTAGGCAAACATATAGTGTAGGTAAGTGCACCACTTACACCTCACTAGAAAAGCATGTCTACCCAGGGAGAGTCCTCAGGGACCCCTCTTGTGGTGATTGACCCTCCACAGGTCAGCTCAAGATATGCAGCTCTCAATTTCCAGGAGTTGAGACACTTGTGTACCTCCAGGAAATTGAAACAGGGGGCTAACCCCACCACTCCCTTCCTGTTGGATCTCTTAGAGACCTATGATACTAGTAAAGCATCTCAGGGAGAGGGGAATATGCCAGCCTTAGAGGGGCACCTTGGTGATCCAGACCTCCACAACACTGTAAATGCAGTTGAGGAGGAGGAGCCTGAGGAACTCTCTGGGGATGAGGTAGACAGAGGTCTTGAGGTAGTCAGAAGACTAACTAGGGCCAACATAGACTTGCTTGGGCTAGGATCTGGGGGACCCCCAGTACTGACCCTAAGTAGGCCTAACCTTGGAGTTAGGAGAGAGAGATCTCTTTCTAGGGACTCCAATAGATCTCTGCACTCTAATGCCTCTTCTCAGATGAGAAGGAACTCTCCCCAGAGGAGATTGACTTCCCCTCAGAGAAGGGAGCATGAAGCTAGGATGAGACAGGCTACTCTGAGGATTGAAAGGGAAGAACTTGCCCTGGCCAAAGAGAAGCTTGCCTTTGCAAGAGAGCAGCAGATGAGTGGGTTAGCTCCCACTGGTGGCAGCAATTTACCAAGAGATAGAGAGAAGGGTTTAGACACTAAACACCTGACAAAAATAGTGCCCCCCTTTAAGCAAGGGGATGACATCCAGAAATGGATGGCTGCTTTGGAGAGGGCCTGCACTGTGCAGGGCATTCCCCAAAGTAAGTGGGCAGCTATACTGTGGCTCTCCTTTGATGGTAAAGGTAGAGACAAGCTCCTCACTAATGAGTGGAGGATGCTAATGACTACCAGGTCCTGAAAAATACACTGGTTGATGGGTTTGGTTTAACCACTGAGCTGTACAGGTTGCTGTTCAGAGACACCCAGAAAACTCAGTCTCAGGACTGGTCTGACTTTGTGGATAGTGCCACTAAGGCTTTGGAGGGCTGGTTGCTGGGTAGCAAGGTTACTGATTACACAGGATTGTATAATTTGATGATGAGAGAACAAATTTTAAATAATTGTCAGAACCAGTTGTTGCACCAGCACCTTGTTGATTCAGATCTGACCTCTCCCCAAGAATTGGGAAAGAAGGCAGACAAATGGGTCAGAACAAGGATCAAGCAGAACCAGAACCAGGGTGGTCCGAAGAAAGCAGACCAGAAGGGTAACACTAAGAATGAACAAAATGACCGGAAGTCTTCAACAGGTCCCCAACAAACCAAAGAGGGTGGGGGTCAGGCTTCACAGCAGAAAAAGAAGACTGAAGAAGGCCAGTCAAAAAGGTGGTGCCAGTACTGTAAAAGTAAGTCTCACTGGTTTAGTGAGTGCACCAAAAGAGGAGGGCAAACCTCTACCACTACAGCCTCTAAGGCAACTGCACCCCCTAGTACAGTCAGTAGTGGTAGTGCACCTCCCAAGGGATTAGTTGGGTTAACCTTGGGAACTGAGGAGTCTGACAACTTAGTTGGCACACTCACTCAGGCTGTCCTTGTCTGTACAGGGGATATGGATATGTCCCCTGAGATAAGTCCCAATACTTTGGGCAAATACAGGCAGACACCTTTGATTAATGGCAAAATGGCTCAGGCCTATAGGGACACTTGTGCCAGTGTCACCATGGTGACACCTAACTTTGTGGACCCTGGACAGATCATGCCAGGTACAGATTTCCTGGTGACCAATGCCAGCAACGTCACTACCAGTCATAGTATGGCGATTGTGGCTTTCTCCTGGGGTGGAGTGAAGGGTCAAAAGAAAGTTGTAGTCAGTTCAGACCTCCCAGTTGATTGTTTGTTGGGCAATGATTTGGAGTCATCACTATGGTCAGAAGTGGAGCAGAGGACTCGCATGGAAATGTTAGGCTTGCCAGCACATGTGCTTGCTGTGACTAGGTCACAGGCCAGAAGATGCCCCACTGAACAGGTGCTGGATCCTGAAAGAATGGACCAGACACCTTCCAAGAAGAAGAGCAGTAGGGTTAAGGCTTTGCCTTCCCCCTTGCCCCAGGTTGAGGATCAAGTCTCTGAGGAGGCTGATCTGAGAGAGCTGAGGGAAACTGAGCCTAAAGAACTTGAACTTGATCAAGTTGAGTTTCTGGGCTCAGGGGGGACCCTCCAGAGAAGACCTGGGGAAGGCACAGTTAGACTGCCCTTCCCTTGAACCCCTCAGACAGCAGGCTGCTGCTGAGGCTGCAGGGAATGCCACAGGTGCCCACAGGGTATACTGGGAAGATGGACTCCTGTGCTCTGAGTCAAGAGACCCCAAGCCTGGTGCAACCAGGAGGCTGGTCATCCCCTTGTCTCTGAGAGGTTTCCTTCTCACCTTGGCCCATGAGATTCCCCTTGCAGGTCACTTAGGTCAGACAAAGACTTGGGACAGGCTTGTCTCACACTTTCACTGGCCCCACATGAATGAGAATACCAAGGAGTTTTGTCGCTCCTGTGTCACTTGCCAAGCCAGTGGTAAGTCAGGTGGCACAACAAAGGCCCCCCTCATACCACTACCTGTGGTGGGGGTCCCCTTTGAAAGAGTGGGGATTGACATTGTTGGTCCAATGGAACCCCAGACAGCATCAGGGCACAAGTTTATACTGGTGGTGGTGGACCATGCCACCAGGTATCCTGAAGCTATTCCACTTAGGACCACTACAGCACCTGTAGTGGCAAGGGCCCTAGTTGGAGTGTTCTCCAGAGTGGGCTTCCCTAAGGAGGTTGTTTCTGACAGAGGTACAAACTTCATGTCAGGATATCTGACTGCAATGTGGAAGGAGTGTGGTGTGAACTACAAGTTCACCACACCCTACCACCCACAATGCAATGGGCTTGTTGAGAGATTCAACAGGACCCTCAAAGGGATGATTCATGGACTACCTGAAACTCTTAGGAGAAAATGGGATGTCCTGATCCCCTGCCTCTTGTTTGCTTACAGAGAGGTCCCACAGAAGGGGGTTGGCTACAGCCCTTTTGAACTTCTGTATGGGCATCCTGTGAGAGGACCCCTGTGTTTGGTGAAGGAAGGATGGGAGAGACCTCTCAAAAAGCCTGCAACCAACATAGTGGACTATGTACTTGGTCTCCGCTCCAGGATGGCTGAATAAATGGAGAAGGCATCCAAAAACCTAGAGGCCAGCCAAGAACTCCAAAAAGCTTGGCATGACCAGAAGGCTGTCCTGACTGTATACCAGCCTGGGCAGAAGGTGTGGGTACTGGAGCCAGTGGCACCAGCAGCCCTCAAAGACAAATGGTCTGGGCCCCACACCATCATTGAGCAAAAGGGAGAGGTCACCTACCTGGTGGACCATGGAACCCCCATGAGCCCCCTCAGGGTGCTCCATGTGAACAGGCTCAAGGCATATGTCGACAGGAAGGACATGAGCTTGCTCATGGCCACAGATGAGGAACAGGAGGAAGAGAGTGACCCTCTCCCAGACCTGCTCACTCAGAATCCTGATGATGGATCAGTAGATGGTGTTGTCTTTTGTGGCAGCCTCTCTGAACATCAGCAACAGGATTGCAGGCAAGTCCTGCAATCCTTCAGACATATGTTCTCTCTGACACCCAGCCAAACTGATTGGTGTACCCATGAGGTTGACACTGGAGACAGTCTGCCTGTCAAGAGTAAAATCTACAGGCAGCCTGATCATGTCAGAGACTGCATCAAAACAGAAGTGCAGAAAATGTTGGAGCTGGGAGTCATTGAGCCCTCAGATAGCCCTTGGGCTAGCCCAGTAGTTCTAGTGCCAAAGCCTCACACCCAGGGTGGTAAGAGAGATGAGGTTTTGCGTAGACTACAGAGGCCTCAATGCAGTCACTAAGACTGATGCCCACCCAATACCAAGGGCAGATGAACTTATAGATAGATTGGCTTCTGCCAACTACTTAAGCACATTTGACCTGACAGCTGGGTATTGGCAAATCAGGTTAGCTGAGGAAGCCAGGCCCAGGACAGCATTTTCTACCCCTGGTGGTCATTATCAGTTTGTGGTAATGCCCTTTGGGTTGAAGAATGCCCCTGCCACCTTCCAAAGGTTGGTAAATCAAGTCCTCACTGGGCTGGATGACTTCTGTGCAGCATATCTTGACGATATTGCTGTCTTTAGCTCCACCTGGGAGGATCACCTGGTTCACCTGAGGAAAGTGTTAGAGGCCCTGCAAAAGGCAGGCCTCACTATCAAGGCCACTAAGTGCCAGATAGGGCAGACACAGGTTGTATACCTGGGCCACCTTGTAGGTGGAAGCCAGGTTCAGCCACTGGAGAGTAAGATACAGGCCATCAAGGACTGGACTCCTCCAATCACCCAGACTCAGGTTCGAGCTTTCTTGGGCCTGACTGGGTACTATAGGAAGTTTGTCAGAAATTATGGGTCCATAGTGACCCCTCTTAATGACCTGACAAGCAAGAAGATGCCAAAGAAAGTTCAGTGGACAGCAAGCTGTCAGAAAGCATTCAATGACCTAAAACAGGCCATGTGCACAGCACCTATCCTAAAGAGTCCAGACTTCTCCAAACCATTCATTGTCCAAACAGATGCTTCTGAGTTGGGTGTGGGAGCTGTTCTGTCTCAGCTGAATTTTGATGGTAATGACCAGCCTATTGCTTTCATTAGCAGGAGGCTGACCCCCAGAGAGAAAAATTGGTCAGCTATTGAGAGGGAGGCCTTTGCTGTGGTTTGGGCCCTGAAGAAGCTGAGGGCCTACTTGT
Source organism: Lissotriton helveticus (assembly GCF_964261635.1). Classification (NCBI taxonomy): domain Eukaryota; kingdom Metazoa; phylum Chordata; class Amphibia; order Caudata; family Salamandridae; genus Lissotriton; species Lissotriton helveticus. The sequence goes on along the minus strand of NC_136057.1, from coordinate 484,673,619 downwards.
TTGGTACTCACTTCACCATTCAGACCGACCATAAGCCCCTCTTGTGGCTAAATCAGATGAAGGGTGAAAACCCCAAACTGCTTAGGTGGTCCATTTCCCTACAGGGGATGGATTTTACAGTGGAGCATAGACCTGGTACTGATCACAGCAATACTGATTGGCTCTCCAGGTATTTCCACTTAGAGCAAGAAGACTCACCTGGTCAAGGTTAGTTTATTGTCCCAAAGTTTGGGGGGGGGTCATGTAGGAGAGTAGGGTCTGCAATCCTATGATCACCCAGATTTTTGCTTTTTGCTGCACTGGTTTACGACTTTCCCTGGCTGTGGGCCTGCTAATCAGACCCACAGCCTAGCTGTTCTCTCTATCCAAATTGTACTCAGGTACTGAATTGGCACTGGGCCCTCTCCAAGTCCCTGTACCCAGGGCTGAGGTGTACCCAGAAGTCTCCCAGGGGCTGCAGCATGTATTATGCCACCCCTGGGCTGACTAACTAAATCAGACACAACTGGCTGCTTGACAGCTGGGGCAGAGTGGTGTACTCACCCTCTGTTGTAGATATAGTATTCCTATATCTAAACCTAAATGGACACACAGATCTCCTATCAGTCACTCCTATGGCAGGCCTTAACAATCCTAAAGGCAGAGTGCTTGGAATCGTGTGAGATGGTGCTCTGGCATGAGCTGAGCCTGTCTGCGGCTTTCGGGATCCATCCCTTAGCCGTTTCCATGATATTGCATACCATATACTCTTAAGTGCATTATAATCCTCGCGGTTAGATGCCAACTCTGGTATCGCTTTATCAAAACATGTCGAGTAAGGTGTCCTACGAATTGGAATACTAACCCCTCGCCAATTCTGGCGACGGGGTTAGCATTCCACCCTTCTAGAGGGACACGACATGTATGTAACCTGTAACCCCGGTTAAAGTCGGACATAGCCTCAGCTCCACAAAATGGATGCTGCCACCGAGACACAAGTCTGCCCTCCTGCTGCTGGGAGTCCTCCCAGAGCAGGAGGCAAGGACAAAGGGTTTCCTGTCAGGGGCGGTGCCAGCACCGTCCCAGACAGGATTTTGTGTATCCTAGGTAGGCAGGGCTTCAGAGGAAGGTGACTGCAAGTGACACCCCGGTGCTCACTGTGCATAGGCCGGCTGAAACCAGTTCCAGGGGCACTCCAGCCCCTGGCCTGGGGAAAGCCCGCCAAAGGAGAGGGGTGTAACCACCCCCCTCCTAGTCCCACCCATAGGGCAGGACTTAGTCGCGTGCAGCCCCTTTTTGCAGGATAAAGGTAGGAACTGGCCCCCTTCCAAATCAGATCATCTTTGAATCCTGAACCAACTTTCTACAAGAAGGAACTCAAGACTCTTCTCAAGATTTCTCCCTTGTGACTAAGGAGTAGTCACCCTGCAGCAGCAGGCACCAACCAAGAATCGCGGTTTGTTGCCAGTCTCTCCTTCGGATCAAGACTGCTCCAGCACGACGAGAACCGGCTTCCCTGGCACCTCTGACCTCAACCTACATCATCAGCCCAGCTGTGATCCGTGGGTGTGACGAGACCTCGAGGGACCGGCCATCTTCAGAACTGCACGACGCTTGTCCAGCACGACGCCTGAGTAACCCTCGACTGAGTGCCTTGGGGTAAGAGAAGCCCCGACCCTGAGCAGCTCCAGCACCGAAGTCCAGCCCCCCTGCATCCACGAGATCGGCGTGGGGCCCTTCTGCTTTTTGCTGTTCACCGCGTTGTCCAGGTCGCTTGCCCGTTGGCTAGTGGCCCCCTCACGACGCTCCACGACAACTAACACTGCTGGTCTGGTTGCTCCAGACTAGCCCGTGCTTCCCTCCAACAGAGGAGCACACTGGACCCTCCTGGTCCCCTCAAGACGCCATTTTAGGTCCACCGCGTGGGCCTTGCATTTGCCAAGACTTGTTGCCCAATCCTGGGTCCAGCGACGTCGACAGCAAGAACCTTCGTGGGACAGCTCGCACCTCCATCCTGGTCGCCGACAACGCCTCCTGGTCCGAGAGACTGCAGAGCCCAGCAGCGCCCACTCACCTGACTGCGGTGACTTCGCCCGGTGCCATCCTGGTGCCCACTTAATCACTGGCTAGTGATTCAAGAACTTGGTCCCCTCTGCTTTCAGGTTTTCTTCTTCCCTGATCCAGGCTTGGATCTCTTCAAACTTTTCTTCACTGGCCGCCTGCCAGCAACTTCTTCTTCAGGCTCCTGGTCCGTCAACGTGGGTTTCCGACGCAACTTGAACCCTATGCAGCCGCACCCCTGGGCTAGGTAAATCCAGCACTCCGGTGCCCCAGCATAGTCCAACACTCCAAGTGTTCGGATCCACTCCCGTTTTCGTCCCAGCTGGTCGGGTTCGCCCGAGAACAGTAACTTTGTGAGTTCTAGCTTCCATAGACTTTTTCCCGCCTTACGCGTGAGAGTTCCCACTCTGCACACGACGTCCACAGGCCTCCTGCAACTAATCTAAGTGTTTAGCATTGTAGGACTAGCGTTTCTAAAGTCTATGAGAATAGTTACTTACCTGCTAGTAATTTGCATTCCACTTTTGTAATATATGGTTTTTCGTGCCCCTCGGGCATTTGTGTAAACTGTGCGACTTAAAGTATTTTCTTAAGAGTTTTGTATTGTGCTTAGCTCCCTGACTCATAAAGAGCTCAGGGTAGACTTGTTAGAAATAAATATACATTTATTTTCATAACAACTTGTGTGGTGTCCTTTCACTTGGTGTTCAAGGGGTAATGTGATGGTAAAACAGCTGGCTTAACACGCCCTCTAGAGTCCTAGCCTTAGACTGCTCGTATCCATGCTACTAGGATAGCTGGTCTATAAGGTTGACTTACAACCAATCATCAATAAGGGTTGTTTGGACTGATACATAGTGATCACTAGAATAGTGAGCACTGCATGTCAGGCCAACTTCTCACAATCCTGCAAAGGGAGCAAAGGCTGCAGGCTCTGGGACGGTGGATCTTCGGGAGCGACCAACACTTCGAGGGATAAGTTGGGATCTTGGAGGCTAGGTAGGCACCCAGGAGTTGGGCACAGGGGGCCGTGGGGCACTGTGTGCAGGGGTGTCTTTTGAGGTCGGGAAATCTTACCCCCTGCTGGTCGCAGTCGGAGGGGTCCTTTGTCCTGAGGCTGCAGGCGTCATCGGGGTCGTCGAGGAGGGTCCTTGGTGACTGGATTCCGAGTCCGAATCGCCAGGGGGACGTCCTCAGGGTCTTGGTTCCCTCCAGCACAGGCCAGGCTTGGCGGGTGCAGAGTGTGCAGGGTTCGTGGTTCGGGGCTGATGCCAGGGCTTGTTACTTGCTTTGAGCAGTACCACTGCTCGTGGGAGACCCAGGTAGTCAGAGTCACAAGGCAGTCAGTTCCTCCGGGGTTTTTGAGGTTGCTGACCACTGGAGACACCAGGGTTTAACAGGAGCAGGTTCGAGGGTCGACAGGCCGGTAGGGCTGGGGCCAAATCAGTTGGTGTCTTCCCCTTTTTAGCAGCTGCACGGCATGTCTTCTTCTTCTTTCTTGTTTCGTAATCTGGATCTAAGGAAGGAAGGTTCAGGGAGCCCCTAAATACTGAATTTGGGGGCGTAACAGGTAGGGCAAAGACAGGGACCAATAGGTCCCTGTCCTGGGATGGGTACACCCCTAGCCTGCTCCTCTCCTGTGGGAGTGGGGCAGGAGCCTAGCTGTGATTTGGCAGGGCTCCCCATCTTCAAGATGGCCAGAGTCCGGGGTCGTGCTTCACCTAGTCTCCCCCACCTGAGGGGTGGGGTTGGCACAGGCTGGCACACCCCCCTTCCTGACGTAGTTTTTCCCCCCAGTCTTCCTGCCAGAGTGGGGGTCAGGACTGGTGGGGCCAGTTGCTGGGTACAGCAAATGGTCTGGAGAAGCTCAGAGGTACCCTCTCCACTGGCATAGGTCACCCAGCTAGAGGGATGACTGATGTATGGCAGGGCAGTGGTTTGTGGGCATGGCACACAGGGATGTGTGCCATTTCGACTCTTCACTTTGTTCTGCACCAAGACACTCCGCCTGCAAAGGCTGTGTGTGAGTGTCAGGCCACAGGGCCTCTAGGGTGGCACAATAAGTGCTGCAGCCCTTCGAGGCCTTCTCTGGCCACAGTGCCCTAGGTACTTGTAGTACCATTTAGTAGGGGCTGACTTGTGGCCAGAGATGCCAATTGGGTTTCGGCCTTAAAGCAATTTTAGGGAAGGAACATAGGCCCTGGGTACCTGATTAGCAGGTTCCCCGGAAACACAAACAAAACATCAGCAATTAAGCAAAACGTTGTGGCATACAATGCAAGTAAGAGGGCACTTTCTCACATGGGCCCAGCAAGAGATGGCTTCTGCTGGGACACAAGCCCGGAGCCGCCCACCTCAGGATGGCGCTCTGGGTATGATGTCAACACGACCCTGAGTTGTTCTCCAATCCTTCTGCAGAGGGTGAGGGCCAAGTAGCCGAGCTAGCCCCCCTGCCAACACCTCCACAAGGCTGTCTGTGGGAGCATTTCTGTTGTGCGTGGTGTGACTGACACCCCAGGATGTCTCGATGTCCCCTAGGATCTCCTCACTGTGGGCAAGACCTCATGCTGGCCACCACTATGTTGGGGTGGGGGGACCAGTTGCCTATGAGGTTTCAAGCGTCAACACCGCCAGAAGTCGCTTTAGGTCGCAAACGTCCTGAGTCACTCCCAGACTCCAGGGCACGCCAATGTCATAAGGGGCCCCAGGCTGAGATCCCCTCGCTGGCTGAAGGCCCACGGCGGGAAGAGTTTGGTAGCTACTATTTTACTGAGGCCCCACACCTGCTATATTTTTCTCAGGTCGTAGCGGTCGCTGTAGGATTATACTCATACCTCAATGACCCTCACGGGCCTCTCTGCTCTCCTCCATGCCATCGGGGCTGGCTACTGCTGCAAGTTGGAGGGCCTGTGGCGAAAGCATAGGAACCCAGGTGCCGGTGGTTACTCCTCTACCATCACCGAGGCAAGCAAAAATTCCCACGGTTGTGGGAAACTCGCATCAATGGCTGTCCTTCACAGTATATCTGGGGATACCATCCTGGCCTCGAACAGGAGAGCAGGTGGCAGGATAGAGAGCGCGGACCACTGTAGGCAGAGAGGCTGACGGTGGCCACTCTCTTATGTGTCTGCCGCATGGATTGCTGCTCCCTGGCTAGTAGGTGTCCGAGGTGAGTGTGCTTCACAAATGGTGTGCCCCATGGTCACGGATCCTCTGGAGCTTCTCAGACGGTTGCATTGCGGTCTGGGGCTCTGATAATTACAGCTTAAGGTGGTCTGGGTGGCAGAGGAGCGAGCAGCGTGTCCTACCTCGCTGCCATCTTGGCCACGCCCCCTTCAAAGAATTTTTAATTGATTGGCATGTTATGTTGAATATTCGCCAGAGTTTCACTGGCACATCCGTTTCCTGTTTTCGACTTGTGGATCGTTCATGCTTGCTGGCTGTAAAAAATAGTGAGCATTACATATTAGTGCTGCCCCCATTTTGTGTGCGCTGTCCTACTTTGTCAAGATTGTATGCCACCTGACTTGCTCTAGTTTTTTGTTTTTACCTTTTTGCTAAGAAAAGAAAAATCATGTCAAAAGAGTTAAACCGAACTTGATTTTCCTTGCAAAATGAAAGAATTATCTTTAATCTAAATTATCTGGAGCAACAAGTATTTTCTGTTTTGCATGAATAAAATATATTTTTTTCATATCCCTAGCAGTGTATAACCACTCTCCGCTCAAAGCCATTTCATTTGATGAGTAGGCTACACCTTTAAGCAGGCACAGTATTACGCTCATTAAAAAAATGCATAAATAAGTTATTTTTTTACTACTGATCCTACACTGATCAAGTGCATGGCATATAGGGGCGGTCACTCTCCAAAGATCCTTTCAAAGTCTCACCTTGTCTGGTCCATAAGATGTTAGAAGCTTCACTCTGCATTCTGTTGCTAATTTGTTTTGATTTCTGGGACTCAATTCTGTAGTTGAAGAGGTCTGTTTCCAACTTTCCCCGTTCTGAAGATTCTACCACTTTTTTTAAACCCATCAAGCGAAGCAAGAAGTCTCAGGCCACGATTACTGCAACATTTACACTGATCTCCACAGATTCATCGCTTGTGTACAAAGGCTATAGATAATCAGTTAAACTGAGCAAGTCTAAATTTCTGAAGGCGGGATCACATCAAACATTACCATTTATTTGTCTTTAAGAGTACTGATACATTCATATATTTGTCAAATTCTCTTTGCTCAATGGCAGGTGGATTGAAATTTCACGAGCGGCATGGATATGTCCAACTCCTCTTCGTATGTCTGATCCACATCCAGGGTTTTACTTTGCTTAAATCTTTTTTGGCCTTGAGGACTTAATGGAGTTTTCTGTAGTCATTTTCATCTTGAGTTTGAGACCAGTCTTGATGTTGATTGTTGTCTGTTCAATGTGCTCTTAGGTGGCCACGAAAGGCATCGACTTTGACTGTTTAAATCAAGCCTTTTTTTCCAAAGAGGCTACATGACGAGACGTGACACTGCTGTTGAAGCGGTTACTGTCTGTGAAGTTGACTCCTTTTAAGTCTGGTCGTAAGAGGGAGCTGTTCTTGATGAGTTACAGCACTGTACACTGTTAATGGGCAGTCCTGTTATGACAATCCTTGATGTCAAGCAAGCATATAGCGAATAGAACATGTAAATGTGATGGCTACTTAATGTTACAACAAGCAATATTTAAATAATTCCTAATATTTCATAGGCATTTCAAACTATAAGTTGCATGAAAACCTCACTTTCTCATGATATCCTCTTTTTATGTCACTAAAGCCTATAGAAACATTCAGGTGCCAACAATGTTGAACTCTTTCATGGATTGTTCTATTAATTGATCTATAGTTTGAATCTATTTTCAGTATTGAGAAAATAATGTTAGCTTTGTCTTGTTTGCCTACAGTTTCTGAATTTGGAAACCTCTTTTGATGGGAAAGATTATGTTTGCGGCAGAATGTTGCAGTTCCTTCTGAAAGCAGCTGAGAGCAGTATGAAATCAGAGCATCTCTCTTTTCAACTTCTGGAGACCCTTCTCCTCCGAGTGCAGCTGAGCCTTTTTACAGGAAGACATCAGAATGCTGCTGCCTTATTGCAGGTCATTATCAAATTGAAGTTCTGACTCTTGTTCAGCTCCTCATTATAAGATTCACCTGCTAGCAACAATGGTCTAGAAACTCTGCTAAAGCAATTCCAAATAAGTGAAACTATGGAATGCGTTGCTCAGTGGCGTAATGCAGAATGATGTGGGACCCCATTGCAGAATGTGATCATGTGCTCACAAGTCTCACATATCTCAGATATTTATTGACTTTTTGGGTTAATAGGGGGTGCTGAAGGGTGGGCTCACCACCTGCGCCGCAGGGGCCTGTGTAACTTCCCTGATATTGCTGGATCCTGGCTTTGCTTTTTATTATTCTTCCATGAAGTTTATGTATTCACAATTTATTGGGTAGGTACTAAACATTTGCTACCATAAGTTTAGTGGAATGTGTTGGTGCTGTATACTCTACTACCATCTAGTGTTAATGCAGACCATTGCAAGTTGTGGATTTTTTGGGGTCTGTTTCCTGGGCATTATGTATGACTGGTGAACATCCCTGCAGACCACATGGCACAAGTCTATACACACTTCCCTATATAATATTTTTCTGCTAGTGCTTTCTGACTTGTTGGTTGATGCTAGTCACAGACAGCTTGAAATGCAACCAGTGATCAGTATCCACAGAGATTCTCTTCCAGGGGATCCTCATCAAAGTCATAAGCATTAGAATATTCCCGCCCATGTGCGGGACCCCGGAAACACTATATTATATGTGCCCCACATATATATATACACTCATATATAATATAAATATATATATATATATATATATATATATATGCAATAGCAGCCAAATAAAGAACAGAGCTGAAATATGCTGTAAAGAATTTCCACCATACATGAGTAATAAGCATTATAAACAGGAGAAAACAACATATGGTTTGTTTCAGAAACTGTTTTAATGCTCAGAAAGCATTAGAAATTCTCATAACTCACTGGAAGCATAGAAAGCTCCCAGGCTGCATTGCAAACAGTCTAAAAAGACTGAAAAGCTAACCTGTAGCTGCACTGCAATAAACTGACACCTTGCCTTTAACCCCTTCGACGCTCATGACGAGCCCAGCTCGTCATGGAGTTTCCATTGACTTCAATGGAAATTACATTCAAAGCCATAAAACACCTTAGCATCCAAGTGGTTAAGGCACCTATGACCCCCAGTATCCCATCATGCCTCAGGGGTGACAGTTAGGTCAGTTGTTCTTTTCGGCTCCTTCAGAGAAGGACCCTGGTTACACAGCTCCACTATTTTTTTTGTTTTTTGACAGAAAAACTCTTCACTTTTAACAATTTTTTGTTCTTACTTGACATTTAACATCTAGTCAAGAAAGATACTGTCTTTTTCAGTCAGTTTGGTGAACATTTTCTCCTGAGAATGCCTTCACTCTTTGACAAATGTCCTTCTTGTGGCAACAAGGCCAGATCAGACAACCACGACGTCTGTATCCTGTGTCTGCCTGAAGATCATGATTCAGGCACCTGTCCTCATTGTGAACACCTGTCAGGAAGAACTCTAAAGGACAGGGAGAGGATTCGCATTTATGGCCTAGCTCATAGGTCATCAAGAGGAAGATCTCCGGTGAAGAAGGGCTCCAAGAAGGGCTCCAAGAAGACTCATACATCTTCCAGAAAGAAGTCTTCACACCCTTCACCTTCAGCGTCGGGCTCGGCGCTGAGAAAAGAACCACCGGTGGCTCGCCGTCGAAGAGAAGACCAGGTAAGTCGACGTCGAAGGATCCAGTTCCATCGTCTAAATCCCCTCCGCCGGCGTCAACCGGCCGACGTCGAGGAAGGGAACTCCGCCGCCGTCAACCGGGCGACGGTCGGCATCGAGATCTAAGACCCCTCCGCCGTCGTCAACCAGGCAACGACCGGCGTCGAGGGAGGTCACCCCTCCGCCGACGTCATCCAGACGACGACCGGCGTCGGGGTGTGACTCCTCCGCCGTCGTCAAAGAAACGGCGTTCGGCGTCGAGGACCAAGACCCCTCCGCCGTCGACAGGGAAAAGTCGATCGGCGTCGAGGAGGCAGTCTCCGTCGGTGTCTCGTCAGCTCTCGGCGTCGAGGGTGCCCAATACCTCTCCGCCGTCGTCGCACAGACATTCGATGTCGAGGCAGAAAACTCCGTCGACGGCTGATCATCACCGTTCGACGTCGAGATAAAGACCTCCGTCGACGACTGGACATCGTCACTCGACGTCGAGGCAGAGAGCGCCGTCGACAACCGGACATCGTCGTTCGACGTCGAGAGAAAGACTTCTGTCGACGACTGGGCATCGTCGTTCGACGTCGAGAGAGAGGGCTCCGTCGACGGCCGGTACTCGCCGTTCGACGTCGAGACAGAGAACTCCGTCGGCGGCTGATCATCGCCGCTCGACGTCGAGAGACCATACATCCTCGCATAGACAATCCAAGACAAGATTGTTTGATCCGCCGACTCCCCGAAAGCACTCGATGATGAGGGAAGATCGCTCGACGTCGAGGTGTTCAGATGTGGTTATGGTAACGGAGTCAGCTTCCCGTCATTCCACTTCAAGGTCCTCTAGCTCCTCAACTGCATCTTCGAAGTCCAGAAGTCCTGTGCGCAAATCTCCTGAGCGTCGGACAGACCCTTGGGTGGATAAAGTCAGACTGTCACCTAGATGGTACAGATCTTTGGACCATTGGAGAGATTCTGGGGCTGCAAAACGTATGCAGGACTATGCCAGCTCACAGCACAGGTCTCCTCTTCAGGATCTGGTAGAGGAGATGGACAAGCATAGTCCTACCAGGCGCAAATCTCCTGTGAGAACACCAACCAGATCTCCCAGAAGGCCCCGATCTCCCAGAAAAGAACCAGAGGATCGAGTCAGGTCTCTCTCTCCTAGACTGGAAGAGCGTTCGAAAAGATCAAAAGAGAGGAGGCACAGTGTTCACCGTAGACGTCGACGAACTCCGTCTACTTCATCTACCTCTTCTACCAAGTCTTCCAAGAGGGACTACTCCCCTACGTTGACGGACAGTCCTACGTCCAGATCCTCCCCAGTGGATGACATTGGCACGTATCTGGATGTCTTGCAAAGAGGAGCTCAGAAGCTGATCATTGAAATGTCTGTCCCTCAGTCATTTTTGAGACTTTACACAAAAAAGCGATCTCCCGTCCTCTACTGCCATTAGTCCCGGGGATTATGGATCCTGTCAAGGAGGTATTCCTAACCCTGGCGGCTATCAGAGCGGTGCCAGCCCGCATTCAGAAGAAATACAAACCGGCCTCTTCTGACCCGGTTTTTGTAAGATCTGACCCTCCAGCAGACTCTGTAATTGTGGCAGCAGCGAGGAAGACACACGCAGTTGCCGGTTCTTCTTCAGTCCCACCAGACAAGGACAGCAAGACTCAAGACTCCTGGGGTCGCAAAGTTTGCAACTCAGCTGCTTCGACTCTTAAGGTTTCTAGTGTGGCTGCGCTTCTGGGTCGATACGACAGAGCCTTATGGGACTCTATGGAAAGGTTCAAAGCCAAGCTGCCAAAAGACCAGCAGGATTTTGAAGAGACCGTGACTGAAGGATGTCTGGTGGAGAATCAGATGATAAGCACGGCTGCGGATGGTGCTGTCCTTGCGGCGCATTCCTATTCACATGGGGTTTGTGCCAGGAGGTCGGCATGGTTGCGCCTTACAGGCCTGAAGCCGTATGCTCAGCAGCGCATCCTTAATCTCCCCTTTTCGGGTTCTGCTCTCTTCGGGGAGCATGCTGACGAGGAAATGACCCGAATGAAGACGGAGCTGGACACAGTGAAAGCGGTGGGCTTGGAGAAGAAGAAAGAATTCAAGCGCCGCTTCAAGACCAACAGGGGGAGAGGGGCTCAACAGAGGGTTCAAACCCCTCAGTGGTCCCAAAATAAGAACCAAGGGAAACCCCAGTTTCGAGGTAAACCTGGCAGAGGTAGAGGAGGTCATCAACAATCCTCTAACACCACAAGAGGAGGAAAAGTCTGAGCAGTGGCTTCCTCTGGCGCCGTTACCCACTCCAGTGGGAGGAAGTGCTTCACAACACCTGGCAGAGTGGGTCAGCATCACAAAGGATCAGTGGGTGCTGAATATACTGCGCAATGGATACAAGCTACGTTTCCGTGCGCCTCCAAAGAACATCCCTCCAAAGAGCGCTTACCCTAAACCAACTAAGCTTGCTCCGAAGAGAGGTAAACGTCCTACTACAAAAAAGAGCGATAGAGGAGGTTCCTCTCGCTCAAAGAGGAAAGGGAGTTTACTCCAGGTACTTTCTTGTCCCCAAAAAAGATCAGGACGACAAGTTCAGACCAATACTCGATCTACGACTTCTAAACAAGGTCATCATCAGAGAAAAGTTCCGCATGTTGGCGCTTCACCAAATATGCCCACATCTTCAAGTCGGGGATTGGATGTGTTCGGTGGACCTGCAAGATGCGTACTTTCACATCCCTATTGCTCTACAACATCGCAAGTACTTGAGGTTTGTCGTAGGGAACAAACACTATCAGTACACAGTGCTACCCTTCGGTCTCAAGTCCGCACCACGAGTCTTCACCAAATGCATGGCAGTGGTGGCGGCTTTTCTTCACAAGAAGGGGCTCTTCATCTACCCATACCTGGACGACTGGCTCCTAAAAGGTCCATCTCCAGTGCAGGTAAAACACGATCTACATCTGTGTCTACTCCAGTTGCACAGGCTCGGCCTCCATGTGAATCTGGAGAAGTCAGTCCAGCGGCCTACACAGTCAATTCACTACCTAGGCTCTGTTCTGGACACAAAAGTGGGAAAAGCGTTTCCTTCGGAGGAGAGACTTTTTTCCATGAACCAGAAATGTGGCATCCTGCTAGAATCTCGGCTTCCAACAGCCTGACAAGTAGCATCCCTTCTGGGTTCCATGGCATCCTGCATTTTTCTCATCCCAAACGCCAGGCTGAGAATGCGTCCTCTACAGCAGGCTCTGGAGGATCAATGGGACCAGGCGACAGGTCTTTGGGAGGATCGCATCAAGCTCTCCCAAGCGACGAAAGATGCCATCAAATGGTGGACACGGAGAAAGAATTTGCTCGTGGGGGTTCGGTTTCACCAGCCTCTAACAACCCAGTCGATAGTGACGGATGCCTCTCTGCAAGGTTGGGGAGCGCACATGGGTCCGCTTCAAATTCAAGGCCAGTGGTCTGCGCAGGAGCAGACATACCACATCAATATGCTGGAACTCAGAGCGGTATTCCTGGCTCTCAAAGCTTTTTTCCCAGCGATAGAGTCCAGCTCAGTCCTAGTTCAGACGGACAATACGACCACCATGTTCTATCTGAACAAACAAGGAGGCACAAGGTCTCGCCCTCTGTCTCGAGAGGCTCAGGCAATCTGGCTTTGGCTCCTCTCTCGAGGCCTTACGGTAGTGGCAGTACACCTTCCAGGCGAGTTGAACGTAAATGCAGACGCACTCAGCAGGCACTTCGAAGATCAGCCAGGCTGGGTGCTAAACGACAAAGTAGTAGAAGAGCTTTTTCGTTGCTGGGGTCGTCCAACCATAGATTTGTTTGCAGACGACAAACTCCAAATGCCACGCCTTCGCGTCCAGGTTCCACCGGCCAGGGACTCAGGGGAATGCTCTACTGATGGATTGGTCAGGGACATTCGCTTACGCGTTTCCTCCCCTGGCTCTGATTCCGAGAGTAGTTTCCAAGCTCTGCAGGTCGAACATGGACATGATCCTGATAGCTCCGGATTGGCCGCGGCAGTGGTGGTACCCGGATCTTCTACATCTGTCTGTGTGTCCACACAGACGACTCCCTTGCAGGCCGGACCTGTTGAGCAAGATGAACGGGAGGATAATACATCCCAACCTCCCTTCACTGAACCTAACAGCATGGCTCCTGAGGTCCTGCAATACGGACATTTGAACTTGCCTCCTGAGTGCATGAACATTTTAAAAGAGGCTAAGAGACCTTCCACGAGAGCGTCCTATGCGTTCAAGTGGAAGAGGTTTTTCTTATGGTGTAGGGATCATCACCTTGATCCGACTAAAGGACAGGATGACGTCATCTTGCCATATCCTTTCCCTAGCGACTGCTGGTTTAAAATACGCTTCTATTAGGGTGCATTTGTCAGCCATAGTAGCATACAGAAAATCACCTGATCAGGCTTCTTTCTTTCAGGTTCCAGTGGTTAAGGACTTCCTCCAGGGGTTGAAAAAAGTGTATCCCCCTGTGCGAAATCCTTCTCCTCCATGGGAATTGAACCTGGTTCTATCCAGGTTAATGTCACCGCCTTTTGAGCCCATCCACAAGGCCTCTTTGCAACATCTCTCTTGGAAGGCGGCCTTTTTGGTGGCTATTACCTCTGCTCGCAGAGTCAGCGAGAGTCAAGCTCTGTGCGAAAGAACCTTATACTGTCTTTCATCACAATAGGGTAGTCCTAAGGGCTCATCCAGCTTTCTTGCCTAAAGCCATTTCTGATTTTCATATAAATCAGTCCATTTCCCTCCCTTCGTTTTTCCAAATCCTACGACCCCAGCCGAGCGGTCACTTCACTCCTTAGATCTTAAGAGAGTGCTGAAGTTTTATTTGGAAATGACCAAAGAGATTAGGAAAACGGATCAACTGTTTGTGAACTATGGTTCGATGCGAACAGGTTTTCCAGCGGCCAAGAGGTCCATCGCGAGATGGATTGTCTCTTGCATAAAATTGGCTTATCAGCTTGCAGGCAAGCCTTTGTTGCAGTCACCCAAAGCGCGTTCCACTAGAGGGAAGGCCGCTACAGTAGCCTTCTTGCACGACATCCCAATGTCGGAGATTTGCAAGGCTGCGACTTGGAAATCAGTTCATACCTTCACGAGACACTACTGTCTCGAGTCTGATTCCAGGGCCGATACTCAAGTAGGACAAGCCTCTTTGAGGAATCTATTTGGGTAGCCTATGGCCTGTACAAGCTTAGTAGTTACTAGGCTTAATATGGTTATTACTGTATTGTTACTCCTTTTCCCGCAGGGAGATGAGGTGAGGCTCGCTATTCTATTCTAATGCTTATGACTATTGATGAGGATCCCCTGGAAGAGAAGGATTAGTTACTTACCTGTAATCCTAGTTCTCTTCCAGGGGTATCCTCATCAAAGTCATAAGCAACCCTCCCGCCTCCCCGGGCAAAGGACATTCTTTAATAAGGAGATATTGTTAACCTATTTGTTACTGGGTTTATTTTCAGTCTCCGAAAAGAACAACTGACCTAACTGTCACCCCTGAGGCATGATGGGATACTGGGGGTCATGGGTGCCTTAAAGGCACGGTGTCAGTTTATTGCTATGCAGCTACAGGTTAGCTTTTCAGTCTTTTTAGACTGTGTGTTTGCAATGCAGCCTGGGAGCTTTCTGTGCTTCCAGTGAGTTATGAGAATTTCTACTGCTTTCTGAGCATTAAAACAGTTTCTGAAACAAACCTTATGTTGTTTTCTCATGTTTATAATGCTTATTACTCATGTATGGTGGAAATTCTTTACAGCATATTTCAGCTCTGTTCTTTATTTGGCTGCTATTGCATGTTTATATATATATATATATATATATATATATATGAGTGTATATATATATATATATATGTGGGGCACATATAATAGTGTTTCCGGGGTCCCGCACATGGGCGGGAATATTCTAATGCTTATGACTTATGACCCCTGGAAGAGAACTAGGATTACAGGTAAGTAACTAATCCTTATTGACCACTGATGGCAAAGACCTTTTCGCGCTCTGACTTATGTGGCGGGATCATCTGAGAATCACTGAGATTTGGGAGGGATGTTAATGGGAGTATGGCGAAAATGCCTGTTAAATTCTGCCCATCGTGCAATACATTTCCTTGGGCTGTACTTTTTGTCTTGTAAGGGGCATGATTAGGTTAATTGCCTCACATCATTTGTATTTTGTTGCGACAAGACTCTCGAAGTTAAAAGGTTGCCACATACCCAAATGGTCTTCACCTGAGTCTCCTCTAGAGGTATATCAAGAAGAATTGGTAGACTCTGAAATGGAGGGTGTGAGGGAAGACAAACCTTCATAATTTGGCCTTGATAAGGAGGATTGAAGCGTGCCTCAATTTAAGGCTGACTACTGATTCAGTAGCAGTGTCTCCCTAGAATCTACATTAATCTCACATTATCGGCGAGATTTGACACTGAAGTCAGTCATCAGAAACGTTATATGCTCTAATTGCATATTCATGTTTTGAGCCACCTCTTTACCAGGCCTCCGAATGAGAACCCATATTAAAAAAGTAGATGGGATGTAGGGCTTGGGCTTGGTAAGGAGACTATCAAGGAGGATCATACTCACCCTGAAAAGAGCATCAGGCTATGAATATGAAGCAGGATTCCTTAAAGGGGTTAAAAAAAAAAATAAGAGTCTTCGTCAGTGGGTTTGCTTGCAAAAATTGTAACTTCATCAGAGGTACATGATAAGAAAGGCATATGTCAGATTATCGTCCATCCTCTGTGCACAAGTCAGATTGTCTCTCATTCTCTGCCTGTAAAGCAACCAGGAACAATACAGTTAGCACAAAATGATTTCTGAAGAAACGTGAAAAATTGGCTTTTAAAGAAGCCAAATAATTTGCACCAAGGATGTGAACCCCACATTCAGCTCCTAAGACCAATGTTATTACATCAAGTGCAGAGGAAATGTACATAACTACTCCACTTGACCTGCTGTGTATTCGAGGTCATAGTGCATGCAGTACAAGAGATCATAATCTCAGGTGACGGGGCAAGCTCTCCGTTGATAAAGCTAATTGAAACTGTGCTTAAACAGCTTGTCTGCAAATTAATACATCTTCCCTCCACAGACCACATGAATGGGTGGAATCTTGACATATAAGCTGGAAACCCACCATCTTTTGGTCACACTTAGATTATCAAAATGCTTTTGTCCCCAAGGTAGATGGAATGTTGGTAAATCCAGACACTAAAATCTCTGAATCTATGCATACCTTGATACACCATTGGGCTGCCTGTGAAAAAGCAATCCTCTGTGAAAACCAGGCTCATAGACTCTTATTTAACATTTAGTATAGAACAGCAACAAGGCTAGGCTCACCAATTACATGAGAGCCCACAGTACAGTAGAGACAATTTCTGCACCCATTTAAGGCAAGAAGCAGAGATTTCCTAGACCGAGAAGCCTTTGCAAACAAGCAGCAGTGACACTTCCATTCTCCTTGGCAACGTTACAAGCCTGGTGAGGAGATTAAAGTTATTTTCACAACAGTGGATGAAAAGTGATTTTGATTTGGATTTGTAGAGCGCGAATTGCTGCCCTGAGGCATCTAAGCGCTAGCAATAACCAAAACCTACCAGAGAGACGGATGGGGGAAGGGGAAGGTCTAAAATGGTGAGTTAAAAAGGAAGGTTTTAAGCTGTTTGCGAAACGCAGTGAGATTGGAATTGGCCCTGAGGTGCAGTGGAAGGGCATTCCAAGTTCTGGAGGCGTTCTGGGAAAAGGACCTGCCGCCGGATCTGGATTTTTTTATTCTGGGAGTCACTGCTAGAAAGGTCTGGCTGGAGCGAAGACTTCTGTTGGGGATGTAATGAGTGACTAGGTCACGAGTAATACGCGGACCAGTGTCCCAGAAGGCTTGATGGGCGATACACATTGCCTTAAATAGAATTCTTTGGCGGACCGGTAGCCAGTGGAGGCTAACCAGTCCGGCCCTCACTGATTGTCTGCGAGGGATCGCCAGCAATAGACGGGCTGTGCAGTTCTGCACTATTTGCAGCCTGCGCAGAGTGTACTCTGGGGCGCCGAGAGAGAGCACATTATTAAAATCAAGGCGCGATTGTATAAGCCCTTGTATAGCCACCTGTTTGGCTTCCATGGGAAGAAGGGGGAAGATTTTCTTTAGCATCCTCATGATGCCAAAACAGGTGGCAGACCGTTTTGTGGCCTGCACGTTGAAGGAGAGGGAGCTGTCCAACCAAACTCCAAGGCTTTTGATATTATCTTTAGGAGTTGGTGGAGGGCCCAGACACTGGGGTCATAGGGCGTCGGGGAGGCAAAGATCTGGGGGGCCTAGGAGCATCAGCTCCGTTTTGTCCCTGTTCAACTTGAGGGATGAAGAGGACATCCAGGTCTTCACCTCTTCTAGGCATTCTCTGAGCCCACCTGATGCAGGTCGGTTGTCCTCCTGCGCCAGTGAGACCACCAGCTGTGTGTCGTCCGCATACGAGATGATCTTAATCCCGAAAGGGCGGACGACTTCAGCCAGTGGCCTCATGTACAGGTTAAAAAGGGCGGGGCTCAGAGAGGAGCCCTGGGGGACTCCACACTTCAGGGGTCTGCTGGAGGAGACAGACTCACCTTCAAAGACTCTGAAGGATCGGTCTTCTAAAAAGGATTTAAACCATAGCCAGGCTTTGTCCTTGATCCCGGCACAGGACATACGGTGTAGCAGGGTGTCGTGGCTGACCGTATCGAACGCTGCGCTTAGGTCAAGGAGGATCACTGCCACTGACCCTCCTTGATCCAGGATTTTCCTAGCTTCCTCGGTGACCATGAGGAGGGCGGTCTCGGTCCCGTGTTTCGGTCTGAAACCCGTCTGCGTGGGATCTAGTAAGTTAATGCTTTCCAGAAAGTTAACTAGATGATGATTTACATGTCTTTCTAGGATCTTGCTCACCCAGGGGAGCAGGGAGATGGGTCGATAATTGCCCAGGTCAGTTGGATCTAGACTGGGCTTTTTTAATAGAGCTCTGACCATGGCCTGCTTCCAGACGACCGGAACGGTACTGGAGGTGATTGAAGTATTTAATACCTCCCTAATTATAGGCAGGGGGATCTGGGAGGCGGCCATTATTATGTCTGGAGGGGCGGGGTCGTCAGGGGGATCCAGATTTGACTCTCTTCGCTAAGGATTCAAGGGTTGTCAGGTCCAATAGGGGAAAGTGAGTCAAGGTGGATTGGGGTAGTGGGGTCGGGGGTATGGTGCTGGGGATTTATTCGGTAGGATAGACGAGGTGATTTGTTTCGGGGGGGGGGAAGCTGAATAAATGGTATTTACTTTTTGGAAGAAAAATTCCGCAACATTATTGCAGTGGGTGGTGGTTTTTTCGACCTGCAAGGCGGGGGGAGGCCTCGTTAACTGTTTCACGATGTGAAAGATCTCCTTCGGTTTGGATTTGGCCATCACTATTCTATCAGAGAAATATGTGGCCTGAGCTGATTTAACTTGCGTTTTGTATTCGCTGATAGATTCTCGGTAGCGGGTTTTATTGTCAGCCAAGTAATCTGAGCGCCAGCGTCTTTCCAGCCTCCTGCATAGACGTTTCTTGTCCCTGAGGGAGTCCGTGTACCAGGGGGCAGTTTTGTGGGGGCGTTTCAGCGTAGTCTTACTTGTTGGGAGAGTAGTGTCTAGAGTTTGTGTGATCCAGTTGACGTAGGCCTGGTTGGCTAGGCCAGGGTCCTCGTGAGCACGGGGTTGAGTGCTGGCAAGTTTAGTGGACCAGTTATCCACCGCGAGACGGGACCAGGCTCGCATGAGCTTGGTAATGGGTACAGTGGATGGGGGTTTGAGCGAGGTCCAATTGATGGGGACCATGAAGGTGTCTGTCCACGGCAGGGGAATAGGTGGGGCGACTAGGAGATCGGGGCAGTTGCTGAAGACCGGGTCCAGCAGGTGGCCCTTGACGTGGGTAGGGGCAGTGACACGTTGGGTGAGTTGGAGGGCAGCTAGGTCGTCTGCTAGGGTGGCAGCTATGTGGTCTAGTGAGGAGTCAAAATGCAGATTGAGGTCACCAAGTAGGGTAAAATTGGCTGTGGTACTGACTCGTTCGGCCACACTTGAAGGTAGGTTTCCGTGGAACTGCTTCGGGGGACCCGGGGGGCGATAGACAAGAGTGCCTGAGAAGCAGGTGTTGGGTGAGAGTTCAATGTTAAAGGCAAGACTCTCACAGTCCGGGATGGTTCCCGGGGCAGCTCTACAATGATACTGTTCTTTATAAATAATTGCCAAACCTCCTCCTCTCCCTTTGGGTCGGTCTAGCCGACTGATTTGGAAACCTAGCGGAAGAGCGTCTACGACCGCAGGGTCGGACTCAGGTGTCAGCCATGTCTCTGTAAGAAACAATATATCTGGAGTATGTTCCTCTATTAACAGTCCCATTTCGGCGCAGTGTTTCGGCAGGGAGCGACAGTTCAGTAGGAACATGCGAAAAACATATGTGAGTTCCGGGTCTGGTTTAATGTTAAGGGATAGATGGCATTTGGGACAGACTTGTGGCAAGGTGACGGCATGATAGGTGTGCCGAGTGCACATGCTACTGGAAGGCCTAAGGCTGTGGAGGGTTTCAGCACTGTAGTAGCTGGGCTCTGAAGCTGGGGAAGTAAAGGGGCTGGCCCTGGGCCCGGACTCGGCGCGGACGAGCGCAGACGAGCTTGCCTTAGGCGCGCAATCGTCGCGCCCGCTGCGCTCCTCCGCTGCGCTTCCGGTGCATGCACATCTTTGTAGAGAGGGGATGATGGAGGGGGCGTGGCCTCTGAGTGGGCGTGTCCTGCTGAGGGCGAGTAGAATGGCGGTTTGCAATTTAGGCGATTTCGCCCTTTACAGCGCTCGTTTTTGTGAAAGGACAAGTGCCTGCACACACCAGTCGTGTAACAGGGAGAGGGGTGAGTGAATTTAACCCCTTCCATGCTCATGACTGAACGGTTCCGTCATGAGCGTCGGTTGAGCTGTGCTCATGACGGAACCGTTCCGTCATGGTTCCATAAGCCCAATATAACGTTCAGCACAGCGCAGGAATCTGCGCCGCGCTGAAGCGGTTAAAAATAAACAAATTTCAAGTTTTAAAAACAATGCAGAAGCTTACAATTGCAATAACTCCCGGCTGTGCCTCAGGAGAAAGGGTTATCTGTGCGCTAGCAATTCAGCGCGCCTTAAATGATGATAGAGGGGGCGTGTCCTCGGAGTGGGCGTGTCCTGCTGAGGGCGAGGAGAATGGCGGTTTGCAATTTAGTCGATTTCGCCCTTTACAGCGCTCGTTTTTGTGAAAGGACAAGAGCCTGCACACACCAGTCGTGTAACAGGGAGAGGGGTGAGTGAATTTAAAAATAAACAAATTTCAAGTTTTAAAAACAATGCAGAAGCTTACAAGTGCAACAACTCCCGGCTGTGCCTCAGGAGGAAAGGGTTATCCCCTGACCAATGAACTCAAACCACTGTATGCAATAGCTACTGCAATATCATTAAATCATCCACATAAACTTCTCAGGGCAAACTACCTCCCACTTCTGTCTAAGGAATTGATATTGCTTCCTTCAAAGGAGGAAGTAAAGAAAGTTGTGTTAGGGAGAACAAGGTGTGTATTGTTAAAACGTGGTCATTTGTAAGAAAGATGGTACACTTAAGTCAGTCAGACAAACTTCAGGATGACTACGTTTCAAGATGTAATTCACTTCCACAGGCCTCCTTGGACTTTAAGGATGTGTACGCTTGCATCCATAGGGCGACAGCTCACTTCCAGCACCCCAAGCTTGTGCTAAGTGGCAGTCCTTGCCCATTCATAGTTCAGCATTTGCCATTTAATTATACTTCTAGGGTTCTTACAAAAGGTTATGTATTACAAATGGTTCATTTACACTACAGAGTGGGCTAGACAGTTCATTTGAGATAGTTGGACTCGCCACATACGTATGAAAGTGAGTCTCTTACAGTAGTAGTGTTACGTGTAGCCTATTTTTGAAGCGAAGGCACATTTATTGACTGAGATCCTTTAATTGCATCCAACCTGGTCTGAGCTGCAATCCGTTTGACCTAGTGTAAGCTGCTTTTGCCAGATCCTTGAATGTAGGGTGCCCTCTGGGCATGTACATTCATTTTGTATGAGACATGGCCAGCGAGATCTTGCTGTAGGAAGCTGGCTCAGTATAATCTGAAAAACACCGCGATAGATTCCTTACCTTAGAATTACCCCCAGGTGTCAGACTGGATCCGGAAAGTTTTCATCAGCAGTCCCCTGGCGCGTCGTAAGGTGGCATCGTGCAGCTCTGAGACTGTCATTAGTGTCGCGGTCGCAGAGATGACGTTGCCACAGCTACTTAGATGCCGTCCTCACGCGCTGACGTCAGTTCTTTCTTGCTCCTCTTCAGCCTAACTTCAGCCCCTCAGGTGTTCACAAAAGTGATGGCGATGATCACTGCCCACCTTTAGAGGTCAGGTATAAATGTTCCCGTACCTTGATGATTAGTAGCTTTAGGCGGGCATGCTGCAGTTATTCGTGGGCCTTCTCAGGATGATAGGTAACTCTTATCTCTGTCCAGATATGGTGGTGCTAAAGGTCTTTCTACTGCTGCAGAAAGTCCAGAACATTTATTATATGATCCTGATGTTTCAGGCTCAATTCTGGGTCTCTGTAGATGTTTTAGTCTTCTTGGACTTTTGGCCTTGTGCATCCTCCACATTCTGAACACCAGCTGGCCTATCTCTGGTTCTAGTGGGCTCCGGATCAGGGCTGCGTTCACAGGAGGCATCGGATGATGAGCTCCAACCTGACCTGCAGTTGACTGTTTTCCCTTTCTCTTCCTGACTCCATGATTTTGACAAATGCATCGCTGCTAGGTTCGAGGGGGATTCAACTAGAAGAGGTGGTGAGCAAAGGCCTCTGGTTTCTCTGACAGCTCTACATAAATCTTCCAGAAATTTGAGCGACCTGACTGACTTTGGACTCCTTCCTCCCAGCCACCAAGTGGAGATCCTGTGCAGGTCCTGGTAGACACCCCAACTACCTGTCTTTGCTGAATAGCGTATGCCCTGGCTAGATCTGCTTGCCTTTGTCAAACTTGCTGTCAAAAGACTTTCCTCTAGGGTGCTCACTAGGAGATGCTTTCCTTCTGCTGTGGGACAGAGTTCCGGTATGCATTTCTACTTCCGCCTCTCCTTTCATGAAGAAAATAAGTCTCTCCCGAATCACCCCGGACTTGGTGAACAGAGTATGGTACCCAGAGCTGAACATTTGTCCTCCGATCTGGATTTAACTGTGGGAGGATCTCCTGTTTCAGCAGCAGGAGAGGGTATTGCATCTGAGACTCCGCAACCTCTACTACTTCATGCTTGCTGCTTGAGCCACTGAAGTTAAATGTGTTTTGTTTGCTGGCCAAAGTAGTGTCACAACAAAACATTTTCTGGTTTGTTGGTATAAACCTTGCCACCAATATATTTGCTTTAAGTGTGAAATGGTGGCTGCCACACTGACATGGGCAGAAACTATACTTCCATGTATGGCTACAATTAAATCGTGTCTGGAGTCTGCATTGGGAATCGTGCAATCACCATTGCCAGGAGTAGTTGCAAAATGAACATTCTGGTCATTCAAGTGATTAGAATATTTAGAAGGAAAGCCCTTTCTTTGGAAAAGGGGTGTAGTTTCTAAAAGCATTTACGGCAACCAAAATCTAATTTCTTTAAGAGTCTTAGAGCATGTTATTGCTGCAATTTTAAGTGTTTCTATGGCAGATTTGGCCGCTTCCTCAACCAGGTAATTCCCTACACATGAGTTTGTGGCAACTTATCCTTAATATCTCCCACTTTAATCAAGAGCAGCTTGTGCTTGATTGTGCTACCCTTGGAATCCCTGAAGTCAGTTTGTCGCCATAAATGTAATTGATCACTAAAGGAGTGTACACAATAAGACGAATCTCACACACACGTGGGATCTGTATGTTCAAGTGCAAGAAGTAAAGCCTTCTGATCAGCCAACTGCACAGTGCAATCCCCAAGAGACTGTGCGAGTAGTTTGAGAGCGAAATGCGCCATCAGAGACCATGCCCAAAACAATGGTGCATGTGGCTGAATATTGTTTCTTAGAACCTATTGCAGGTTGAGCAAAACCATCAGTGTAAATGGTGTACTGATATTGGTCAAGAGGCAAAATCGCTGAAGTTAAAGGATGAACCCATTCATATTGTAATAATTCTTGTTTGTAAAGAAGGGTCAAAGACTAAGTCTACATCCACAGCTGTTAAGGACGCAGCCCATTGTAACCAACAAGGGTGGAGTCCTTTTGTATTGGGAACGCTTGCTTTAGTCAAATACTCCAAGACAGGCCCAGGAGCAACAACAGTAGTGCACTTGCTTTGAGCAAGATGGCGTGCCTTTAGGATGGCCATCTGTACCGCAGTTAATTTTTTCAGCAGAAGCAAAACTCATTCTCCCTGTCGACTATAAATGCGATGTTCGAGGCATGTGGGCTGCTGAATTCATATCTTAGCATAGATCGTCGCCTAGTGTTGGGTCCGGATGTTTGCACCTTGTTGTCTTGGAAGAGTCTTCGAAGTATCACGAGATTGGTGACTCCTCCCCTGGACTACAGTGCGCATGTGCATCCTCTCCATCTTCACATAGTTTTTTTCCGCCATTGGGTTCGGATGTACTTTGACAGCTCCAACTTTGGGAACGAAGTTTTCCAACTTTCTAAGGCCAAAACCTTCTACATTCGACTGTATTGTTTCCGCTCGTTATCCCTCGACTCGACAACACTTCCACTTCTATCCGGTCGCCGACGTGGGCCTCCTGCTAATGGAAAGGACCCAGTTTAAAAAATGCCCAAAATGTGGATCCAAATTTCCACACAGTGACAAGCATAGAGTATGCAACAGGTGCTTATCTCCAGAGCACAACGAAGAACACTGTCCAGCTTGTGCTCTGTTCCGTCCAAAGAAAACTATCCGGAACCGAAGAGCTGCTCGACAAGAGCTGCAGCGGCAGGCGGCAGGCACCAGAACCGGAAAACATCTTCGACTAACATGAACTCCCAGAGGCGGAGGGCTCCGAAGATCTGAAAATAGTCACCAGATTCCGATGACCAGATCACACTGTGGCAAACCGTGAGTACCAAAGCCCCTACCCCGCCTCCACCTCCACCTCCACACAAGGCTCCGGTCAAAGCATCGCCAAAAAGCCTCAGCTGTGACTGAAACACCACTTCAGAAGCCCCACCTTCCGGCTCGGCTCCGAAGACCACACCCAAGCCTTCCGGTACCCCGGGAACGAGCAAAACAGTTCCCAAAGTGGCCTCAGCATCGAGCAAAGACGCTCAACCCAAAAAGGCAGTCGACCATAAAAAGGCCGTCGACACCAAGAAGTTTGTCGATCTGAAGAAGGGCGTCGACCCTAAGAAGGCCGCCGATCCCACGAAGGCCGCCGATCCCACGAAGGCCGTCGATCCCACAAAGGCCGTCGATCCCACGAAGGCCGTCGATCCCACGAAGGCCGTCGATCCCACGAAGGCCGTCGATCCCACGAAGGCCGTCGATCCCACGAAGGCCGTCGATCCCACGAAGGCCGTCGATCCCAAGAAGTCTGCCCATCATACAAAAGACGTCCAGCCTAAAGAGACACCCGAACTGATCCGTCCAGCCGAAAAAAGCTCCACACCCAGGGGTCCTCAAGTCCGAAAACAAAGAATAAAGACAAGCAGGGGACCTACCCAAAATCCTCTGCGCCGAATCCACGGACAGTAGAGGAAGAGCTTTTTCATCCAGATCCAGTTTACCCAGAACAACAAAGACTGTATATAGACCCTGATACAGGACATATAACAGTCTACAATGAAAACGAAAGAAGACTGGACACTGAAGCCCCTTCTCCTGTTCCTCCTAAGAAAAAGGACTTTGGCACATCTCCTTCAAGACCTTTCTCACCTCCTCCTTTCACTCCTAACATGCCTTATGTTCCATAATCTCCTCCACCTATAGATTATGATGAGGAAGAAGACATAGGTGAAGATCCTCAGGATGATTTTATAGAACCTGACTATCAAGGAAACCCGGATGACCCATAGTGACCATAATGATCCTGATGACACCGATTATACACAACCCATACCCGATCCCTCTCCATACCCCACAAAGCCATCTCCTACTGACGACACTGTCGCTTTTACCCAACTAGTGGACAGAGCAGCTCAGTATCATGGCGTACACATGCACACTGACTGTCTAGAGGAGGATTTTCTATTTAACACCTTCCCAACATCAGAGAAGAGTGTACGTGTACTACCTATGCTAAAAGGAGTACTAAAGCATGCACCAGACCTCTTTAAAGACCCAGCCAGAGAGCGTATCCTCAATCCAAGGTAAACAACCTTTACAACGCAACTTTTACCACGCAGTGCCTTTACAACGCAACTTTTACAACACAAACCATTACAACGCATTGCGCTGGGGGGCGCTCTAGGATAGGGAATAGGTTTAATGTACTATCCAACACCTTCCCTACTATCCACGGGGACTGGAGTTGGAATAGTAAATTAAACCATTCACTATCCAGCGCCTAAAAGCACTATGCGTTGTAATGGTATGCGTTGTAAAAACCGGCGTTGTAAAAGCATGCGATGTAAAAGCATGCGTTGTAAGGTCATACATCCTATAAACTGGCCCCTACAGACCACTCTTCTATCAGATCTCAGCTACCACTAGACTCCTAGTTGTATCTAATCCTAGGAAAACCGCTAATTCACAAACAGGTGATGTTCCCCCTCCTGACTTAGAGTGAAAAATTTTAGAAGCATCAGGGAAAAGAGTGGCCTCTCAGGCAGCAAACACCTGGAGGATTGCCAATACCCAAGCTCTCCTAGCACCCTATGATAGAGCACACTATGACCAACGGGAGGGATTATTACAACACCTACCAGAACCCTATAAAGCAAAAGCAAACAACCTAATACAGGAAGGGAAATTAATCACTAACGCATCCATAAAATGTGCCCTTGATGTAGCGGATACAGCCGCTTGGTCTGTCAACACTAGTGTCCAATGTCCAAAGAACACATCACGCTGTTACAACAGGAGGTGCTATCCATGCCAGAAAAGGGTGCCATAGAGCCAGTCCCATTACAACATCAAGGGACAGGGGTATACTCTATGCTTCCTCATTCCCAAAAAAGACAGCTCACTCAGACCAATATTAGACCTCAGACCTTTGAATCAATACATACACTCAGATCATTTCCATATGATCATTCTACAACAGGTACTCCCACTACTCCAGCAAGGCGTCTTCCTCGCCATACTATACCTCAAGGATGCATACTTTCACATCCCCATACATCCAGCTCACAGGAGATGCTTCAGGTTCACAATAGAAGGTCAGCACTATCAATTCAAAGTTCGGGGTAACTACAGCACCAAGGGTTTTTACAAAATGCCTAGCAGTAGCAGTAGTAGCAGCACACCTCCGAAGACAACACATCCATGTGTTCCCCTACCTCGACGATTGGCTCATAAAAGCCAACTCATACCTCAGACAACCCAGCTACTGCACAGTCTAGGATTTTCAATAAATTACCCAAAATCTCATCTGTAACCCTCCCACCTACAGCAATATCTTGGAGCAACAATAGACACCTCCGTAGTAAAGGCATATCCAAATCCAACCAGAATAGCCAATATACAATCTCTCATTCAAAAATTTCAGCCACAACACTCCCTACCAGCTCGAGTGATGCAGCTTATAGGCATGATGACCTCCTGCATATTCATCGTCCCTCATACTTGGCTTCAAATGCGCCCCTTACAAGAATGCCTAGCACGCCAGTGGAACCAAGCTCAAAGACAACTAAAAGACCTAGTGTTGGTAGACAGTCGCACTTACCGCTCTCTGCAGTGGTGGAACCCACAAAACCTTTCCAAGGGGCGACTGTTCCAAGAGCCCGTTCCACAGGTAGTACTAACAGCGGACGCATCACTGACAGGTTGGGGAGCCCATCTCCTTCAATATACAGTTCAAGGTCTCTGGACAGTCAAATAAAAGACACAACATATAAACCACTTGGAGTTACTAGCAGTATTCCTAGCAATGAGAGCCTTTCAGAAATACTTGCGCAACAAGGCTGTATTAATCCGGACCGACAACATGACAGCCATGTACTACATCCAAAAACAGGGGGGACACACTCTCTGCAACTGTCTCTCCTAGCACAGAGCATATGGAAGTGGGCAATTCCACAAAACATTTATCTGCTGGCAGAACACCTCCTAGGGATAGACAACCAGATAGCAGACCTACTAAGCCGACACAGTCAGCAAGTACATGAATGGGAGATTCATCCTCAAGTTCTCCAACCATACTTCCAAAAGTGGGGACATCCAGACATAGATATGTTTGCCACAAACGAAAACTCAAATTACCCGTCCTTCGCCGCCAGGTTCCCACACCAGTTGTCACAAGGCAATGCGATATGGATGAACTGGTCAGGCAGATTTGTGTACGCTTTTCCACCAACCCCAATGATTCCATTACTGGCACGGAAATTAAGGCAACAGTCACTCACAATGATCCTGGTTGCTCCCACATCGGCAAGACAGTCACGGTACACAACGCTCCTAGAACTTTCAGTGGTTCCTCACCAAAGACTGCGCCTCTCGCCACAACTGCCAACACAGAACCATGGAGAAATCGGGCACCCAGATCCCAATCAGATGAACCTAGCGATCTGGCTCCTGAGGTCTTAGAGTTCGGATATCTTAACTTGTCTCCAGACTATGAACATTATCAAGGAAGCAAGGCGTCCCATTACCAGAGCATGCTACTCAGCTAAATGGAAAAGATGTGCTATTTATTGTAATAACCAAATCAATCCATTGGATGCCTCCATCCAAAATTTAATATGTTACCTGCTACATCTTTAGAGATGTAATCTAGCATACTCATCCATAAGGCTACACCTTGCTGCTATAGCAGCATATCTTCAAAACAGACATGTTTACCTATTCAGAATCCCACCTATCAAAGCTTTTATGGAGAGACTTAAAAGAATTATCCCTCCAAAGCATCCACCTTCTCCAGTCTGGAACTTAAACATAGTACTTTCCAGACTCATGGGACCACCCTTCGAACCACTTCATTCATGTGAACTACAATTCTTAACATGGAAAGTGTCATTTTTAATTGCTATTACCTCCCTCAGGCGAGTGAGTGAGCTACAGGCACTAACCATTCAGGAACCTTTCATGCAAATACACCACAATAAAGTAGTGCTTCGTACAAACCCTAAATTTATGCCAAAAGTTGTATCCACTTTCCACATCAATCAGTCCATAGAAAGAGCTCTTCACACACTAGACGTTAAAAGAGCTCTGTTATATTACGTTGACAGAACAAAATCATTCAGAAAGACAAAGCAACTATTTGTCGCTTTTTCACCACAACATAAGGGTAATCCCATTTCCAAAGCAGGAATAGCCAAATGGATAGTTAAATGCATTCGAATATGCTATCAAAAGGCAAAGCACACTTTAACAGTTCCCCCAAAAGCACAATCAACGCGTAAAATGGGGGCATCCATGGCTTTCCTAGGAAATATTCCCTTAGAAGACATATGTAGGGCAGCTACATGGTCTACCATACACACTTTCACGAAACACTGCTGTGTTGATGTGCAAGCTAAGCACCAAGCTGCTGTGGGCCTGGCTGTCCTTAAAACTTTTTCAAACCACTGCAGCTGACACCGGCGACCACCGCTAGAGGAGAAACTGCTATACAGTCTATGCTAAGATATGAATTCTATCAAACAAGGAGGTTTACCTAAGCCTCTGATGTAGATTCAAACAATTAATGACTAAACAAGGATAAACATAATTTATTAGTTAATCCAGACATCTGATTTATGTCATTTTTCTTTTCAATTGATTATCAGCAGCCCACAATGCCTCGAACGGCCAATGCTACTTACCAGTATGCATCTGTTCTTGGCATGTAGGGCTGCTGACATTCATATACCCACCCTCCTCCCCGGTGCCTGTCACAGGTGCATGGTTATGTTCCTTACATACATTTACATGGTCATCTCTTACTTTCCTATACTCCATCTTTGCCACAATGACGAAAAACAATTTGAAGATGGAGAAGATGCCCATGCGCACTGTAGTCCAGGGGAGGAGTCACCCATCTCGTGATACTTCGAAGACTCTTCCAAGACAACAAGGTGCAAACATCCGGACCCAACACTAGGCGGCGATCTATGCTAAGATAAGAATGTCAGCAGCCCTACATGCCAAGAACAGATGCATACAGGTAAGTAGCATTTGCCTTATAAGCTATGGGTACTGTTTAACCCTAGTTAAAGGTGATCTGTAAATCCAGTTGCACCCAGAAAAACGTGTATGACTTAGTTTGTAGTATTGACACGTGTATGTAAGTGGCATGTTTCAAGTGAGTCCGATTTGTCAAGATCTGAGTGTCACGATGACACGATGTCCAGTAGGAAGCGGATAAATCTGGGCATATCTGAGCGTAAAGATGTTAAATACGTTGGGCATTATCAGGTATATATGCCTGCCAAAATTCAGAAGCCCCAACCGAGATTGCATCCTTCAACTGCGCTTAAAAAATTGCAATTGAGCAAAGTTTTCCAAAAAGTGAGGGGAAAGACATTTTCCCTCATTTGTTTGTTCATATCCGTAGAAAAGCAACGTTGCTATTTTTTAAGTTTCATTTGTAACAAAGGTCTGCAAAACGCAATATTACGCAATCCACTCTTCCTAAATGATGGTTGTTTATCATCTGGTAAGTAGGGAAAAGCGTCGGAGTCAATTTCATGGAGTATCGACGTAATTTGTGCTGCAAAAACTCCTGGGCTGTTAATAGCCTATAGGGAGTTGGACGTAGCGCATTTTGTGAAACAAGGGTCCAAAATGCAGACCGGTTGTGGCTCTAATGAGCTAAATTGTGACTGAAAAACTGTTGGAAATATCCATAGTGAGTTTGTTTTTTACAAACCACATTAATGAGTGCCGTACTATCCTTATTTTGTACCGCAAAGGTGTGTGTATTACTCTTAAAATGTCTATAATCTAAGACTATGCGCTATGAATGATCTGATTTCAGAACAGGAAAAAGATGATTATTCATTTGAGACACACGGGGTTCAGTTACTCCCTGGTACTCTAGATGGGAAAGAATTTCCTTACCGGGTGCTTCAGCATCCTGTTTAATATGATACTGCGGTTGTACCTCCAGTGTGGACCATGTAGGAATAACATGGTAAGGAGAATCCTTATCCCATCCAGTATAGTTACAATAGTGTGGGGGCCAATGCATGGGCCCATTCAGAGCCATAAACTATTTTGACTTCGGCAGGTACAAGGTGTGAGAATGAAGGGAGAACGACTTCCTCATCCTGGGGACATGCAAGACCAACAGGTGGGGCCAGTCGACCTTTGCCAAGAGAATGTCATAACACATGGTTAAATTGTTCCATAATATTGTTTCACCTTCAATTTAAATATCCAAGTGATCTAGTATGTGTGTGGTGGAGCTGCATGGTTATCCGCAATTTCAACTGTAATAAATGTTGTGTTGGCGGTAGGTGGAGATTCTGGCATACTATGATGACCTCTGCCGTGCTGTTGAGGAGAGTCACCGCCTAGCTCCTGTTCAGTAGGAGGGTTAACACTTTCTGCGGCATATTTAGCTATTAAGGTCACAACTTTCTTTTTCTTAAGTGATTTTACAAGGAGGAGGTCTATCCTCTTTCTTTATCTTCATGTCAGACGAGTGTGGTCTCCCTTTTCGGTTTCACATGCACTTGTCTCCGGTCAGATTGCCCTCCTCTATCTACTGATGGTCAGAAGAGTCCTGAAAGGAACGAGCAGAACAGGGATCAGAAATCTGATAAAAACTGTCAGGAGTCTTGATTTTTGTGCGATCATGAAAACCATATCTTTCAGAAGTTTCTGGGGGTAGGAGGCGTGGTATAGTTTTTTGTTTAGATTTGTTCCATGGTTCCTAAGGAAACTCATGGGTGGGTGTGGCATCCTTGTCGAAACTAGGCTTGCCAAGCGGTGCTACTGAAAGTCTGGTTCACAAACTACTACGTCTTGAAGACAAATATATAATAGCAATACTGAAAAGGCAACTAACGTTTGCGTTTGGCTACCACCACCGTGGCAAGTCGCTGACGTATATCCAAAGATGCTGCTTCACCTTTAACATTAGAAAGAATAATTTAGGCGACAACGGGAAAATTCCCAACAATGTTTATCTCCAAATCGAGGATTGGATCTGCCCCATGCTCATGCTGTATCGGTTTGAGGACATACGGTTGAACGGCCATCGAGGGAGTGCCACGACCAAGAGTATAAACTGTGGCAAAAATAATCCCCCAGGTATTGCAGTTTGCTAATAATCCCCCAGGTATTGCAGTTTGCTAGAGGGAGAACCAGGCAATTTACCTATTTTCTTGGCGATCCAAAATGGTATTTCTTCACGATTTGTAAGTCGTTCGCCCATAACTGAATGAACAATTACAGTACTTATATCATGTGCTGCAGGCACCCAAGGTTGTTCTTACATGGTCTCCCTCGCTAGTCCAGCCAGTAAGGCATGTGCAGTTCATTGGGTCATGCGTCTACAGAAGACAACAAGAACATTGTATGAAGCGTAAGTCTGCACTAGATTTATATTAGCCAAATATGGATACTGTGTTTAACCTGCTAGTGCCGGCCATGCGGCCCTTTCAATACTTAACCACTTGGATGCTAAGGTGTTTTATGGCTTTGAATGTAATTTCCATTGAAGTCAATGGAAACTCCATGACGAGCTGGGCTCGTCATGAGCGTCGAAGGGGTTAAGGGGCCCATTCGGACAGTGCCATGCACATGGGGAAGGGTTCCATTAAACCATGTCTGGTGTTTCCAGATGGTAAGAGGATTTTCAACAAGTGCATTTGGATGATAGGCCTGAGGATTGGTGTCTTCTTGGAAAGCATCATTGGCGTCTACAGCTGGGAAGGTGACCAAAGAATGAAAAACTTAAAAGCGGAATGCTGCGTCCGCTTCAGTTACAAACATCACAGCAGCGCCTGCATTAGGATCTCTGAGTTACTGCCGGGCGGCAGTTAACAGCAGTAGCTATGGGTTGAGCCATAACTAAACCAAAAAAGATTCAAAGGATAGCACATCATGGTGTAAACTTTATAATATTCAAGCTTGAAAAACCAACAGCACTAGGTGCTACCTAAAAAGTATGGAGGTAAAATCCCCGATACCATGAATGTCTTCGGGAAAAGGTGCAAGAGTATTGCAGACCAGTACAATCACTACTCTGGGTTCCCAGAAGTAAGTACAAGACCGAATGTTGCCAGTACCATGTTGCCGGGATTCTGCTCAGGAACAGAACTATGCGTTTAAGCATAAAACAGTATGTGGGGAGTCACCATACCACCTCAGTATCTATGATCCTGCGTCTAGCAATATTGCCTCACTTGCCCTCCTAATCTTATCAGAGAAACAAGTGAATTGAACACCCCATAACACAATACACTCGACCCTCTCGGGGATTGCTGTAAAAGGGCACACCCTTTTGCATTCTCGCACTTGTCTACAATAAGATAACAAGGAGAGACAAAGGAAGTTTAGAATATTTATTTAAACTAGCGTTCTAAATACAGTATACGTGCCACCATGCGAAAACAAATGCATACCATAAATACTGTTAGCATGGTTAATAAACCGAATACCATAAAAAAACCCTGTAATGTTTTAGGACAGAGTAGCCTAAACCCCACTCCCCTGCTACTGAAGCTAAATGATTATATATCAATGATCTCTAGGATTAGTCGAGGAGCCCCATACCTTAGCATACACAGGTGGGCATTCTACATCTCCGCGGACACAGTGATCTGGTCTCAGAACTCTTGTTCCATGTGTGTTTTTTGCTTCTGTTCTCATCTGTGACAAGATGTGTGCACATAAACAGCAGCTTTTTGTGTTATGTCTAGAGCTAGTGCCTGCCCAGAAAGAATATGCAAGGGACGTTGTTGTTTGACCTTGTCTGTGGTGTTCAGACTAAATCCCAGGCAAAGAACAGAACGCGAAAACATATGCTGGTTATGTGTGAAAGTACAATGTGGCACAATGCAACATGTTTATAAAGTAGCATGTGCAAAAGAGAATGATGCACCGTTAGGCTAACCTAGGGAAAAGTACAATGGGCCATGCAGGAAACACGTCAATTCCTTATGAAAATGTTCTTACCTATTTCTTGGTCTTAACCACTTGGCTGCTAAGGGGTGTGCGAGGTGTTCCATTGACTTTCCATTGAAATCAATGGAAAGTCCATGACGAGCTGGGCTCGTCATGAGCGTCGAAGGGGTTAAAATAAATATTGAAAAAAGCTTTTTTTTTTAACACTTTTGTGGATCTCCTTTTCGTCGTGTCATTTATTAGTCACTGTGTGCATAACAAATGTCTTACACTCTGTTAGGCCTTAGGCTGCTCAACCACCCTACCGCTAATAAAGCACTTTGGATTTACATTGAGCCCGTACACTTCTGGGGTAATCTTTGGACTCTTTGCACAATAAATCCATTTATTGGTATATCAGAAAGTGCCAGCTTCTTGCATCCGCAAACCAGGTACTCTGTTGAGCTGGCCTCACTGGGTCCCTGTAGCCACTCCGCGCTCCATCACGGTAGGCCTTAACTTGTAACTTTGTCCCAGTCCAGTGCAAATAGATACCCACGGTTGTCACAATACGTCTTTTGGTGCAATTTGTATTAAAATCTTTAAAATTGCATATTTTTTGTTCTACTGATTCGATTTTTGTCAGTTTGGTGTGCATTTTCTAACTGTATTGTAGGATTCTTTTGTGGTATTTTCACTGTTACTGTTTGAAGTGTTGCACAAATTGTTTAGACATTGCATCTGATGTATGCTTGACTGCTCTGTTACAAACTTCCGACAGTTGAACACCGATCAATTCAGGGTTTGCTTGTGACTTCAACCTGAGAAGAATTGTGGTTACTGCTTGAGAAGGATTTCAGCCTCCCTCAACTAGTGACGCAATTTCTTACGTAGATACTTTTTTCCTCAGGATCGCCCCGTTCAGATGCTAGTCACAGATGCCTCTCTCGTCGGAAGGGGAGCTCCCATAAGCCATTTGAAGGCTCTGGTTTATGATCCGAAAAGGAAAAACTACTGTACGAGTTGAGAATGGTACACTTATCTCTGAAGTCATTCTTGCCCTTGCTCATGATAAGTCTGTTATCTTGCGACTCACCCTCTGGAGTAGCCACGCGCTCTATACTTGCAACGCTATTGTATTGATTCAGATCAACAATACAACAAAAATGCATTACCTGAACAAACGGGGAGGTGCGCAGTCAAGACTGCTATCCATAGAGTCTTAGGCCATATGGAAATGGCTCACAACAAGGAACCTATCAATCACAGTAGTCCAACTCGTTTAGGCGTTCAAAACCTAGATGCAGTATTCAAGAGGACCAGGACTGGGTTCCAGACGACTAAGTTGCAGAAGCAATTTTCCAAGAATGGGACACAAAAAAGTGCCAAGATTGCACCTTTATATTTTACCTGTCTATGTAGAAAGGAATTGCTCTTTTTTGATTGGTCTACGCATTTCATCTGATCTCCCTCGTTCTGCCATTTTTGATCAAACTTTACAAACCCAAGTTTAGAGTGATTGCGCTGAAATGGGCTCGTCAGTGGTGGTTCACGGATTTTCTTTACTTGTCCGAGAATCCACATAGAAGTCTGCATGCAGACAGGATCTCCTTTACACCTTGCAGCTAGAACGGCCTGTTGAAAATCTCCTTCACAAGCCTTCTTTATAATACCTGTAGTTGCAGATATTTTTTAGATGGCATTGAAGCTTTTCCTCATGTTAATTCTATTTTGCGTTCTTGGGAAGTTATCATTGTGTTACCTAAATTAATGGGTCTCCCATTTGATCCCATTCACAAAGCCTCTTCAACACCTTATATGGAAGGTGTTTTTTTTTGTTCCTATTAATTTGGAGCACAGAGTAAATGAAATTCAAGCCTTGTGCACTCCAGAACCATTCACAGTATTCAATGGTAATAGAATAAGAATCCATACTAGTTTTCTTCCCAAGGTGGTTTTTACATTAATAAGATGGTTTCTTTACCTTCATTTTCCTTCTAATTCAGTAACTCCAGTAGAGACCTCTGAATTCCTGTATGTAAAATGTTTTGAAATTCTATTTAGATAAAACTAAATGACAAGTGGATCATCTCTTCATAAATAGTCCAACAAGAACCGGTTTACACTCTACAAAGCAGCCCATCTTTAGACGTATAGTTTCTTGTATACGTTTTACATACCAGTTGGCGAAAATGCCCTTACCTAGTAGACCTAAAGCGCTCTTGTGGAAAATCTCCTACCATTGCCCATTCTTAGCAATGTTCCTAAATTTGCAAGGCTGCTATTTGGAGATCTGTTCACACTTTCACTAGAGATTGTCTGGATTCGCCCTTCATTGAGGTTACTCAAGTAGGACAGGCTTCTTTAAGGAATCTTTTTGGGTGACGGTTGGAACTGTCCTCATTTCTTGTCCGCTCTTTTATGGGATGGGCTTGCTATTCTGTTCGGTCCTTATGACTGTCCCCTGGCAGAGAAGGAAAAGCTGCATACTTGTAATCTTCATTCTCTTCTAGAGGAATATGCCTCGATCATAAGCAACCCTTCCTCCTCTCTGGACAAGCAATACATTTCATCAATTGTTCACCCAGGATCCTCAAATCTTCTGGTCAGTACCAGTTTTGTTCTCTAGGCTTTACATTTCTGCCTATTGGCTAATTATGTATTTCATTCACTATTCCTTTTTTACTTTAAAAAATTTTGTGACATATTTTTTATGGTCACTTATCTTTTTCTGTGACATTATATATCATTGTTATTAGTAGTTCGAGGCATGTGGGCTGCTGAATTCATATCTGTGCATAGATCGCCGCCTAGTGTTGGGTCTATATGATAGCACATTGTTGTCCTGGAAGAGTCTTCGAAGTATCATGAGATAGGTGGCTCCTCCCTCGGACTACAGTGCGCATGGGCATCCTCTCCATCCTCAGATTGTTTTTTTCCGCCATTGGGTTCGGATGTACTTTCCAGCACTCCAAGTTCGGAATCAACAAAAACTTTTCTAAAGGCCAAAAGGCCTTCGGATCCATCTGTATTGTAAAGCGCTCGGTACT
Organism: Lissotriton helveticus; assembly: GCF_964261635.1. Taxonomy (NCBI): domain Eukaryota; kingdom Metazoa; phylum Chordata; class Amphibia; order Caudata; family Salamandridae; genus Lissotriton; species Lissotriton helveticus. The sequence continues at coordinate 484,637,478 of NC_136057.1, read as the reverse complement.
GATACACTTCAACATCTGTTGCACTCCGGTCGTCGAATCGGGCCGTTAGGCCTTCTCGACGCCACGTGGACCGACCGTCGATGGAACGCAGTCCATTCAGATACTCCCCGCAGTGCAACTCACTGTTCCCGCACACAGATAAGCATCCAGTGGGCAACAAATGTCTATCTCCAGATCACAATGAAGATAGTTGCCTAGCCTGTGCACAGTTCCGGCCAAAAAAGACGATCCTGAATCGACTGGCAGCGAGGCAAGAAATGCAGAGGTCGGCACCAGAGCCCGAGAATATCTTCGATGAGGAAGACCTAGTTAATGCCGAAGACTCTGAGCTAGACGAACAATACTCTGAGCACGACTCCAAATATTACCTTGACGAGGAAGAACAAATCGTCGATCTTGAGGAATACGATCAAGACATCGCAGCTGTCGAAGACGACTCCGATGATGACGAGCGGCGAACCATGAGTACACCGCCCCATATAGACACTACACCGATATCAGAGACTCAGTTCGAGGCATCGCCTGCAGGCCTTAGCCAAGATCAACATACTGGTTCTATAGCCCCGCCATACCGCCTGGCTAAGAACATACAAAAAGAGCCCTCTGAGACACGATATACGACACCGATTCCATTGAAACCGAAACTCGTCGACAGTACTGTCTTAGGACTGAACGTTGTCGAACCGCAGGTGATTAAGCCAAGGGGCGCCGACACTAAGGCCACAGTTCCAATACAACCTTCGAAGCCCAAAGCCGTCGACTCGACCTCAAAGCCAAAAGCCGTCGAGTCGACCTCGAAGCCAAAAGCCGTCGAGTCGACCTTGAAGCCAAAAGCCGTCGAGTTGACCTTGAAGCCAAAAGCAGTCGAGTCAACATCGAGGCCAAAGCACGTCGAATCGACCCCCAAACAAAAGCACGTCGACTCGACCTTCAAGACAAAGCACGTCGACTCGAGCAAATCTGGCTCAACTATCGACAAAGGGAAAAAAACGGTAGACGACAGCAAAAGGCCTACGCCCAAGACAAACGTCGAACCGAAAGTGAAACCGAAGGTGGACCAAAGCAAATCGGTTGAGCCGAAGCTCATCGATCCAAAGAGGGGCATCGAGCCAAAGCCGCAGGCTCCGAAGACACCTCTACCACCTAAAGACGCTGCCGAACCGACAAAACCGCTCGTTCCGAAGAAGGTGGTAAAGCCTGTAAAAGACGTCCAACCGACGACAACCTGTCGAAAAACCTCAAAAACAGATCCAACCACCAAAAGCGGTCGAACCCATTAAAGGCATCGAACCGAAAAAAGGTCAAACCAAAACCTACGGCACCAAGGCCAAAAACTGTGTAAGAGATTATCCATCCAGACCCCTCCATAGAAGACCAGTCAAAACTATATATTGACCCAAAAACTGGGAAAGTGACTGTTTACACAAAAAAGAAAAGACCTCTGCCTACTGAAGACTTTTCTAGGATTCCACTCAAAGACTGTGCTACCTCTCCAATACTTTTTGAACCTATCTCTCCAGCTATGCCTACTACTCCATATGCCCCAACCTCACCTGCACGCTCCGACTACAACCCAGATGAAGATCACAATGCAGATGTAGGGTTTGGTTATCCACAAAACCCATATGGAGACCCCAACTCACAGCCATGGGGTGCGGGAGGTGAACCAGACACTGAGGGGACTCTGCCTATTACACAGCCTACATATACCCAACTAAGCAATCACCCACAGAAGATACAGTGGCTTTTAACTCTATAATAGATAGAGCAGCAACCTACCATAATGTAGATATGCATTCTGATGCTATTGAAGACTTTCTTTTTGATACATTAACAACATCGGATAGAAATGTGAAAACACTCCCCATGTTGAAGGGCGTCTTAAAGCACGCAAATGACCTCTTTAAGGACACTGCTAGGGCACGTGTCATAAACCCTAGAATTGAAAAGAAAGATAGGGCTGCACCTATAGACCCTACATACATCAAGGGACAACTACCTCTAGACTCCTTAGTGGTATCCAATGCACGAAAACGTGCATATTCACAGACTACTGGAGAGGCTGCTCCTCCTGACAAGGAGTCAAAGAATTTAGAGGCATCAGGCAAGAGAGTAGCAACGCAAGCAGCAAACTCATGGAGAATAGCCAATACACAGGCCTTGCTGGCCAGATATGACAGAGCCCACCATGATAGTTTAGAGGAAATTCTCCAACACTTACTTGAGCCTTACAAGAATCAGGCAGATGAACTTATACAGGAGGGAAAGCTCATCACAAATGCATCAATTAAATGTGCTCTAGACGTGGCAGACACAGCTGCCAGATCCATCAACACGAGTGTACTGCTTAGGCGACACGCATGGCTTCGCATATCAGGCTTTAAGAATGAAGTCCAATCCACTATTCTTAATCAGCCCATAAACCCAGATTTTTTGTTTGGTCCAGCAGTTGACTCAATTCTGGACAAAATGAATAAGGACGCGGAAACGGCAAAGTCCATGGGAGCCCTTCAGTCCCAACAACACAGAGGCTCCTTTCGTCGCTCCAATTATAAAGGAGGAGCGCGAAGTCATTGTGAGAAGTTGGCCTGATATATGATGCTCACTAGTTCTAGTGATCACCTTGTATCAGTCCAAACAACCCTTATGGTGATTGGTTGTAAGTCAACCTTATAGACCAGCTATCCTAATGGTAGCACGGACAAAGCAGTCTTAGGCTAAACTCTTTTGGCATGTGAGGCCAGCTGTTTTACCACAATATAACCCCTTGAATACCAGATGAAAGGACACCACACAGGTTGTTATGAAAATAAACAATATATTTATTAATAACAAACACCTCTGAACTCTTTGAGATCAGAGGGCTAAGCACATGACAATCTCTTAGGAAAAATACGATAAGTTGCACAAAATTACAATGGTGCCCTAGAGGCACGACAAACCATATACTAAGTAAGTGGAATGTGAAAGTCGATAAAAGGAATGGAGCTTTCCAGAGGCTGTAGGATCGATGGGACCACGCTACACTAACTCTAGGTAAGTAACAGGAGGCCCACGGAACGCGTGTGCAGAGTGTGAACTCACACGCGAGATGCGTAACAACGTCTATGGACAGTACAGTTCAAGTTAAAGGTGAGTACGGACAATCCTGACTAGGTAGGACTAAAACGACTGTGGAACTGGACACTAGGACAGTTAAACTACCCTTGAGCACCGAAATGCTCTTGTTACCTCACCCACGGGCTGCGGGTGCATAGGTGTCAAAGTGTGTCAGGTTCTCGCGTTGAAGTCTATGGAGCCTGGAAGAAAAGATGCTGCAGGCGACCAGGAGGAAGATGTCCGGTACGATCCAAGGGTGGATCGGTGAAGAAGAGGACCTGAAAGCAGAGGGGACAGTGTTCAAAGTCACTAGCCAGTGACCGGTGTGGAACCAGGAAGGAACTAGATGCTGTTGTCGCGATCTGGTGAAGAGTGGACGCTTGACTCTGCAGCCACGGGTGACCAGGAGGTGTCTTCGACGACCAGGATGGAGGCACGAGCTGTCCCACGCAGGCTCTCGCTGTCGGCGGTGTCGGATCCGGAATTGGAGTCAACAGGCCTTGGCAAAGGCAACCCACACGGTGAGTGGAAAAGACATCTGGTGCGGACTAGGAGAGTCCGGGGTGCCCCTCTTTTGGAAGGGAGCAAGGGCCATTCTGGAGCAACCAGACCAGCAGTGAAGATTCAAAGGTTCGTCGTCTAGGAGGCCACTAACCAGCCGGCAAGTGACCAGACAACGCGTCGAGCAGCAAACAAGCAGAAGGACCCCACGCAGATCTCGTGGAAGCTGGAGGGCTGATCTTGGGTGCAGGGGCTGCTCGGGGCTGGGGCTTCTCAATCCCCAAAGCACTTGGTCGAGTTTACCTCTGGAGTCGTGCTGGAAGCGAAGTGCAGGTTCGTTCAAGATGGCCGGTCCCACGTGTCTCGTCGCACCCACGGGTCTCAGCTTTGCTGTAGAGGTGAGTTGAGGTCAGAGAGGTCTGGGAATCCGGATCTCGTCGGGCTCTGAAGTCTGGATCCTCGAGGGAAGACGACAAAGTGAAGCCGCTGGACGCTTGATGGTGCCTGCAGTTGCAGGGTGGACACTCCTTGTCCACAAGGGGGATTCTTCAGTCTTCTGTGGAGCAGAACGTCGAAGTCCAGAGATTCTTCTTGTTGAATTGTTCAGGATAATCTAATTTGGAATGGGACCAGCTCCTACCTTTATTCTCTTAAAGGGGGCTGCACTACTGACTAGGTCCCTCCCCTGGGTGGGACCAGGAAGGGGGTGGCTACACCCCCTATCCTTTGTCCGGTTTCCCGCCAGAGCTGGGGCTGGAGTGCCCCAGCAACTGGTTTGAACCGGTGTATGCACAGGGCACCTTGTGTGCCCCAGGCATGTCTCATTCCTTTCAGGCCTCCCTACCTCAATACACAAAATCCTGTCTGGGGTGGTGCTAGCACCTCCCAGGGCAGGAAACCCTTTGTCCAGGCCTCCCTCGCTGGAAGGACTCCCAGCAGCAGGAGGTCAGGTTTGTGTCTGTGGTGGCAGCATCCATTTTGTGATGCTGAGGCTCGAGTTAACTTTAACCGGGGTTCACAGTCACATACATGTCGTGTCCCTCTAGAAGGGTGGAATGCTACCCCCGTCGCCAGAATTGGCGAGGGGGTAGTATTCCAAATCGTATGACACCTTACTCGACATGTTTTGATAATGTTATACCAGAGTTAGCATTTAACCGCAAGGTTGATAATGCACTTAAGAGTATATGGTATAGCGTTATCATGGAAACCGCTAAAGGACTTGGTTCCGAAAGCTGTAGACAGGCTCAGCTCATGCTAGAGCACCATCTCACATAATTCCAAGCACTCTGCCTTCAGGATTGATAATGCCTGCCATAGGAGTGACTGATAGGAGGATATGTGTCCATTTTAGGGTTAGATATAGGTATACTATATCTATAGCAAAGGGTGATTACACCACCTTGCCCCAGCTGTCATGCAGCCAGTTGTCAGTTTTAGGTGGCCAGCCAGGGGTGGCATAATACATGCTTCAGCCCCTGGTAGGCCCTGGGTGCACCTATGCCCTGGATACCTAAGGTACACTGTACAGGGACTGATAAGGTGGCCCAGTACCAATTGGTAAATGCACCTAAAGTACATGGTTGTCAATTTAGAGAGAGAACAGCTAGGCTGTGGGTCTGATTAGCAGGCCCACAGCCAGGCAAAGTCGTAGACCAGTGAAGCAAAAAGCAAAAATCTGGGGTGACCATAGGATTGCAGACCCCACTCTCCTACAGTCATACATCACAGCAATACTCCACCTACAAAAGTAACACGCAATCCACATACAAGAACTCAAACGGGGGTGGATACAGAGGAAATAATACCAAGGGAAGAGGTCGTGGAGGCAATGCAAATAGATCATCCACTAACACCAAACAGTGACTCCTTGGCACTACCCCCAGACCATATAACACCGGTCGGGGGAAGACTGCAACAATTTCTGCCAGTCTGGTTAAATATCACTACAGACAAGTGGGTCAGGCAAATTATCCAACATGGCTATTGTCTCGAACTCACCACACCACCTAACATACCACCCGTGCACCGTCCAATGTCACAGGAACATATAATGCTACTACAGCAAGAGGTCATCAGTATGCTGCAAAAGGAGGCCATAGAACCAGTCCCACTCCAACATCAAGGAACAGGAGTATACTCCCTATACTTCTTTATTCCAAAGGACGACGGTTCTCTAAGACCAATATTGGACCTCAGGCCCCTCAACCTGTACATTTTGTCAGAGCACTTTCATATGCTCACTGTCCAACAAGTCATACCTTTGCTTCGCCAGGGAGACTTCCTAGCAACTCTAGACCTCAAGGACGCATACTTTCATATACCAATACACCCTGCTCACAGAAAGTATCTAAGGTTTACCATTCAAGGACAGCACTACCAGTTCAAAGTCCTACCATTTGATGTGACAACAGCTCCACAGGTGTTCACCAAATGCCTAGCTACAGTGGCGGTACATCTCAGGAGACAACACATCCATGTGTACCCATATCTGGACGATTGGGTAAAACACACGCCATCAGCCCAGCAATGTGCCAACCACATGTCAAAGACCATCCATCTCCTGCACAGTTTAGGCTACTCGCTAAACTACCCAAAGTCGCACCTGCAACCCTCCCAAGTTCGACAGTACCTGGGAGCGACAATAGATACACTAGCAGCAAAAGCATATCCCAACGCAGCACGGATCAACGGAAGGCAAACGTTGATCCAAAAGTTCAGACCTCATTACAAGCTCGAGTGTTTATGCAACTAATAGGCATGATGGCCTCGTGCATATTCATAGTCCCTCATGCCAGACTACACATGCGTCTGCTGCAAGAGTGCCTAGCAAGGCACTGGAACCAGGCTCAGGGGCGATTACAGGACCTAGTGTTGGTGACCAGTCGGGCATACAACTCTCTGCATTGGTGGAATCCACAAAACCTTTGCAAAGGACGACTGTTCCAAGAGCCTGTCCCACAAATAGTGTTAACCGCGAACGCATCCCTGCTAGGCTGGGGAGCCCATGTCCTAAATTACACAGTACAGGGACTCTGGACTGTACAACAAAAGAAGATGCACATCAACCTTCTCGAGTTAATGGCGATCTTTCTAGCCCTAAAAGCGTTCAACACTCACTTATGCAACAAAGCTGTGTTGATCCGGACGGACCACATGACAGCTATGTAATACATCCAAAAACAGGGAGGAACACACTCACCACAGCTGTCGCACCTAGCTCAAACAACGTGGAAATGGGCCATTCAGAGGAACATGTTTCTCATGGCAGAGCACCTCCCCGGCAAGGACAATCAAGTAGCCGACCTGCTCAGCAGGCACAGCCAACAGATGCACGAATGGGAAATTCACCCCAAAGTGCTCCAACCGTTCTTCCGGAAGTGGGGACACCCGGAGATAGATCTGTTTGCCACAAGCGAAAACGCAAAATGCCAGTACTTTGCCGCCAGGTTCCCATATCCGCAGTCGCAGGGCAATGCGATATGGATGAACTGGTCAAGCAAATTTGCGTACGCTTTTCCCCCAGCTCCATTAATACCGCTAGTGGCACGCAAAATGCGCCAACATTTGCTATCGCTGATCCTAGATGCTCACACATGGGCGAGGCAACCATGGTACACAACGTTCCTAGAAGTGTCAGTGGTGCCTCATCAAAGACTGCGACTCACACCCAATCTTCTAACTCAGAGCCATGGAGAAACCCAGACCCGCAACAGCTCAACCTGGCGATCTGGCTCCTGAAATCCTAGAGTTTGGATACCTAAACTTGCCCCCAGACTGCATGAATATTATCAAAGAGGCAAGTAAACCCACTACCAGAGCATGTTATGCAGCGAAGTGGAAACATTTCGTCATTTACTGTAGTAACAACGATATAAACCCACTTGATGCTTCTACTCAAAACATCATTTTCTATCTCTTGCACCTACAACGTTGCAATTTAGCCTACTCATCCATCAGGATACATTTAGCTGCGTTAGTAGCATATCTTCAAAACAGGCAACACCTTTCACTATTTAGGGTGCCAGCAATTAAAGCATTTATGGAAGGACTTAAACGCGTAATTCCTCCAAGACACCCACCTTCACCAGTCTGTAATCTGGACATTGCTCTAACCAGACTTATGGGACCACCTTTTGAACCACTACACTCATGCGAACTACAATTTCTTACTTGGAAGTAGGCTTTCCTTATTGCCATTACTTCACTTCGAAGAGTTAGCGAGCTGCAAGCCCTAACTATTCAAGAGCCATTCATACAAGTACATGCAAATTGAGTAGTTCTCAGAACAAACCCTAAATTCATGCCAAAAGTGGTATCCCATTTCCATATAAATCAAACCATAGAACTGCCAGTGTTCTTTCAAAACCCACAGACAGTAGCCGAAAGGGCCTTGCATACTCTAGATGTCAAGAGAGCTCTGCTATAGTATATAGACAGAACTAAGGCATTTCGAAAAACAAAACAGTTGTTTGTTGCTTTCTCACCACAACACAAAGGTAACCCTATTTCAAAATCGGGTATAGCCAGATGGATCGTTAAGTGCATCCAGATATGTTATTTAAGGGCAAGACGCACCGTAACAGTTCCCCCTTGGGCGCATTCCACACGCAAGCTAGGGGCATCCATGGCTTTCCTGGGAAATATTCCTTTACACGAAATTTGTAGAGCAGCCACATGGTCAACCACACATACATTTACCAAACACTATTGTGTAAATGTACATTCCAAACAGCAAGCTGCTGAAGGTCAGGCTGTTCTCAAAACTCTTTTCCAGACTGCTACAGCTGACACAGGTAGCCACCGCTAAGGGAGATACTGCTATACATTCTATGCACAGATATGAATTCAGCAGCCCACATGCCTCGAACGGAATATGCTACTTACCAGTATGCATTTGTTATTGGCATGTAGGGCTGCTGACATTCATATCGCCCACCCACCTCCCCGGTGCCTGTCGCAGCTGTAGCATTCACTCTTTGCATGGACATCTCTTACTGTACTATACTCCATCTCTGCCACAATGGCGAAAAACAATCTGAGGATGGAGAGGATGCCCATGCGCACTGTAGTCCGAGGGAGGAGCCACCTATCTCGTGATACTTCGAAGACTCTTCCAGGACAACAATGTGCAATCATCCGGACCCAACACTAGGCGGCGATCTATGCACAGATATGAATGTCAGCAGCCCTACGTGCCAAGAACAGATGCATACTGGTAAGTAGCATATTCCTTATGTTCTAAAATGAAAATCAAATGAAATTTAGCCTCACAGAATTAGTTACTATTTAAGAACAGCCCAGAAGGACAGAGGGCTAATAATCTGGTACCTAGAATGATCACTACATTCACTAATGGCTCACATAGATTGCGGAGAGCTATAAAGGCACGATGGAGCCTACTAGAATCTGATCCTATTATTGGAAACATATAAGTCTCACACCGAAAGTAACTTACAGAAAATCTACATCAATAAAAAGACAGTTTGGTCCACAGTTACCTGCAAGAAGAGGCCCCAGTCAGTTGGTTGAGTCCAGCTAAAGGTTTTGTGACTTGCAATTGTTGCAAGGCCTGCAGGAACAGTAGAGGTCGGAAGACATATGACGCAGATCTAGGAACTGTAAAAATAATCACAAAATTCATCGTATGCGCTAGTGATTGTTATTTGTCTTAGAATGCCCCTGCGGTTATAAATACGTGGGCAGTACGAAGTTGCAGTTGAAAGTCCGCATCCTACAGAATTTGCGAGCACTATCCAATAAAGATTTCAATTATCCCACAGCTAGACGTTTTGCTGAAAAACATAATTGTAACAACAATCTAAAAGAAACAGGTTAGTATTAGATTCCTTACCTTAGAATATCCCCAGGCGTCAGACTGGATCTGGAAATTTTTGCGTAGCAGTACCCTTGCGCGTCGGTAGGCGTCTTCTGCGGCTCCGCGTCCGTCGTCCGCATCGCTGGCGCCGGGATGACGTCGCCGGAGTACTTAGACGCCGCCCTCGCGCGCTGACGTCAGTTCTTCTTTTTTCCGCGCCAGCAAGCGCCGATCCGGAAAAAGTGGTACCCTTAGTCAATTTTTGACTAAACTTTTTCGATCATTTTTGATCCTTTTCGAAGTCTACACGACTCCGATGGTGCCGGTAAGGATGCCCGGGTTTAAACCCTGCGGAGACTGTGACTGGTGCCCTCACTGTCTGGGCTTCGACCACGACAATAAGACCTGTCCCGACTGCTGAGCCCTGTAGTCCAAAGCTAGGCGGGAGCGGCCCCGCAAGCGACTCGAGCTCCGGCGGTCTGCCCCGCGCCGCTGGAGGTCCCGGTCCAGACGGAGGTCGAGGGACCGGTCCCAGGGTCGGAGCCACCATAGCTCCGGGACTCGTCATCGGTCTTCGCGCTCGAAGTCCTCAGGTAAGCACTAGAAGTTGAAGAGGCATCATCGCTCTTCCGACTGCCCCTCCCCCCCCCCCCCGCCGCTGGCGGGGTTTCGGGTGACACCACCCACGCGGCTCCGTCGGAGTTGCAGGTGTCGCGGCCTGCTTCATACCCATCGGTCCCTGGGCGGGATGCAACGACGGAGATCGAGCGCTTCCTCATGGCCATGAGGTCGCTCTCTCCTCAGTCGTGTTCCACAGCGCCTTTGGGCCCAGCGGCCCCCAGCGGGTCGGGGGCTTCGACCTCGATGCCGCCGGTTGCTTCAGCCCCGATGACGCCGGCGACTTCGGTCCCTGTGCCGCAGGGCCCCACTGGATCCGGTTCCGTATCCGGGTCGTCGCCGGTCGACCTGACTACCTCACTGACGCCGACCCCCAGGGTGTCACCTCCCGCGGCGCCGTTCCCTGACTATCAGGAGATGGGTAACGAGGAGTATTGGGAGGGGTCTAAGGACCCTCTGACACGAGAGTGTCAGTCTCAGCTGGACTGGGCAGGTGAGCCTGGGGATGCCAGTGGTCTGGACTCTACGCCAGACACTGGTTTTGTCTCCCCTCCTACCGTGGCTTTGGAGGAGGGGGCTACCTACAGTGTGCTGCTGATGAGGGCAGCCAAGGCCTTGGCCCTTGAGCTCCCAGTCGCGGCCGTGAGGACTAACCTCCTCACTGAGGTCCAAGCTCGGCTGAGCCTCTGCTGCCGTTAAATGAGGCCTTGGCAGACATTCTTTTGGGCACTTGGTCCAGGCCCGCTACAGGGCAGCCTGTAGATAGGAACGTGGCCAGACGCCACCGCCTGGCTCCCGGTGACCCTTGCTTCCTGTCCTCCCACCCTACCTCAGAGAGTCTGGTCATCCAGGCCTCTAACTCCCAGACCGCATTCCCGACGGCTCCGCCCGATCGGGAATCCAAGAGGTATGAGCAATACGGTAAAAGGTATTCTCCTCCCTGAGTTTAGGACTGCGGTCAGCCATCACCGCATGCCTATTGGGCCGCTACACCCACTCTCTGTGGGATACGGTTGCGGACGTGCTGCCACAATGTCCGGCGGAGGTCCAGACTAAACTCGCCCAAGCCCTTGCGGAGGATCAAGATGCGGCATGGTTTTCTATCTGGTGTGGGCTGGATACCACGGACTCACTGGGCAGAGCGATGGCAACGACGGTGGCGATTCGTTGCCACGCCTGGTTGAGGTCCCCAAACTTTTCGGCTGATTTCCAAAACACCCTTATGGACATGCCGTTTGATGGCCGTCGCTTATTTGGCGACAAGGCAGACCATGCGCTTGAGCGTTTAAAGGACTCCAGGGCTACGGCCAAGTCCCTGGGCCTCTTGGCCCCGTGCCAGCAAACAGGTGCCTTTCGCTCCTTTTCGTGGCCAAGGAAGGGGCGCTCCCACACGTGCTGCCAGACACGGACCGCAGCCTAACATCCAGTGCGGTGGCAGCCGTGGAAACCGCCGTGGCGGCGGTCGGGGACAACGGCGAGGCCAGTCCACACCTTCCCCTGCAGCATCCGCCTCTAAGCCCTCCTAGTCCGGGCTTTCAGGCCCATGTGACGCCAGTGTTGGGCAGGGTACGCCATCACCTCTTCCACTGGCGCACTGTCACTTCGGACAGGTGGGTGCTGCAAATCGTCAGAAGGGGCTACTCCCTCCCCTTCGAGACGACCCCTCCAGCCTTGCCACCGCAATACCGCCGTGTGTTGGGGGATCACTTGAAACTTCTACGAGAGGAAGTTACGGCCCTCTTGGCCAAGGGGGCCATCGAGGGTGTTCCTGGGCCAGAAGTAGGGTGTGGTTGTTACTCCCACTACTTTCTCGTACCCAAGAAGGGCAAAGGGGGCCTACGCCCTATCTTGCACCTATGGAACGTCAACGGCTTCCTCTGGAAAGAGAAGTTCAAGATGCTGACCCTTGCTCAGGTCTTAGCTGCCCTGGACCCAGGAGACTGGATGGTAGCGTTGGACTTGCAGGACGCTTATTTTCACATCCCCGTCCTGCCGGCCCACCAGCACTGAGAATTTGGCCTGGCATATTATGTTCACTATTCTAGTGAGCACCTTGTACCACTCCAAACAACCCTTATTGTGATGGTTGTAAGTCAACCTTATAGACCAGCTATCCTAGTGGTAGCTTGGACAGAACAGTCTTGGGCTAAAAGACTCTTGAGGGCGTGTAAAGCCAGCTGTTTTACCATATGTAACCCCTTGAATACCAAATGAAAGGACACCACACAGGATATATATAAAATATATATGTATTTATTCACTAACACACTCCTCTGAATGCTTTGAAGTCAGAGGCAAAAGCACATAACAAGTTACACTTAGAAATACTTTAAATAGCACAATTTACAGTTAGGCCCTAGGGGCGCGTAAAACCATATACTTAGTAAGTGGTATAAGAACCACGACTTGGGAAGGGAGAAGGCCTAGGGCCTACAGAATCGCTGGGGCTACACTATCTGACCCTTAGGTGAGGAGTGGGAGGCCCACAGGCGGCGCGGCGCGTTCAGTGTCTGTACCTTCACGCGAGAGTCGATAGGAACTTTAAAGGTAAGTAGTCGAAGATTTAGGACACTTCCGTTCTAACTAGGAATGTACAACTAACAAAACTAGACACTAGGATAGTCAATCCCTACAGGAGCACCGAAGTACTCGCGTTACCTCACCCACGGGCTGCGGGTGCATAGGTGTCAGTGTCGGGTTTCCTCGTTGATTCCTATGGAGCCTTGGAAGAAGATGCTGCAGGCGACCAGGAGGAAGATGTCCGAGTGGATCTAGGATGAAGAGGACCTGAAAGCAGAGGGGACAGAGTGTAGGTCACTAGCCAGTGACCGCGTGGAACCAGAGAGGAACCAGACGTCGTCTAGGAGCAATCGGGTGCGGATGTGAAGCTTGTCGTTGCAGCCACGCGGACCAGGAGGCGTCGAGGACGACCAGGTGCTGGAGAGGAGCTGTCCCACGAAGGTTCTCGCAGATGGAGGGGTCGACTTCAAGATTGGAGCCTACAAGCCTAAGCAAAGGCAACCCACGCAGGGTACACAAGGAGCTTCTGGTGCAGACCAGGAGGGTCTGAGGTACTTCACCTTTTTAGGGAAGCAAGTGCCAGTCTGGAGCAACCAGCCCAGCGATGGATTTTCAAAGGAATCGTCGTCACAGGGCTACTAGCCAACTGGCCAGCAACCGGGACAACGCGTCAAGCACAACACAAGCAGAAGGGCCCCACGCAGATCTCGTGGAGTGTGACGGGTTGGTCTTAGGTGCAGGTGGCGCTCGGTGTCGGGGTGTCTCAGTCCCCAGTGCACAGCTTCGAGGATGCCTCAGGAGCTGCGCTGTTAGCAAGTTGAAGACTTTCCAATTTGCCTGGTTCCACAGATTCCGACGCCTTCCATGGAGCTCAGCTGTGCTGGAGTCGTGCAGGGGGGTCAGAGGAGTCCTGGAGTCGAGGTCTTGTCAGGCTCTGCGCTCTAGTTCCGGCGGGAACTGGGACAAAGCAAGCCGTTGAGTTGCTGGATGGTGCCTGGTTTCCCAGGGTGGTCACTCCTTGGCCACAAGGGAGATTCTTCAGTCTTCAAGTCGGTTGAATGTCGAAGGGTCCAGAGTTTCGTTTCAAGTTTCAGTTCAGGATCAAATCTAAAGTCTCCTGGGTCAGCTCCTATCTTTATACTACTAAAGGGGGCTGGTTACTCACTAGGTCCCTCATACGGGTGGGACCAGGAAGGGGGGTGATTACACCCCCTTTCCTTTGTGCAGTTTCGTGCCAGAGCTGGGGCTGGAGTGCCCTAACAACTGGTTTGAACTGGGGTATGCATGGAGCACCTAGTGTGCCCTAGGAATGTCTCATTCTATTCAGCCCTCCCTGTCCCAATACACAACATCCTGTCTGGGGTGGTGCTCGCACCTCTCCAGGCAGGAAACCTATTGTCCAGGCCTCCCTCGCTGGAAGGACTCCCAGCAGCAGGAGGTCAGACTTGTGTCTGTGGCAGCAGCGTCCATTTTGTGACGCTGGGGCTCTGGTTAACTTTAACCGGGATAGTCAGAACTAACATGTCTTCTCCCTCTAGAAGGGTGGATTGCTACCCCCCCCCCCCCCCCTAGTCGCCAGAATTGGTGAGGTGGTAGTATTCCAAAGCGTATGACACCTTACACAACATGTTTAGATAAAGCCAAACCAAAGTTAGCATTTAACCGCGAGGTTCATAATACACTTACTAGTATATGGTATTGCAATATCATAGAACAGCTATAAGGACATAGTTCCGAAAGCTGCAGACAGGCTCAGCTCATGCTAGAGCACCATCTCACACATAACCAAGCACTCTGCCTCCAGGATTGTTAAGGCCTGCCATAGGAGTGACTTATTGGTTACTGTGTGTCTATATATAAGGTTAGATAAAGGGATACTATACCTCAGCAAGGGGTGATTACACAACCTTGCCCCAGCTGAGTGATCAGCCAGTTGTCAGTTTGAGTGGCCAGCCAGGGTGGCATAATACATGCTGCAGCCCCTGGTAGGCCTTGGTTACACCTATGCCCTGAGTACCCACACCCGGAAGTCACTTCCTGCCTGACCCTCCGCTGGCGCCGTGCTTGGATTCGTTCCTGCCACAAACCTTGATTTCTCCATGTTTGCCCTGCCGAAAAGACTAGAATTCCTCTAGTCTCCCGACCCGGCCACAGGATTTATCCCAGACCCCCTCTACCAACTGGTTGTGATCGCCACAGCCTATATTTTGCCTTGATTCCACAAGCTGACGACGCTTACTCGCCTCGTCATTCCTACAGCATCCTAATTGAGACAACCCCGTCCTGAAGATGGTCCCAACTGATCAGGGCCCGAAACGCCGTCGACCACACAGCGCTGTTTGAGGCGCAACATCCAGTGTGGCTCTCCAAGAATCTGTGATTTTAAGTCTGCTTAATTATGTCACACATTGAGCCACCCAGTGTATAATATGTTCACCTTGTTTACACTGCGCCGTCCACGCTGTTCACCCCTCACTTGTGTCGCCTTCCACCACTTGTATATATTTGAGCACCAAGTTTACCTTCGGTTGTCATTTGAATCTTTGAACGTTGTGCTGTTCCAAATTGTCCAACTGTCCTTTTTTCGCCCCCTGAACTAAATATATAAGCAACTATTATATACAAATCATTGGAATAACTGTCTCCTTATTTTTCTGTTCGTCCAATGCTTTTTGCATACTATAGCAATTCTTTTTGATTTCCACCGGTTGGGATATTGTTGTTTTATATACACCTGAGTACCTAGGGTACACTCCTACAGGGGCTGACAAGGTGAACCAATTCCCAATTGTGGTTGTACCTAGAGTACATGGTGTGAATTTAGAGAGTGCATCTGGGCTGTGGGTCTGATTAGCAGGCCCACAGCCACATCTAAGTCGAAAACCAGTAAAGCAAAAGCAAAAAGTGGGGTGACCATAGGAAGCGCACCCTACTCTCCTACAGGCGCTACCTGTGGTTCACGTTAGGCCACGAGCACTTTCAGTTTACCGTGCTCCCATTCGGCCTTTCCAGCACCTCATGGGTGTTCACGAAGGTGATGGCGGTGGTCGCAGCTCATCTGCGCAGGTTAGGGGTTTGTCTTCCCCTACCTCGACGACTGGTTGTTGAAGGCGGGCTCGCCCAAGACAGTCGTCAGCCACCTCCAGACGACGGCAGAACTCCTGCACCAGCTGGGGTTTTCCATCAATGTGCCGAAGTCACACCTGTGTCCCTCTCAGAAGCTCCTCTTCATCGGAGCGGTTCTAGATTCGGCGCAGTTTCGAGTTTATCCTCCCGAGCAGCGGGTTCGGGATATTCAGGCTCTGATCCCTATCTTTCAGGCCTTTATCTCGGGTCTCGGTCAGGTTGACGCTGCGGCTTCTGGGGCCGATTGCCTCCTGCATCCTTCTGGTGCATCACGCCAGGTGGCGGATGCAGGCTCTGCAGTGGGACCTGAAGTTTCAGTGGACCCAGCATCAGGGCAACCTGTCCGACCATGTCCTGATCTCAGAGGGCACTGCGAGACAGCTGCAGTGGTGGCTCGCGGACCGCGATTGGGTCAGCGGCAGATCCCTCTCCCTACCCCAACCGGAGCACGTAGTTGTGACGGACGCGTCCCTCCAGGGCTGGGGAGGCCACATGGGAGAGGCGGAGATCAGAGGCCTCTGGTCTCCGGCGTACTCCCGGCTCCATATCAACCTTCTGGAGCTGAGGGAGATTCGTCTAGCACTGAAGGCATTCCTCCCCTCTGTCCGGGGTAGTGTAGTGCAGGTGTTCACGGACAACACCATCGCCATGTGGTACTACAACAAACAGGGCGGGGTGGGGTCGTGGACCCTCTGCCAGGAGGCTCTGCGCCTCTGGCAGTGGCTGGAACATCAGGGCGTTACCCTGGTGGTTCAATACCTGGCAGGTTCTCTGAACGCCAGGGCGGACGAACTCAGCTGCCGGTGCATGATAGATCACGAATGGCGTCTGAGCTCGGACGTGGCGCAAGGCCTCTTTCGGCAGTGGGGAAAGCCTTGGTTAGATCTATTCGCCACCGAAGAGAACGCGCAATGTCATCAGTTATGCGCGTTGGAATTTCCAAGGCGGCACTTGCTCGGAGACGCTCTTCGCCGCGAGTGGAGTTGCGGTCTGTTGTATTCCTTTCCGCCTATACCACTTCTGCCCAGAGTGCTGAAGAAGATCAAGCGCGACCGGGCCCAAGTCATCCTTGTGGCTCCGGACTGGGCGCGAAGGTACTGGTATCCAGAGCTACTCAGTATGTCTGTCGATCCCCTGATTAGTCTGCCTCTTCAGGAGGAACTTCTGTCGCAGGTTCCTCCACCCGAACCTGTCAAGTCTCCACCTCCATGCTTGGAGATTGAGCGGCGACAGTTGAGGCCATTTGACTTGCCTCCTGAAGTTTGTACTGTGATTCTGGCATCCAAGCGTCCCTCCACAAAGTCGGTATACGCCTGCAGGTGGAACAGATTAGTGGCATGGTGCACAGCAAAGGCTGTGGATCCTCTCTGCCCCTCTTTCTGAGGTTCTCCTCTTCCTTCTTTCTCTTGCCCAGCAGGGCTCTGCTCTGGGCACCATCAAGGGCTACCTTTCTGCCCTTTCAAGCTTTTTAAGGCTATCTGATCAGCCATCTTTGTTCAAGTCCCCAATATTAAATAGGTTTTTGAAGGGCATCACACACATGTTCCCTCCTGTTCCGTTCGTGATGCCTCAGTGGGACTTGAACCTTGTACTTATCTGATGTGCGCTCCCTTTGAGCCACTTCATAACTGTCCTCTCCGCCTTCTTACTCTGAAGACTGCTTTCCTGGTTGCCATCACCTCTGCCAGGAGAGTGAGTGAGCTCCAGGCTCTTTCTTCCAAACCTCCTTTCCTTTCTGTCCATCTGGACAAGGTTGTGTTACGGACAAGACCCTCTTTCATGCCCAAGGTAGTCACAGCCTTCCACATCGGGCAGTCCATCACCTTGCCCACCTTCTTTCTGCCTCCACATCCCTCAAAGGAGGAAGAACCGCTCCACCGTCTGGACCCAAAACGTGCGCTTTCGTTTTATCTGGATCGCACACGCCAGTTCCGGGTGGATGACCAACTCTTTGTTGGTTACGTGGGCGCTAAGAAGGGACGGGCAGTGCACAAGTGGACCATCTCTCGGTTGGTCGTGTTGTGTATCAAGGCCTGCTAACCCTTGGCTAAGAAGGAACCTCCTGTTGGGCTGAGGGCCCATTCCACTCGGGCCACGGCGGCTTCCACTGCCCTGGGCCGGGGAGACCCCTTGCAGGACATCTGTCAGGCAGCTACGTGGGCCTCGCTGCACACGTTTGCAAGACACTACTGCCTGGACAGCCAAGTCCGGAGGGATGGCTTCTTTGGCCGTTCAGTCCTCCGGGACTTTCTGGTGTGATTATTGGTTCACAGACCCACCACCGAGGTTGGTATTGCTGGGGTATCTATTCTAAGGTAAGGCATCTAATACTAACCTATTTCTCTCAGATGAACAAGTTATTTACCTTTGGTAATGATATATCTGTAAGAAACAGTAGTTAGTATTAGATTCCTTACCGCCCCACCCATCCTCCCCGTTCTGCGAACCGATATCTAGGGTTGTCATCCCCTTTCAGGGCCCTAGTTTCAATGGAACCAGTGTTGGTTTTTAGCATGGCTCAGCGTTTCTGGCGCGGAAAAGCTGTGTATAAGTACTGACGTCAGCGCGTGAGGGCGGCGTCTAAGTACTCCGGCGACATCATCCCGGCGCCAACGACGACGGACGCGGAGCCGCAGATGACGCCACTGACACGCAAGTGTACTGCTACGCAAAAATTTCTGGATCCATGTCCACAAACGAGCAAAGGCAGTCATTTGTGAGACTTCGCGCCCCTTCGAGATAAAATACCTCAGTCTGCCCGCTGCCAGCGCGTGGTTCTTGGCGGACTCTGGAAATATCGATCCCTCGATTTTGAAGACGCTGTAAACATCCCGGCGCCAAAGACGATGGACACGGAGCCGCAGACGACGCCTACCGACACGCAAGGGTACTGCTACGCAAGGGATTTCCGGATCCAGTCTGATGCCTGGGGATATTCTAAGGTAAGGATTCTAATACTAACTACTGTTAGACAGCATACATACATACATACATACATACACAAAATGCTGTCTAGGACATACAGAAAACCTACCTCTGGTAATGCAATCCTCCACATCCGTAACTTCCACCCCACTACAAGTCTCAGTGAGAGCATACCATATGCGGCGTGCCTCCAGATGTAGCGTAATTGCAGTACACATGAAGGATTGAGACAATCTACAAAGGGCTTGTTCAGGAGATTGAAATATAGAGGATACGGTACCAAAACATTAGCCAGCGCAGAACAGAAGTGCCAATGCCAAAAGAGAAGACCTGCTACTTTCCACAAAAAATAGAAATAAAAACACTAATAAAAAGGAAACGACAAGGGCCCTGCTATACATGTGTGTCTTGACAAATAAAATCTGTTGGAAAAAAAAAAAGGAAACCCCCAGATTGATCACAGGTTTCAATGCCTACCACACTAACCTCCGTAAAATATTGCATTGGCAACTAGTACGTAGGGATCCCGTCTTAGGTTCCACCTTCACTAAACTTAATCAGATTATATTCAGAAGAGCAAAGTCTATGCGCCAGGAGCTTGTTTGTAATCACCAACAATAGAGAAGGCAAATGGCTGGCGCAAACCACAGAGGGTTTCACAGATGCTTTAAATGCAAAGCGAGCAAACACGGAATGATTACTTAATCAGTCCCTTTGCCACTTAGACAAACGCCTTTTGAAATCCGAGACAGTTAGACTTGTATAACAGATTTTGCAGTTTACGTTCTCTAATGCACATGTGCAAAACAGTACGTGGGAAGCACCATACACCCTGTACACATGTGGATATTACAACATCTTAGGACCATCACTCATGATGACCCTACAATTCTGGTAGCAAGACACATGCCATGGAGGTAAAGCTCAAGAACTTTTCTTCTTTGTGATTGATAGTGTCCCTGAAAACCTTAGAGGAGGGAGCAGACAGCTATCACTCAGGAGATTAGAATCAAGGTATATTATCCTACTTGATTCCAAAATCCCAAATGGGATGAATGCAGATGAGGCACTCCATGTAAGTCTCTGATTAGTTATCCTCTTGTCCGGTTCCGGATCCCATTCCGTAGCGTTAGGTTCTTACACTTTAGTCACTTTTTATATTTTGTTGGCACATTTTTCACGGTTAAGTTAACAATTTTTACAATATTTGTGCGGCTCTTTACTTTTTAATCAGATTCTTCAACCAAGGAGAAAGAGACCCTGGGGTAATTGCCCGCTTGGGCTTAATACATAGTCTGTTCCTTTCCTACCTTTCCGCGTATTGGCATATTACCTAGAACTCAGTTGTATGTACGCACTAATTGTTATACACGAAGGCACTTACTCCTTTGAACATCTCTAGAAAAGCCACTCCCTATGGTAGTTAATAGGATGAAGTGAGCGAGATTTCTCTGTAGTAGCAAGGAGGGTAGAATACAATACAGGTGTAACTCTTCTATTTCTCCTTTTTGTATGGACACAGCTAATCCCGTAACCAACGCTGTTATCACTTTATATTTTCAATTTCAAGAAGTCTTTATTCAATTATTCATCCTAAAAGACATGCTAACATGCAATAATGTAACACATTTTATACAAAGTTAGCTATATGTTAAGAAAATAATTTAGTGAAAGGTTAAAAACACAATCTAACACAGAATTAAATCACTTATATTTGACTTCATTTGCAAGAATAAAAATACGTTAAAAAGTTTAAAACAGTTTAAAACAGCGAGCCATAAACACACCCCATCTATGTGAGTGTGTTACCTTTTTAGAAATCATAGATCAAAAACATCCTGGGGGTACACAACATCAACACGCCTATGACAGATTAATTAACCGAGACCTTAGGGTCCACGCCCAACCAAGAAATTGAGCAACCCCAACAACAATCACAGTAGACGTATCTGATCTTAAGATTCTACCAGCTTCTGAAGCTGAGAGGGTGCCCAGATTTCTACAGACCGGGCGTAACCACTTCGATTTTGGAGCATCATATAGGGGGCATACAAAAAGGAAGTGACTAACACTTTCTCAATTGGTGGAATAATTTCCGGTCCTGTCGTTTAGAATTAATGTCCCAATACGTTTCTAGGGACGAGACATCCTTCAGCAGAACAAATGCCGATGTAAGAGAGCTGGACGCTATTTGAGAATGCCTTCTACCTATGACCCAATCCCAATATTGATCCTTCAACTCCTTTTTAGAAGGAAAGACAGCTGAAACTGGGTTAAGCCATAGATCATCAAGCCCCATTGCACTAAGGGTAGATCTTATTTCTTTAAACCACCCTATTTTGCCAGAGCCCAAAGAGTCCCTAACTTCGGAGCAAGCTTTAGCACAAAGCAGAAGCTTAGGCGTTGTCCACAGGCGCCTCAAACGCTAAGGGGCGATATCTTGCTAGGTCCTCCACTGGTTGGCACCCAAGGTAATATAAAAGTGGGATGCGCGGTGTTGATTGTGGAAGATCTGTGGCTACCCTACGAAATTTATTTTGAGCCACTTTAAGCGGATCAAGATTAGAATAGCCCCAAAGCTCAGCCCCATATAAAACTGAAGGCAAAACTTTTGTGCCATATATTTTAATAAGAGGTGATATGGGGCGAGTATGGGAACTTTTATGCTCCTTGAGGAGGGCTCCTCCTAGTTGGGCATGTTTAAGAGCCAGTAACTCAACCTGCTGTGTCCAACTGAGATTTTCACTCAATGTGACTCCCAGGTAGGTAAATAACTTAGCCTGCTCGAGGGTGGTACCACCTAAAGTGACCCTGGCAGCAACAGGTGTCAATCCTCTTAATACCATAAATTTGGTTTTAGACACATTCACCTCTAGCTCATGCTCGCGGCAGAACAACTCAAAACGAGACGGGGCCTTCTGGAGCTCCTGCCTCGTCTTAGAAATTAGCAGAGTGTCGTCCGCGAACATGAGCAGTGGGATTTTCATCCCCGCCAGGGTGGGAGCGTCAGTAGGATGAGATGTAAAGTAGTTAGTTACCCCATTAATAAATAGGGAAAACAATGTGGGAGCCAAAACAACCTTGCGTTACGCCTTTGTCTACAGAAAATCTATCCGTGACCTCCCCAGGCTTTCCCCACCGAACTTGTGCAAAGGTGTGGGCATGTAGGTTCACTAGAAGACGAACTATAACAGATGGCAAGCCTAGTTTCAACAAACAGTCCCATAACTTGACCCTGGGAACAAGGTCAAATGCTGATCTTAAGTCAACAAAGGCCGCATACAGCTTACCTTTACCAAGGACAACTGTTTTCCAATATAGGAGCATAAACCTGAGTACTTGATCTAGTGTACTCACATGTGGCCGAAAACCTGCCTGTAATGAAGTAAGGATATCGAAATCACTAATCCATTCCTGGATACGTCCTAACACCAGTCGGGCTACTATTTTTTGCACCGCATCTATGAGACTGATTGGTCGATAATTTGAGGGAACTGAACGATCGCCCTTTTTATATATGGGTAAAATTTCAGCCCCATACCAAGAATCTGGGACCTTTGCTCCGGATGCTAGTGCATTGGCCAGCTTAGTGATGTAAGGAGTTCCTGGTTATGTAAAAATAGGTCAGCAGGGATGCAGTCGGGACCCGGTGCTTTACCCCTTGGAATACTTTGTAGAACATGAGTAACCTCGGGGATGGTGAAATTTAACGGTTTCTCATAATCAAGGCAAGGAAGAACGATTGGGGCAACACTGTTATTCCTGAATTGATCTTAAAAAAAGGAAACCCACTGCTGTTGGCCAACGGATGCAGGACTTGGGTGGTTGTCCTGGCACTTCCCCCATTTAAGGAGGTGCCAGAACTGCTGCATATTCCGATGACTGCAAGCTTCAGTAAGGGATACCCACCGATCCTCATCCCATTTAATTTTTGCCTTGTACTTTGCAGCCTTATACGCTTCCCTACATGACTTAATACATACATGATTTTTAGACTTTATTGCCAAGAACAGAGCCCCTTGCGTTCGCCGACACTCGTCGTCAAACCAGGTAATTATCCTAGGCTGCTTTCTCTTCGCCTGTAACTTGTTGGGCTTAACAAACATTTTTTTTAATCCCAGAAACAGCTCAGTATGTATGCCTGTAATGTTTTCTATAATCTCTACCTGGGACCCACAATCGTTCAGTGCTTCGAAGGAATTGGACACTAAGGTTCTAATCACTGTTTGTGCTTCTTCATCCACAGCAATTTTAGGCCACCGTACCCTTCTCATATCATTGCTAAGTATGGCCTCAACATGGGTAACCTCAGCAATACCACTTGCTGACCCTCGAAAGCTATTGTCCCTTAGGACCAGCATTAGCGGGTCATGATCACTTTCTGGGCGTTCCTTGACCTCCATATCAACAACAGCAGCCCACAGTTTCACATCGACTAAAATATAGTCGATACGACTACTGTGTCTACCATTGTTGAAGGTGTGCCTACCCTGCATGTCAGATCTTACCCTACCATTGGCGGCTCGCAACCCCAGATCAAGGCAAAGCCCTTTAATAAATGTGGCAGAGCTGGTCCATTTCCTTATCGGTGGCAACTCCAGCTGTGGGATACTCCACAACAGGTCTTCCTCCTCTGTAAGAGAACCATCTACCAATCCCAGGGGCTCAAAACACGTGTTGAAATCCCCCAGCAATATCCTATACCCATCCTCCGATGCACGAGAGGAAGTC
Organism: Lissotriton helveticus; assembly: GCF_964261635.1. Lineage (NCBI taxonomy): Eukaryota > Metazoa > Chordata > Amphibia > Caudata > Salamandridae > Lissotriton > Lissotriton helveticus. The sequence goes on along the minus strand of NC_136057.1, from coordinate 484,614,140 downwards.
GTCCAGAAGCAGGAGTGTGGGCGAAACCCTGCCCCCCTGCAGGCCCCTGATATAAACATTAACTAAAAGAATGTTTAGGCCTTTTTTTTATTTGAGCCTAATGATCAATATGTCTGGACTGTCTATAGCTACTTCCTCAGCCCAGACACCATCTCCCTGTCTCACCCAAATAGTCACCCCACCTACAGGACGCCCTCTAGGTCCCTTTATGGCTTGCTTGCTAAAATTTAAGAACCCAACACGAAACACTGGGAAAAGTGCCCAAGTTTCTTGGAAAGCCCAAACATCCCCCTGATCTATAAAATCAACCCAGTGTGGGTTACACACATGGGATTCAAGCCCCGCTATATTCCAACCTGCAATCTTAGTGTAGTCCGAGTCCAACGCAATTGGTGTTATAATCCCAGTCCGAGCGGGCTCACTGTCTGGAGCATTGGGCATAGGGACCTCATGTGGCGCTATTGAGGTAGCACCATGCCCGGTTTCTAAGTGCAATTCAGAGGAGATAACCTCCAAGCTTTTAGGTGTTAAAACATATCCCTTCTCTACCCCACTGGAGTTTGTAGCCTGCCCCAAAGAGAGTCAATCATTCTCGTCAAGGTGTGTCAAAGGAGCAAACCTACCCGCGGTAATCAAATACTCAATACCAGACCCACTGGTGGAGCCCTGAGAACGGATGGTGTTAGACCGAGCCTTCAGCTTTGGTGCCACGTTATTAGTAGGACGTGTTTTGGGGTAAAAGTCTGAAAGCTCCCACGTCACAATGGAACCATCACCCCTTTGGGGTTGCCAACCTCTAAGAAAAGGGACCACATGGGTATTCCTAAAATTGACAATTACCAGATCGCCTTCAATGTCATTGGTCATATGGCCAAGCCACCCCACTCTACGAACGTTTAATATACGACCATCAATTGAGGGAGGAAGTGGCCTGTTTTAAGAAAGCCAATAAGCCACCTTATTTTTTAGCTCATGGAAGCTTTCAGGTTTCCCCTGCTTACGCTCTGGAACCCCAGAGAGAACACACACAAACGGTGCAGCCTCAGGGGGAAGATCAATTCTAGGATTTTGGTTACCTTTTGGCACCATAACAGTAGGGTCAGATTTTTTAAGCCCAGGGGATCCTTGTATATTAGAGCTAATCAGGTTTAGAATAGGCCCGGCTACAAGAGGGTTTTGTGTTTGGTGCTGGGATAGAACAGGACTGACTGCCTCATGATGCTGCCCCCTATCAACAGGTTTGCTAGTAATCCTACCAGTAACACCTGGGATAGGCTGGTTTTTAACTATATCACTCAGTCTGTCGACCTCAGTAGCAAGTGCCTCTATTTTTAATAGCAGAGGTGTAACAATGTCTACAATTGTTGCCTCTAACTTTGCCTCAAAAGCAACCAAAAGTAGCTCAAAATGAGCCATGCTTGAGCTACAACTTACTACAGGTTCTATCTGATCCGGTCCCCCAGACTTGCCTCTTTGTTTGCGTGGTGTTTGCTTGTTCTCTATTACCAGTCTAGGTCTACCACCACCTCCACGTTTGGAGGGTTGTTTCCTGCAGGCCCTAACTGCTCTCCTTGGTTTAGGGCTTTCAGTTACCATGGAATCATCAGCACTTGCAACTATATTAGTGTTCAGAACTGGTGAGGATAAGTGTACCTGAGCCTCAACCATAACCAGCTCCCTGCTTCCCATACTAGTGTTAACATTAGAAATGGGCATAATTGAGACAGGGGGAGTGTTAATGGGAGGAACCCCTGAAGAACTGGATTTCCCAAATGAGGCTCTCCGGTCGCTGTTAATTTTGGAGACCTTTTTTACGAGGTAGTTGTCCAAAGTGTTGGCACCTTGTACTGTAGGAATGATCGTAATATTTGACATGGTTGCTAAAACATTAACAACTTAAAAACCTTACAATAACAAAGCACACTTGTAACTAACTACCTAATTAAAGCAAGCCCAGAGATTCCCAATAACTCAACCAGGTAACACTTGCTAATGGACTGCAGGACAAAACTTGCAAGAATCCTATATCATGGAAGCGTTAACACATAATCCACAAAATGTAGAAAGAGTTACTACTTTACTTTTACGGCCAAAATCCGGTGCCCAGTCTCTGCAGGCCTCTGAGGGCCACAGAGGGCCCGCCCTTTGCCCGGGCTTAGCCCGGCGCCGCCCGCGCGCGTCCCGCGAGGGACTGGTGTGTTTTGTACACCTCCGGGCGGAAGTAGCTGGAAGGAGCGTCCCCGTCTGGCAGGGGATGCTGGGAGTTGTAGTCTTGCGGGTCCGGTGGGTCCGTCAGCTGTTCCCCTCTCGGCGGCCGCTACAGGAAGCGGTGGCGGGGAAGTGATGGTTTGCTGTAAGCTCCCCTGGGCAGCGGTGAGTTCTGCGTGCGCCTGCTGCTGTCCCCAGAATTCTTTCTCTTGCGTTCGAGCCCCCGCTCCACCGGAGGGACTGGTGTGTTTTGTACACCTCCGGGCGGAAGTAGCTGGAAGGAGCGTCCCCGTCTGGCAGGGGATGCTGGGAGTTGTAGTCTTGCGGGTCCGGTGAGTCTGTCAGCTGTTCCCCTCTCAGCGGCCGCTACAGGAAGCGGCGGCGGGGGAAGTGAAGGTTTGCTGTAAGCCCCCCTGGGCAGCGGTGAGTTCTGCGTGCGCCTGCTGCTGTCCCCAGAATTCTTTCTCTTGCGTTCGATAATAAGTGGTATGTGGTTTGTCAAATGTCAGTTTGCATAATTGTTTTTTAAGAAATTACTGTTGTGCCGATAGCATTCAAGTCTAGATTAACGGTGGGATGAATTTTCTTTCTTTATAATAATGCACTGTCATGGGTTATCAAACTAAATCTTCTATATCTGTTGCCTTACATGGTTGCTGTGACAACCTACTAAGAGTGCCTGACATATACACCTTGGTAATTCAGAGACACTTGATGTAGTGAGCAAGGCGTTTCGCCGTCGAAACTAGTCTAGGTTGTCACTTTGGAATAAACCTCTTTCTTTGATATATTCCCACGGAGCCAGCGCCTCTTCTTTTATGGATGCTAGGATTGGTTGTGTGTGTGTGTGTGTGTGTGTGTATATATATATATATATATATATATATGTGTGTGTGTGTGTGTATGTAGTTGTGTGTGTGTGTGTGTATATATATATGTCTATATGTGTGTGTGTGTATATGTGTGTGTGTGTGTGTATATGTGTGTGTTTCTCCATAGGGTGTCTTTCATAGATTCACATGCTTGAATATTCCCCGTCGAAGTGGGAGCCCCACGGTAAATAAAATAGCAATAAAATATGTATGTAAAAACATAACACATAAAAATACACATTAGAAATAGTTGCAAATCGCAGGTCATACTTTCCACATAGGAATACATGGCAAGAGAGAAACATTTGCAACATATCCCTGTCATTATGTTAGTCCAAACTACAGCCAATCGGGCATAAGCACCCCTCCAGAACCTTCTGCTTAGAGGCTCAGGCCCTCAGATTTTCTACCGCACGTCTTGTGAAGGGAGTGTCCCTGAGCTCTGCTCAGTTTTCTACTTTTCTCTGGTTTTCCAGTACTTTCTACAATGTCTTAAAGTAAGAAGTCTTTGTTTAGACCTTGTTATTCTTGTGGGAAGTTGACTTTATTCTGAAGACCCCTACAAGAAATGTATATACTGCCTCTATCCTGACCATGAGGTAGGCAAATGTAAGATCTGCAGGACTTTCTCCACCAAGACCTTAAACGATAGGGAGGGTCGCCTCCTCCTCTGGTTGCAAAGGCTGAAGGACAAAGGTTCAGCTCTTTCTGATGCAGAAAGCCTGGTGTCAGGTACTTCTAAAGCCGCCTCAAAGCGTAGCAGTGTGCAGGATTTACCTTCTCCCTTCTTGAAGAAGAAACTCTCATGCTTGAAGGTTCCTGCGGTGTCCCCATCTCCTCCTGCTACGCCGATGCTCCCGAGATCTGGCTCTCAGACGTCTACGGCTTCTTCTAGCACGTTTCCACCTTAAAATGTGTTAAATCATTGGGAGCGTCGACTATCGTCCCGACGACAAGTTCTGCCGTCTCCGGCTCCTCGAAGACAATGGTGACGACGACTTCGGCTTCTGGTTCGTCGACGGCCGCTACGTCGACGGAGTCTATGTCGACAAAGGTATGCCTCAGTATTAAAACTGTCTTGTCGACGATTCTTATCGCCTAGACGTCGAAGAAGTCTCTCGTCGTCATCAGGATCTACATCGATGAGAATTGTGAAGAAAGCCTCCTCGTCGTTGGCCATTCCGTCGACGAATGTTCCATCGACGGCGGTTTTATCGCCGACTGCCTCATCTACGGTGGTTACGTCGGCGGTGGTTACGTCGGCGTCTGTCCAGTCCTCGGCGACGGCTGTCCAGTCCTCGTCGACGGCTTCAACGACTATTTCGTCGATGGTGGTGCCATCATCCTTTGCATCCTTGCCTTTGGTGCCGATTCCTTCATCCGCTTCTGGCATTTCCTCCGCCCACCCTTTGAACCAACGTCGCCAAGTGCCTCTGGAACAGCTTGACATTCCACGTGACACGCAGCCCCTGTTTGGCACAGGTTCTGAGCAAGACTCTGTTTCTGAGGACGAAGAAGATCATTTCTGGGCAGCACGTAGCCCTTCTGAACTAGTCAGTGTCAGGACTATGGGGAGGATCACGAGGACTCGTATTCTCAGGAGGAAGAACCGTCCACTCAGGTTCCGACGGCATCAATTCCTCTTTCCCTCATTTCCAAACTTCAGTATATGCTAGAGGATTACAAACGGCGTTTACCGCCATCTAGTCATGGTTCGTCTCGACTTACAGCACCTGTACCACCTTCTACCGCTGTTCCGATGCCGCAACCTGCACCACATCCTACCGCTGTTCCCCTGCCGCAACTGGCACCGCCTCCTGCTAAGACCTCTATTCAGGTCCATGCTACAGTGTATGAAGACAATGATGTTCTTCGCCCGGACAGAGAGGATGGTGAGCTACAGGATGACGATACTGATGGTGATGGCGGTATGCAAGACTGGGACGATTACCAGATTCAAACACCGTCCCCACCTCCTGCAACTCCGGGGGATTCCCCTCCTGTTGACATTGCAGGTTTCCACCAACTCATGGATAGGGCGGCACTCCGCTTTAAACGTCCGATGGTTCATAGAGAAGAGGACTGCTTTTTGTATGACTTTAAGAGTCAACCTTTCAAGCAAGTTCGGACAGTCCCAATCGACTTCATCTGGAATGAAGGAGTCAAGTTGATGCAAACGCCGAATTCCATCCCTGCACAACTACTTTGATTGGAGAAAAAGTATAAGGTGCCCCAGGGTTCTCCAGCTTGCCTGGTGGCACAGCCTAAACCGGATTCTGTAGTCACCCAGGCCGCCCAGCTCTGTTCCAGAAACCCATCTTCCCCGATTACGGCTCCTAAGGATCGCTACGGTCGTCCCCTAGATGCCATCGGGCGAAAGTTCTAAACTATTGCTTCCAATACTGTAAGGGCCGCTAACGCTTTGGCCATATTGGGACGTTACGATCGTCAGATGTGGTCTGATATGGCCACCTTGGTTGACCTCATTCCGGAGTCCTCCAGGGCGGAGGCTCTTAAAATTCTCCAGGACGGGGAAAGAGCGTCGGAAGAGATCGACTGCTCCTTGGATATTGCCTGCACTGGCTTCCGTCAACTTGCAGGGGCGGCTGTTCTATGGCGCCAGAGTTGGCTTACCTCTTTTCGCCAGGAGGTCCAGGCAAAAATTCTCAACATGCCTTATGATGGTGAGTCACTCTTCGGTCAGCAGGTCGATGAGGCGCTGCAGACAATGAAGAAAGATACTGAAACGGTTCGCTTCTTGGGCACTATACAGTTCCGCAAACAGCCCTTTCTTGGTGGGCGTGGACACAGCACCACCTCTTATTTTCTTGGAGGATGGAATCAATACCGTTCCAATGGCCAGGGAAATCAATGGTATTCCAACCTGCAGCAGCAGTCCTCACACCAGCAAACTTCCAAGTCGTATCGTGGAAAATCTTCCTATAGAGGTTCCACTTTCAAAAGGCAATGACTTTCCTTTCCTGCGCAAGGTTGGAGATCGAATCTCCCTGTTCTTTTCTCAGTGGTCCTCAATCACCTCGGACCGTTGGGTATTGGACATTGTATCAAAGGGCCATGCCTTGGAGTTTGTAAAATTTCCTCCTCACACTACTCCCAACTGGTCCGCCTCCTGCGCACCTCAAAGAACTTTTCCAGCAGATTCACATCATGATTCAGAAGGGTGCCGTCGAAGTGGTTCCCAAGTCTCAGAGGGGAATGGGATTTTATTCCCGGTTTTTCCTCATCCTCAAAAAGACAGGCGACAGGCGACTGGCGTCCGATCCTCGATTTAAGGGCACTGAACAAATACCTGAAGTGCCAGTCCTTCTGCATGCTCACGCTGATGGAGATCTTACGTCTTCTCTGCAAGGACGACTTCATGACCACCATCGACCTCCAGGACGCTTATTTCCATGTGCCAATTCTTCCTCGTCACCGGAAGTACTTGCGCTTCCGAGTGGGGAGGAGAGACTTTCAATTCAGGGCGCTGCCTTTCGGCTTCCGCTCTGCCCCTCGTGTCTTTACAAAGGTTTTGGCTCTAGTAGTGGCTAACCTACATCTTCAGGGCGTCCACATCTTTCCCTACCTGGACGATTGTCTCATCAAGTCGCAATCTCCCAGCCAGCTGATTCGAGACACTCGACTCTGTCAAGACTTGTTTCGCTACCTCGGCCTTTCCATCAATGCTGAGAAGTCTCAGGTCGACCCAGCTCACTGCAGGACTTTTCTAGGCACCACTCTGGATACGTCACTAGCCAAAGCATTTGTGTCTCACGAACGTCAGTTGCGGATTCTACGCCTGGTGACCATCCTTTGTTCAAAAGAGTCCGTTTCCGTTCGTATATTGAAGTCTTTTCTGGGAATTGCGTCCTCGTGCACTTCTCTGATACCAAACTGCAGGTTCAGGAGTTGCCCAATTCAGGAAGAATTGGACGGTCAGTGGCGTCAGGTCACCAGCTCCCTCAACGATCTCGTTCGTGTGACTGCCCGGATGAGGTCGGCTCTCCAGTGGTGGACGCAGCCGTCCAACGTGGCTGCCGGGACCTCATTCCTCACCTTAACTCCGGTACTCACTCTGACCACGGATGCCTCCTTGGAAGGTTGGGGCGCACACCTTCAGGGGCCGTCCATCAAAGGCAAATGGGCTCCGTCTCAACGCTCCTGGCACATGAACAGGCTAGAGTTGATGGCCATCTTTCTGGCTCTCCAATTGTTCCATCTTCTGATCCAGGGGGAGTCGGGGCTCATCCAAACAGACAACACCACCAGTATGCACTATGTGAACAAGCAGGGTGGCACCAAATCTCCTCTCCTGTCTCGGCTATCACAAACTATCTGGGACTGGGCGCTTCGGCACCACGTTACCCTGACTGCAGTTAGTCTACCAGGCATCTCGAACATCCTAGCGGATGCCCTCAGCAAGTCTGCATCGACGCACGAGTGGGAGCTACATCAGCCGACTCTGGATTTTCTCTTTCGGCGTTGGGGTCATCTGAGCATAGATCTCTTTGCGAGCCCAGCGAACCGGAAATGCCTGTCCTTTGCAAGTTGCCTTCCCCATCCAGAATCGTCCGGGAATGCCCTTTTGATGGATTGGTGTGGTCTGTTCGCCTATGCCTTTCCGCCGATTCCACTGGTTCCTCGAGTATTGTGAAAGATGCGGAGACAGCCGTGCCACATTCTCCTGATCGCTCCCAGATGGCCACAACAAGAGTGTTTCTCGAAACTGATGCTTCTTTCTCAGTGCAAACCCATTCTCCTTCATCCTCGAGCGGATCTCCTCACGATGGACGAGGGCCTGATCTGTCATCCGGACCCCCCCTCTCAGATCATCAGCCTGGAACCTGAGCACCTTGAATTTGCCCATTTGAACATCCCGCCAGTATGCAGAGACATTCTTGCCAATGCCAGAGCTCCATCTACAATAAAGACTTAAAACTCAAGTGGAAAAGGTTCTGTCACTGTTGCGTGGCTGCCAACTTCAACCAGTTTATTCTACTCAGCTTCTTCTGTTCTTTCTAGAGCTGGCATAGTCAGGGCTCTCCCACTCCACTTTGAAAGTTTTCTTGGCGGTGGTTTCTCGCTTCCGGCAGGATGGCTCCTCCTCTCTCTGCTCTTCCAGAATCATTCAACTGTTCAGGAAGTTCCCGCCCATTAGGCATCCTCCTCCAACCTGGCATCTCAACATTGTGTTGTCACAATTAATGAATGTCTGTAAACAACAACAAGGGAACCCAATCGGTTAACCGGGGACCGTGGGTAGCTATATTCAAGAAACAACAGTGGTCCCCAGGAGTATATGAATTCAAAAAGATAAACACTAGTCCACAATGGGAACTATGTTGGCCACTGTCCAGCCGGACAGGGTAATTTATTTTCCAATAACACAATTACTGGGGTGTGAAGAGGCACAATCCTGTACCAATTCTAAGAACAAACTTATATAGTTTTTTAGGCAAGAAGGAGCATGATTGGCCACTTGTGATTCAGTAGACATTCAAAGTTGTGCCAATTTATAGTGCTAGACACAGCAAAAAGTTTAACACAATAGTCGGGCTGTGAAAACACTTAAAACAAGTCGACGTTTCGGTCCCTTATGCTCAATGTTACGGGACCATCATCAGGACTAACAGTACATACAATTGCTTGCCTGGTGTAAACAATTTAAACACACATCCGCCTATTTGGGGAGGAAAGGGGTGAAAGAAAACAAAAGAATATATATGAAACCACTTCATTGGTAAACTTGCAAGTCGACACTACACTTTATTCGGAACCGACTTATCGTATTCGTTAAAGTCCATGCAGGTGGAATCATTAGCCTAGGAACACGTGTTAATCTGTGTCTATAGCCTTGAAACATACACGGGGTGCAGCAAGTGACGTGTGTATGTGAATGAAAACATGTTACTCTGAATATTGATAGCAACCAGTTATGTTATCCAGAAGTTACCTATTCAAAAAATCAATAGTAACCACTTCATTGGTAATGAATACGATCAATTCAATGGATTCAAATAAAGCGTCGTTTCCACGCAACCGCTGCATTCATTCTCCATTACGGATCATTCAAGTCTACTTTTTTTCTTTTTTTCCTTTTTTCAACATGCACATTCTACCACCTCACAAAGTGACCACTTACCCCTGTGGGTCGGGTGGTTTGATCGGGTATTGTATTGGGTTGCATTAACCTCGTTTTGTGAGCCGCCTGAATAGGGGAGGAAGCGGAATTATAAACTTGTATTTAAGCGCTATCGACCCCAATTAATCATAACCAGATCCTAATACCTGTTAAATAAGCGCGGTTCCGCTAAGTGCGCCTCAGTTCCAGGGTGCAGTAATATCTGTTGGATAAATAATTGTGAGTGCAAGGGCGATTTACATAGCAGAGGTAAGCATCTGAGACCCCGCAATACGGGAGAGGTTAAGACACATGGGCTTACCTAGCGTTTAGACATCGGCCGGTGTGGTCCGATCTTGATCAAAACGGGTCTGGAAAGGGAAATATGAACCCGTTTTCAGTAGGAGGTTTAAGCTGTAATTTAGGGCGGCAAACTAGGGCGGCATACTTGGTCATTCCGCTTACCAGTTCGGGGCAAAGCCTCCGTGGTGTCTGGGGTCCCGAGGTGTTCTGCCGGATCGCAGTCACTGGTGTCAGCCGGGCTGAACGCTGGATAAGCGTGCACCGGTGGAAATGGAAGAGGGACACGGCGCACATGGGCGCCATCTTGGAGTGGGGTAGATACACTTGGGGGAGTTAAGTGCATGTGTTGGTGCTCAACTGGCTATAGTAAACGGCGCAGTGCTCAGGTGATTAAAAGCTTAAACACACATTATTTACATTTGGTACAGTAATTATATTTACATGTATAAAGATTCAGTGGCCAATTGGGGCCAACTCATTCTCTCATTTGAAGTTTCAAGTGCATAATCACTAGTCCA